>NC_053025.1:166744842-167071220 GCF_003073215.2 Triticum urartu
TTTGGCGCCAAGATAAAGCACATCAGAAGTGACAATGGCACCGAATTCAAGAACACTGGCCTTGATACATATCTGGATACCTTGGGCATCACACATGAATTCTCAGCTCCATACACGCCACAGCAGAATGGCGTCGTCGAACGCAAGAACAGAACACTCATTGAGATGGCCAGAACAATGCTAGATGAATACAAGACTCCAAGAAAATTCTGGACTGAAGCCATTGATACTGCATGCCATATAATAAATCGTGTTTATCTTCACAAGCTTCTGAACAAGACATCCTATGAACTCCTAACTGGCAAGAAGCCAAATGTCAGTTATTTCAGAGTATTTGGCGCAAAATGCTGGATCAAGGACCCACACCACACCTCAAAGTTTGCTCCAAAGGCACATGAAGGCTTCATGCTTGGATATGGAAAGGATTCGCACTCCTACAGAGTCTTCAATCTCTTCCACTACAAAGTGGTTGAAACAGTGGATGTGCGATTTGATGAAACCAATGGATCACAAAGAGAGCAATTGCCAAATGTGCTAGATGAAGTTCCATCAAATGAATCAATCAAGCTTATGGGAACTGGAGAAATTGTACCTTCTGAAGCTCAACCTGAAGAAGAACTTATCATCTCAGCACCTGATCCACATGAAGACAATGCTCAGCCTGAAGATATACCTTCAAATGACCACATAGATCAGCCAAGAGCAAAGTCTTCGCCCCACACACCCTCGTGTTGCAAATGAAGTACAAATTGACAAAATACTGCGACAGCATCAATGCACCTGGTCCACTCACTCGTTCAAGGGCAACTCAGCTAACGAACTTCTGTGGGCATTTCGCATTTGTCTCAATATCAGAACCCAAGAAAGTTGAAGAAGCCTTCATGGAACCTGAATGGATTCAAGCTATGCAAGAAGAGCTTCAACAGTTTGAGCTGAATAATGTATGGGAACTGGTTAAGCGTCCTGATCCACGGAAGCACAACATAATAGGCACCAAATGGATATACCGCAACAAGCAAGATGAGCATGGTCAAGTTGTCAGAAACAAAGCTCGTCTAGTTGCTCAAGGATATACTCAAGTGGAGGGCATTGACTTCGATGAAACATTTGCTCCTGTGGCTAGGCTTGAAGCCATACGCATACTGCTGGCCTATGCAAATCATCATAATATACTTCTATATCAAATGGATGTGAAAAGTGCCTTTCTCAATGGCAAGATTGAAGAAGAAGTGTATGTTGCACAACCACCTGGCTTTGAAAATCCAAAACATCCTGATATGGTATACAAGCTCAACAAGGCACTGTATGGCCTCAAACAAGCCCCTAGGGCCTGGTATGATACACTCAAGTACTTTATGAAAAGCAAAGGCTTCATACCTGGTTCCCTGGATCCCACTCTTTTCACGAAGACATATGATGGTGAACTGTTTGTGTGCCAAATATATGTGGATGACATTATCTTCGGCTGCACCAATCAGAAGTATAGTGAAGAGTTTGGATACATGATGCAAGAGCAATATCAGATGTCCATGATGGGGGAGCTGAGGTTCTTTCTCGGTCTTCAAATACGGCAACAACGCAACGGCATCTTCATATCTCAAGAGAAATATCTTAAAGAGTGCCTGAAGAAGTTCGGTATGCAAGACTGCAAAGGCTTCACAACACCAATGCCAGCCAAGCATCATCTGGGTCCCGACGACAATGGTAAAGAGTTCGATCAAAAGGTATACCGCTCCATGATTGGGTCTTTGCTTTATTTATGTGCATCTAGGCCAGATATCATGCTTAGTGTTTGCATGTGTGCTCGATTTCAAGCGACACCAAAGGAGTCGCATCACTTAGCTGTGAAGCGAATTCTTCGATATTTGGCTCACACCCCAACTCTAGGATTATGGTATCCAAAGGGCTCAGAGTTTGATCTGGTTGGATTTTCGGATGCTGATTATGCTGGTGAAAAAGTTGATCGCAAATCTACATCAGGCACATGTCATTTTCTGGGACGATCACTTGTATGTTGGTCTTCAAAGAAGCAGAACTGTGTCTCTCTCTCCACTGCTGAATCTGAATACATTGCTGCTGGATCTTGCTGCGCTCAGCTTCTGTGGATGAAGCAAACACTCAAGGATTATGGCATTCATCTGAAGCAAGTGCCACTTTACTGCGACAACGAAAGCGCCATCAAGATTGCCAACAACCCAGTTCAGCACTCGAAGACAAAGCACATTGAAATTCGTCATCACTTTCTCAGAGATCATGTTGTGAAGGAAGACATTGATATCATACACGTCAACACTGAAGAGCAATTGGCAGATATCTTCACAAAGCCCTTGGATGAGAAGAGATTTTGCAAGTTACGGTGTGAGCTAAATATCTTGGAATCCTCAAATGTCCTGTGATCAGGCACACATCCTAACACTTATGCATATTGATGACTTAGATGTGCAACACACGAAGTAGCGTATATCTTCAATCAATGAAGACATACATTCTAAGTGTGAATACATTAATGTGGAATTTGACTTCGGAGCGCCACGATAATTGTGCGCCGTGTCTGGGTCTAATACTTCCTATACGGTGGGTAACGCCACCACCAAACGTTCCATTTTGAAGTGTTTCTCTCATGGCGTCACCTCTCAATGTCTTCACAATTGGTTTGGCTTCATTCTCTGTATGTCTTCATGATTATCTTCACTGCGTTGATTATATGGATATATATGTACTGATGTTCTGTCCTCTATAGCATTCACTTATAGCTATGTCTTCTTGGTTGAATCTTTTGAACTAAGTGAATGTGATCGGACCCTAACCTCTCTATGCTTTCTATCTTAAACTCTATCTCTCCAAGTCATATGCATTCTGTTGAAACTGTCGAATGTCTTCACTGTGTCCTTGTCAGCCGAAGACATTGAGACAACCATAAAAGTCAGTTTTAATGCTCATTCCTCCACATAAGATCCAGAGAAGCAGAAACGACCGCCCGATAATTTAGGCGTGCGTGGGACGTGGAACAAATCCCGATAATCTAACTGGCCACGCGTGCCTCAAATGCGAACCGCCAGGGGTACCTGCGTAATAGCGCAGTGCCGCCTCTATCCCTATAAATATACGATTCACTGCGGTCATTATCTCCTTCTTCCACCCTCGCACGAACCCTAGCGCCACCGCTAGCACTCGACGACGCCGGCGACGAAGCGCTTCACTGCCGCAACCTCTCCGACGCCGTTTTCACGCCGACAGCGGACATCACTTTCTCCGCCGTCACCGTAGGTGTCTTCCGTCGCCAAGTTAGGGCACGAAGGATCGAACTGCTCGGCCTCAAATCTCACTTCGTCTAGCAGTTCCAAGTGTGGTAAATAAAACCTCTTTTTACAGCTTCTTTTGATCCTACAGTTCAGTCACTTTCTGCCATAAGAAGTTTCTCTTCACACCAGTTAAATCTCACGCTGCATCTCATAACATGCCTAGTATATTCACTTGTACTTCATAAAGTAGTTAGATTCCTCACTTGTACTGATCTATGGGTTCGTACAAATCTGGAACCAACTTCTTATCTATAAGTGAATGTCTTCGCATAATGAGGTCAATGTCTTCTAAACCCATTTATCTTCAAAATCTTCTGAGAATGCATATGACCTCTTCCCCTTCCCTCGCACCTTAATGCTGTCACAGGTACATGTCCGTGGGAGAATCCTTCGGTTCTCATAGTCTGCATTCATTTGCAGAGTACTTGCAGCATCACATCAACTCGCCTGAAGCCAGTTCTTGCAGAAGGAAGCCTTTGAACATCTTGAAGCCTTCCAAGTTATCCATGGCTTCAGAAACAGCAGCAAGGAAGGGAGGCAGACAGCGACGTGGTGAAACGTCCAAAGATCTGCCTGATGAATTGGCAGAGATGTACAAAACTGATCCTGAAGAAAGCTATGGTCAGCGCAAGACACGAATCCAATGGATTCGAAGATATTGGGCAGAGCAATGGTTCCACTACCGCTTCGTCACTCAGGAATATGCGGAGAAGTGCGCCATCAAGAGACCGTGGGGAGATGTATTATACAAAAATCTCGTACCCAAGTCCAAAGACGAAGCCATTGCTCAAGGATTCTATCCATGCATGGTGAGAGGACCACAGCCAGCTGAGGCACATCCGTCATCACTTCTCTGGTGTCGCGATGATAATCTCTTCAAGCGCAACTTTCAGTTTGCACAACAGTCAGCAAAGATAAACAAGAAGAAATTTGGGCTTGACTTCAACCCTGGTCCCTCCTCACCAAGGGCAGATGGCACACGCAACGCCGATCCCAATATCATCGGGCCGTATGCCAATCTTGCAGGCCTCATCACTCGCATCCTAGTCCAAGGGACTGCTGTGAATGACCCTCCAGCAGATACTGAGTCAGATGACGCCCCTGCTGCTCCGAAGCCAAAGCAGAAGAAGCCAAAAGCTCCAAAAGCTTCAAAGCCAGCCATTTCTCCCAAGATCGCAAGAGTGAAGCCTTTAGCAACTGCACCTCCTGAAGCCAGTGTGCAGTCAGAAGACTTATCACGAGTGTCCAAGCCCCAAGAAGCCAAGAAGCCTCAGCCACTCACAGGCAAAGAGCTCACAACTGCTGACATTCTGCGCTGCGAAGCCATTGATCTTTCAAGCGATGAAGATCTTGGAGATGATGCTCTTGAGCAGCTCATCAAGAGCAAGGAGGAGGCTGAAATCTTCAAAAATCTGCCTCTGTTTGATGTCGCCATCATCCACAACTTCATCGATGAATGGTTTGACACACCAGACATAAGCTTCAATGATCTGCAGCTACCCATAGGCCTCAGCGTTGCCTTTCAAGGTGCAATCGCTTCAAAACTTGCAATAGCCCAGCGAATTGTAGAACTGAAGCAGAAAATTGATCATGAAAAGGCTTAGTTCAAGAAGCACGTGGCCAAGCTCAGTGTGCAAGAAGTGAAAAACTTCAAGATCATGTTGCACGAGCTGAAAGAAAACTTCCTGAAGACGCGTGCCGAAGCTCAAGGCTCACGAGAACGCATGAAGACTTTGGCTGAACGTTGTGTGCAAGCCTACAATGAGGCAGAAAAGCGCAAGGCACTTGGGCGTCCCGGCATTGACCCCAGGATGGCCGCGAAGAAGAAAAAGAAGGCAGCTGTGCCCGAACCTGAAGCGCCAAGGTCAGAACCTGATGCTCCGATTGTCTTCCCCGCTGCAACGACTGGCTCGAAGCCAAAGAGTCAATCAACCGCCTCACAGCACAAGAAGACACGGACTGCAGAGACTAAGGCTAAGAAGAGAAAACATTCTGAAGCCTCTCCTTCTGAACCCATTATCAAGAAGCGCAAGACCAAGAAATCTCGGGCTGCTCCCACAGAGCCCCTGATAGTTGAACCACTCTGCGTCCGCTATCCTGACGCAGATCGTCAGATGACAGTGCATGAGCCTGGTTACATAGAGGCTCCGCATGCTGAAGACATTCCAGCAGCCAACCCTAATGCTACTGAAGACATTGGTCCCCAAGACAATGTGCAAGGTGATGCAGCCCTTCCTCAGCTTGAGACAAGCGAACAGATCAGTATTGGTCGTCCATTGACGCCAATCACACAAGATGCGTCGTGGGCAGATCGCCCACAGGAGGAAGATGAGCCCCAACCCACTGCAACTCCACCGGCGCCTACCCTCCATAGGCTTCGCAGAGGGCCAAGGGCTCAGGCTGTTGAAGACATTCCGGCTGCATCAGCCGAAGAGCAAGCAGAAATACCACAAGCTCCAACTCCCCCGCACCAACAAGAAGCAGTTCTCAAGGAGAACGTGCCTGAAGTTGAAAATGTTGAGGCTGCCACAAACAACGCCGAAGCAAATATGGAGCCCTCCCCAACAACAGCTTCAGAAGACACCGAAGCTACTGCTCCTGAACATTCTGTGCCTGAGTCTGCTGCCGGACCACAATTCCACTATCATATTGCGCACAGGCCCCAGGTCCAGAAGCCGATCCCACGACTACCAAGGTTCCCAGGTCCTGCATCAGCTCCTGGTTCCTTCAACATCAACGGCTTCAGGGCAGATAACACGTTTTTCGACCGCTCCAAGAACCCTTATTCAAGGGAACGGATTGTATCAGATAGGTTCTGGAGCCATCAACAGCGCAGCTATTATTCATGCATCCTCTACAACCAAGGCCGCATCTTTCCTCACAAGCGCCTTGAGGTTGAAGCTGTTGAAGGTCTGCCTGGTCTAGAAGAAACATTGGATTGCTTCAAGCAAGTGGGTTTGCTGCCATTTATCACTGACGAAGAGCACTGGAACGAAGAGCTTCTGCTCCAGTTCTATGCCACTTTGCATATCAAAGGCTATAACAGAGATCCGAAGACATGGATCCTGGAGTGGATGACAGGCAATATCCATCATGAAGCCAATGCTTTCGACCTAATTGAGCTTACTGGCCTTCCCACTCCTGGCGAATTCTTTGAAGAAGGGTGCCAACTCCATGCTGAAGCCATTGAGAGCATATTTCAGCGTCCTGAGCCAGATATGAGTCAGATGCTCTCAATGATGAAGCCATTTCCTCCAAATGCACCCTATCCAACTAGGTTCTTCGTTGAAGACTTAGAGTACCTGCCCAGAACAATATATCACATCATAAGGCGGACTCTCTGGCCAGTCAAGGGACACTCTCGATATGCAACGATTGATGGTGCAATGAAGACTCTCCTCTTCTGCATTCTTCATGGCAAATGCTTCAATGCACAGGATCTCTTCATCCGTTAATTTGCAGCATCTGCTTCAGAACTGTTTGGCTTAAAGTTTTATGCTCCTTGGGTTATGAGGCTAATCAAGCTTCACTCTGCAATCTCCTATCAACCCTCAGCCCGCAATCATAGGATATTTTTGCCCGATATGGACACATCTGCTGAAGCAATATATCCAGAGCCGGCCAAGCAACCACTAAGTCTTTAGAATGCAGAACACCAGAGCTTCACTCAAAATATTGAAGGTGTTGAAGCTCTCTCTCGCGTGTATCCGATGGCTGGCACCACACGTGCCCCTGCCTCAACTGAAGCCACCAACAGCACAGCTGCAAAGAGACCCAAGAAGCGCACTCGTGCACTCAATGACAGAGAGCTTCTTGTGGCTCTTCACCAAAAGCAAGATAGGCATCACGACTGGCTCAAGAGGCAGATGAGAAGCATCATGCAAGACGTCAATCGCCTCAGAAATATGGCAACTAAGAATGCATTTGTCACACACGAGACCTGTCGCCGCACTTGGAAGGGCCTCACCATGATGTGCCCTGAAGCTGAACTGCATGAGGATGGCTTCACAGAGCACTTCAAATTTGACTCCACGCCTCCAAGAAGAGCGGTGATGCGCAGCACACCATCACTTGAAGAGTCAGAGTTCTCTTCTTCTGCTGCCACCGTGTCTGCCCGTATTATTGAAGAAGAAGACGACGCAACATCAACTCCACCTGCTTCAACGCGCGTCGAATCTGCACCAAGCTCGTCTGCACCGCCGCCAAACAACTCCACCGACCCTGCTGCGCCTGGGAACGCGTAGAAATCTCTATGTCTTCAAACCTTTTTGGTCATCACTGACAAAAGGGGGAGAAGCATATGATGGTAATAGTCTTCAAGCGGGTCACTATGGGCGGGTGCCTTCATATCTTGCTACATTTTGCTTCGTGCTTACAACTCCCGTTTTTGCTACATTTGCTTCCTTGAGTTGTAACACTTAGCCTTGATGGCCGTCTGCTACCTGCTTGTCACTCCGTTATGCGAAGATAAATTCCGCATGTGCGACGATAAATTCCGCACTCATCTCATTCTGCAGACGTCCATTTTCCATTATGCATGTCATTATCTTCATATACTTTCACATGCATAGTGGATTGTCATAAGTTGAAGTGGATCTCCACAAGTACAACATGCCATGTGCATTTGCATTCAAGAAGCAAATTACTTATATGCACATCTTCAGGGGGAGCCCTTGCAACTTATGAAGACAATTCTTTTACAATTTCGCAAATTATGTTTCCCGTTGAAAACTTCAACTAGTTTGTCATCAATCACCAAAAAGGGGGAGATTGTAAGTGCATCTAGTGCCACCCCTAGTTGGTTTTGGAGTATTGACGACAAACCTAGTTGAGGGACTAATGTGTTTGTGAGAATTGCAGGAAAACACAGGTAGAAGTCCCTCATTGATTCGGTTTCACTACCAGAGATGACCCCTAAAAATGTACGAAGACATTGAAGACAATGGTGGTTTATGAAGATATTCATATTGAAGACAATGACATGAGAAGACTCCCTATGAAGCTTTTGGAACTCGAAGACCCTAGATCCTTCGTAGTTTTATTTCATTCATGTTGTGTCATAGGAACCACCGTACTGTTAAGTGGGGTCGAAGAGAACCAGTCAGAATGACTGAAGTGATGCCCAATTCAAATCCTATGTCTTCGAGCGAAGACTTTGAGAGAAAATCTTGTCCAGAGTCAGACAAGTCAGCTTTACTTGTAGCCCAAGTAAAGTTGCCGTGTGAGTTCAAAATTCGACCGTTGGTACACGTGTCAGTTCCTTAGTGACCCAGGGTCATTTCGGACAGATCAGGTCGGGTTGCCAAGTGGCTATAAATAGTCCACCCCCCACAACCTTAAATGGTTGGCTGCTCAGATTTCAGTGCACGGCTTTTGTCGTTTGAGAGCAACCCACCTCGAAGCCTTTGAAAGAAAAATTCCCAGTGAGGAGAAAAGCCCTAACCACCCAGAGCCAGAGTAAATTGGGCATCACTTAAGTCTTCGTGTCTGTGTGATTTGAAGACTTATTACACTTGAGGACTGTGCATCCTCCAGACGGTTAGGCGTCGCGTTCTGAGCATCCAAGAGAAATTGTGGATTGCCAGTGAACGAAGTCTGTGAAGGTTTGGGAGTCTACCTTGAAGACTTACCAGAGTGATTGGGCGAGGTCTGTGTGACCTTAGCTCAAGGAGAAAACGGTGAGGACTGGGTGTCTTGGGACTAAGTGTCCTTGACTGGGTGTCCGGGGCTGTGTGTCCTTCGGTTTAAATACCTAGCCGCTCCAACCAGACGTACAGTTGTCACAGCAACTGGAACTGGTCCAACAAATCATTGTCTTCAACGTGTCACTGGTTTCATCTTCACTTTCCTTCATTTACAGTTATTCATTGTGAAGCCATTGCATGCTTGCTTTATATTTTGTCTTCACAACATGAATGTATGATCTGTTCGGCTTCATAACTTCTTCCTACCTGATCCTTATTACACTGAAGCTGTTTGTCATTGCGCTTTCACTCTATTGAATACATGACCATGGCTGCCCTAGTGTAATCTAACTTCCGCTGCATAGTAATAGGCATAATCTTCACTGTTGGTCTTCATAACTCTCACGTTTTGAAGACTTTCATAAAAATCGCCTATTCACCCCCCCTCTAGTCAATATAACACACTTTCAGTCGCGCAACATGCGCTTGATTCCTAGGCGCCAGAGTGGACAGGAGAGCATGCAAGTAGGAATGATGGCGGAGGATATGAGTGCCATTAGGTTGGTTTTCGTGATCCCTGGCAGGAGATTCATGGTTAAGTGGGAAGACATCACCAGCGTGCTGGCAAGGGTAGTGGTCGGATTGGTCAGAATGCGCGGCGGGCAGCAGGAGAATAGGATTTAAGGTAATGGCATCATCAATGTTGCATGGGGCATGCAGCCGCGCAGGTGCACGCTGAGCAGGTCGCGGGAAATCTAATGCCTGGAGATTATGCTCCTCGCACGATGTAGTGGAGGAACGTTGGATCGTGTCAGGGTGAGGGCCAAGCAGGGAAGGAAGTTGTGACTGCATGGGTCGCCTGCGTGGCCGGAATGGGGGCGTGCAGGCTTCGGTGCATCAACGGCCATGGAAAAGGTTACGCTTAGGGCGCCCCAAATCCAGGTCGTCCGCCGCACGATTTCCCATGCAACACCTGCATGCGCAACCTCTAATTCAAACTGGCCAACGGTCAACGGTCGTACGCGGAAGCCGGCAGGGTCGCTGCCGAACCAGTGCCGGAGCAGGCGCGCAAAGAACTCCGGCGAGCAGAAGACGTCATCGGTTAGGACAGTGGCACGTAGGGTGATGGCACATCGGGTGCCGGCGATAGCCGATACCGTGTCGCATCCATAGCACTGGAGCATGCGGTTCTCAAACCGAGTGCCCTCATCCTCGGGTGGCCTCATGGCGAGCGGCCGTGGCCGCCAAAGTCCTAGGGTTTATCCGCACGTGAACAGATGCAAGGATCACAACCACGGAAGGAGCTAGGAGAGGAGCCCAGAGATGAAAGATCACGAGCCTACAAGCTAAATGGTAGAGCAAGAGATGCAACCTATCATGCAGGGAAGGCGGATCGTACGTTGGAAGAAGGAGGCTAGAAAGGAAAACCAACGTAGCTGATTGGTGCAAAGAGCAAACCTGGCCGCGTCACGCAGCTTTGATCATACCTGTAAGGAGGCTAGTTGAGGTGGATGAGCAGGTCAGGTAGGTGCTGGTTGGGCTGGCGGATGCGGCTGTGGAAGTGAGGAGAGGTGGCCGCTGCCAGTGCGACCGCCGTTCACGGGGTGATCGGCGGCTGTTGGTGGTGGTCGTCGTCGCCGGAGTGGCGTGCGGCGCGTCTTAGTGGTGGTCGGTTGGTGTTCCGGCGGTGGCCGCCATCGCTGGAGTGGCGGGCGGCGCTCTCTAGCTCTCCCTCGAAGCTAGACTCCATCTCCCTCCTCTCTCCTAGAGATTTGGATGAACTACCTTTGTATATTTATTTATTTATTGTTGAATGCTTGATTTGGGTACTTGTGTGTGTGAATCTTGTCTAATAAAGTGTTCCTCTTGTGGTTTTTCTTTTTGTTTTTGGTGTTCTTCCCTAAGTCCACCTCTAATTCGTGAAGATGGGGCAAAAAATAGCTTGCAATAACGATTGATTCCGTAGTTGTAGCAAAAACCCATACTACCTTTGCTATAGTTAACACGGAACAGTAACATCGACATGAATCTGCAAACTTATCTATAGTTACAATCAAGGATTCTTCTCTGGTGATCATCATGAAACTCTGCTGGATACAACCAACAATCATCCAAACCAACGCACACACGCACACACTTAATTACTGTACTGTATTAACATTGCAGCTTGCAAGCATCCACCCTGCTGGGAGCGTCAGCTCATTTCCCCGGCTTGCCGCCGGCGCCGAAGCCCCTCCTGCGCTCCTCAATGAAGTTGGACGACTTCTCATTGATGTTGGACGGCACCCTCAGGTTCGCCGCCGGCATCCTCGGCCGGAGCCCCCACCTCAGCGGCGGCTTCGGTACCGGGTCCTCCCCTCCTGCCCCGACCACCTGGCCGCCGCCGCTCAACGACGACGATTGCCTCTTCATTGACAGCGACTTCTTGGCCTTGTCCTTGACGCCGCCGGCCTCCTCCTTGATGGTCACGGTCCTCCTCGGCTTCTTCTCCTGCACAGCCGCCGCGCCCGCTTCCGTCGCCTCCACCTGATGGCCGGCTTCCCCCGTGGCCTCCTTGTGCTGATCACTTGCTCTCACATCAGCAGTTGTCTCTTCTAGGATGGTGGCCGTGAAGCTCCTGTGGCCTTCTTCCTCGTGGCTGAACTCGAACTCGGCCTTCTCGATCTTCACAGCGAACTCGTCGTCTTCCTCCTCTGCGTGATTCCTGTGATCGCGGCCGGCGCCGGCGTCTCTTGGCCCCTCGGTGATGCTCCTCGGCCTGTTCATCGACAGGTTCTTGGCGAGGAAGGTCAGGAGTCGGTCACACATGCCGACGGCCCTCGCCGAATCGTCGCCGCCACCCGCGCTTCTCTCCATCTCGGCACACACGAGTTGGTGTGCGTGCTCTGTGTTTGCAAAACTGGGAATGAAGTCACTTTATAGATGCTCTGGGAGTCTGGGTTACAGTGGATAAGGAAGGTAGCCGAAAGTGTGAGAGCTTGGATTGGAATCAATTCCTTCCTTGCTGCTGGGATGACCTTCCCGATAGAAATGGATGCAGGAGGAAGAGAGGGAAAAGGAAGTTCTTAGCTTCACCACAGGCAAAGATTCTAGCTTCATTTTTATCTTTGCTATGTAAGGGCATCTCCAACACGCTACTTGTTCCGAATCAGTTTGCGTACACGGAGTCGGCCAACTAATTATGTACCCTATGTATGTTTTCTTTTTTCTAAGAGCGCAACACTAAAAATAATTATAAAAATAGCACAATTCATTCATAAATAACGTTTAAATATTGCTAGTACAACGATAGTTTAAATGTAAATATTTTATCCGAGATAACCCGATGTTTAACAAGTTTTTCGAATTTAAAGATATCCAAGTCAGGATCGGCATATCTCGTCCCACATATATTATTCTTTCAAATTCATCCAACAATGTATCTGCGTGAATAGCCTGCCCTAGGTCATGTAATACATCAATATTGAGTGAATAAATGAATGAACCAACATGTAGAGCAACACGAAGCAAATTTATGAACTTCATGGTTGACGAGCCCAATGGCCACTTGTCTCCACTCAGTGAATCGCACCACAATACTTCATAATGGAGTTGTAGATGGTGTACCATTAATGTGATATCGACTTCACATTGCGTTCATGGATGATGTACATGTCATAGGGCGTGAAGTTCTTTTACTCATGAAAGGACGCATGCACGCGTTGCCAAAATATCAAGCTCCTTGAGTTCCTGCATACAAAGGTCGCGGATACGACCAACCACGCATCGCTAAACAACTCATTCTCGATTAGTGAGTACCCCACCATCGAATTACTCTAGAAAACAACAAAAAAAACCCAACGACACTTGACCGAACACCTATCTGGTGTGGTGTCCGCCATGGACATAGTAGGCAGGGGCAGAAGGTACCTGGTTGCGGAGGGATTCTAGGTGGAGGACGGCATAGTCCAAGGCAGGCAGGCGCGTTAGTGGGGCCTGCGGACATCCTAGTGTTCTTGGGCGGCGGCGGCAGACAAGGAGGGTTTGGATGCAAAGCAAGGAGGGAGAAGGGGCACAGTGGCAGAAAAAGTGTTCTGAATGGGAATTTCAATGGCCCAAGAGTGTCACGGTCCTATGTGACGGTGGTCCAGGCTCCCGCAAAGCACCCCCCCCCCCCCCCCCCCCCCCCCCCCCCACACACACACACGCAGTTTGGTTTAGTCGGACGCCCGAATGCATCGGTGAACCGATAGATACCGCGTTGGATAGCAAATTAAACGGACCAGACGCTTGCGGGCGCCTAAGCAATCCAATTGGAAGAGACGCCCTAAGTATCTAATGGGAACTGGAATTGAACCTTAATTTGCTGGTTGAAACAATTCCCAAGTGTGACAGAGATGTAATCCCTTATAAGGTAAAAGTAACTAACTAACAACCGGAAGAGATAGCAACTCATCAGCATGACAGACGAACAGATAGACCAGCAACAAAGGGAATGATTGTCGTAAAAGGATTGGTTCAGCAACACTCGAATAATATGTTTGTACTCCCTCCGTTCCTAAATATAAGTCCTTTTAGAGATTCCAACATGGACTACATACAAAAAAGGACGATCTGGCCACCGTCTCTCCCAAGGAGAGTTCCTCCGCCACCGTTCTCCAGCGACTGCCCTTCGGCGACAACCGGCCTCAATCGTCGGTGGTGAGGGGGTCGCTGGATCCACGTGTGTGGATAGTTTTAGGGTAAAGTAGCTTTGTTTTAAGGCTGTTCATCGGCTTGGCTTCGACGGCAACGATGGCGACGCTGAATAAAGATTCTTCAGATCCTTCCCCGACAAGGCGCTCGGCCTTATGGTTGGGGATGATTTTGAAAACCAGTCTATTCCAACAAGGATGTGTGGCAGTTGCGGCATCCTCGTAGTGGACATGTGTCCTCAGGCTCCGTCATTGCGACGTTGTCTGCTTCAATGTCGGCGCGAAGTTTGGGAGGTAGTCCAGGAGTGGATGCAGATTATGGCCTGCATCGACAACATCTGAAAGACGGAACGTGTGCTGGGTTCATAGTTGATGAATGACAGGTGTGGTTTCCTTCTTCGCCATCTTAGTCGTGGTGGGTGCCGGATCTGGAGTTTGATGTCATGTCCAAGGTGTTTTTCTGGTCTGATTCATTCAACGGCAATGGCTTCACTTTTGATGAACCATCTTGAAGGTCTCCAAAGCTACATATCAACGATGGAGCCGCGTCGAGCTTGATGATCCGTCATTCTTTTCTTAGATGGCTGCTGTGCTGGAGGCAGGTAACAGGCATTGGCATAAGCTCAAAGATGTTCTACAATGCTTTTAGTTTTGTCATGTTGGTCCTTACATGGCTTGTTTTTAGGGGAAAGCAAACTTTATTAATCATATGACCGTTACATCATCCACTAACAGTTTAACAATGAGCTCCAGCGGGGCATCAACCCAAAAAGATGGATTTTTATCACGTCCCCATCTAGTCAATTCATGATCTACAAAATTTGACTCTCTAATACAATGCTCAACAGTCACCTTTCCAAAATCTAGTAAAATACTACGACAATCATCAAGCACAGGCAGCGCAACCATAGAATAGCCTTCATTGAAATTTAATCTTTGTGATATGAATGATACATGGATTACCATGCAAAAAAAGAAGACTTCAACATGGACTAAATACGAAGCAAAATGAGTGAATATACATTCTAAAATATGTTTATATACATCTGTATGTAGTTCATATTGAAATCTCTAAAACGAGAGAGTATACACAAGCAAAACAATTCATCAATTGACTTGTTCCGTTTATCACTCTGAATTCATACAGTTGATGGTTCAACACTTTTGAGTTTCATACAACAATTTCTTTCTTTCTTTCTTTGTTTTGCTCAAGGTACTGTTAAGGTTTAAGCTGCAGCCGCTTTGTAAAACAAAGGACTTTTATACAACAGCATTTTTCTCTCTCCCTCTCTTTTCAAGCTAAAGCTAAAGCCCAGAGCAGAGGAATGATAAGATGGGTCCTGCCCTCCGACGTGTCCTCTCACTGACCTTTGCCTCCTCAACGAGGAGCTTCTTCAACCTAGAGCAGCTCGAGACGACCGTCGCCACTCCGGTGCTGGTCACTCGCTTGCAGTACACCAGCTGGCATGACTGCAGCTGTAAGCACCCCCTGACCAGGTGTCCCAGACCAACATCGGTGACCCCTGGGCAGTGCGAGAGTGCAATGTCTTTAATCTGGGGACAGCCTTGGCCAATCTCTGCCAGCCCCATGTCCCCTGTCATCTGCAGTTTGCAACCAAATCATCAACAAAGATAATACAATACGAAAATAGTGCAAGCTTTTACTAAAGATGGAGGACTGGGTATGAAAATACAAAATAACTGTAACATTGGACCTTTCCACTTCTTCAAAAATAAACACAATCTATTAAGATTAGCGCTGGATTCCTTCACAGTGCTGGTTCCAGTTCAGTGGCTTAAAAAAATCGAAACAGAGGCAAAAGATTTGCCTCATCTATTAAATGAGAGGAGAATAGAGTTTAAGTTGGTTACAGGACCCCACCCCACACAGCATGGCAATTACTCGCTTAATAGAATTTTCCCTAGTTTCTTAGCACTGGCGGTAACCCAAAGGCTAGCCTCATCGGTAACTATTTTGAGGAGGATTGGGGGCGGCGCGCTCTTGTGCCTGAAGATCCTAGCATTCCACTCGTTCCATATTGTCGAAGACACTAGCATGGTGAGGGAAGCCATAGCTCCCTTGTTGGGATTTGTCATGTCGGTTCTCCTATCCCACCAATCGAAGAGCGACTCATGAAGATGCCAAACAGTGGTGTCCATGTGCACGAGCCCATATTTTGCGATGACCATGTTCCAAAGCCTCATGGTGAAACAGCATTTGACGAAGAGGTGGATGCCCGTTTCTTGTTCTCTTTTGCAAAGAGGGCATAGGCCACAATTTGGCCAACCTTGGCGCTCCAAACGATCGGTGGTCCAAATCCGGCCTTGCAAGGCTAGCCATGCGAAGAACTTAACCTTTGGGGGCGCCCAAACCTTCCAAACCATGAAATCCATGGGGGAGAGAGTCAAACCGAGGACTGCGCCTTGTGGCTTAAAATTTTGAATACCTACACTTACACAAGATGCTGCTGTTCCCTCACGTTGAGGGCAACCAGACTTACTGAGGCATTGTTGATCCCTTGCATACAAGGCAACATTTCTATGCTGGGTGATGCAGAAGAGTTCATACCATGACATACTTCATTTCCTTTTGATGACCAACATACTTCATATTTGAACAGCTCATATTGGTATCTCAAATTCTGTCATATTTTCCTGAGCTACAAAAACTTTTGTTTGTCTGTTTGTTTACATATACTTTTTTATGTTTCACTGTTTTTAAAATTTACATTGTATAGAGGCTGCGTCAATTAATTCGAATCGGAGGGAGTATATTTAACTTGTAAATCTAAACCCAACAATTATGAAGACAAGGTACTCTTGAAGTTTCCTACTCCCTACACTTATTTTGGGACGGAGGGAGTATATAACAGAACCTGGATGTAAGACTGAATTCTGGGTTGTATCCAGTCAAGGTCTAGCATCATACTGCCATTCTGGTTTCTTCAGGTAAAAATGGACATAATTTTAATTAAGACTCCTAATGACTTGTGCTAGGGCAATTTATTAACAGGTTTCCCACACCACGAAAGACCATGTGTCCGATCAAATCACGAGGAGCACATTTTCTCTTTGTGAAATCAAGCTAAATGGTCTTACCAGCCAATTTTCGACTGTTTCCCAAACCTAGTTTGATGTTTTGAAGAAGTGAACTAAAGGCTATTCTCATACTCAATTTATTGATGATTGATAGTACAGTAAATTCAGTGTCAAAGTATGTACCGGGAGAACACTTATGTCCAGAAAGACAAGATCACCACATCCTCTCGCAATGGCAGCCAGTCCATTATCAGTGATTAATTGGCACCCGCACAAGTTTAACTTTTGAAGAGAGCAACCTTCAGCAATTGCAGCCAGCCCTGTATCAGATACCCTGAAAAGAAAGTTGAAACAAAATTCACAAACTGAGATGTCAAACATATCATGATGGATAAGTACTTCAGTAAATGATATACATGGGCAAGATAAATAAAAAAACAGGATAAATGCATGGTAGTATTTACCTCTCACAAAATTGGAGCGTTAACTCCTTAAGTAATTTACAATTCTCAGCAATTGATATCAATGCTTTGTCTCCTACCTTCGTACCAAAAGAATTCAATCAACCAAACAAATCAGGATTCTGGACTTCAAATCCACATGTAACAATATCATGATGTCCATCTAAACACGCCCTATTTCATACTCCAGAAATGTATTTCAGAAGCAACCAATTGCATTAGAAGGCATAAAGCAGAAAACTGTGCCAAACAGAATGGGGAAATTTTGTTAGTCACTCTAGTTTTTGCCAATTTTCCTTATGCTACTCTAGATTTTGACATTTCACTTTTGCCACTCTTATCTTTTGACAATTATCCAATTGACATTCTGTGGCAAAAGCAAAATAATTTTATTTCACTTTTGCCACTCTAAAAAAAATTTATGCCACAGAATGACAATTGTGATAATTGTCAAAAGCTAAGAGTGGCAAAAGTGAAATGTCAAAATCTAGAGTGGCATAAGGAAAATTGGCAAAATCTTGAGTAGCAAAAACAAAATTTTCCCAAACAGAATTAGAACATAAATTGCACATACGCAAAAAGGTCCCATCTGTCTCAATACATGCTAGGCTTAAATTGATGCAGACTTGGAAATTACCTCATAACCACGTCGAATGGAAATTTCTTTCAAGTACTTACAACCTTGAGCTATGTGGCACATAGCATCATCACCTATTCTTGAACAGTCAACTAAATAAAGAGACTGGAGAAGGGTGCAGCCTTTACCAAGCTCCAGAAATGCAGTATCCCGGACCCTTGGGCAGTAAATTAGAGAGAGTTCCAAAAGGCCCCTGCTTTCATAAGATGAGAAAGCATGTACCATTAACACACAAAAGAAGAATCATATATAGATAAAAAGTGCAGGTAACTTAATAACACTAACATAGTAATGTGAAATAATTACTTTTCGCAAAGTTGCAAACTAGGATAGCCCATGCTTTTGTTGTAAATGTCATAATAGCGAACCAACTTGCAGTTATTTCACAGACGCAGTTTTCTAACATATTCCTT
The DNA here is from genome assembly GCF_003073215.2 of Triticum urartu. NCBI lineage: Eukaryota > Viridiplantae > Streptophyta > Magnoliopsida > Poales > Poaceae > Triticum > Triticum urartu. Next base: position 166,763,052 of record NC_053025.1, read on the forward strand.
TTAACAATAATTCTTTGTACCATACTAATTCCCCTACTTGAACTACATCCCACTTAATTAATATTGGATAATCAATCTACATAAAACATCAATTGAAAAAAGGGAACTTTTAACAAATCGAGTTCTCAACAAAAACATACGGGCACCATCGTCCAATGTGCTCCAGTGCAGCAGTTTCCATATTCTGACAACCATTGATCTTAAGACGTGCTATTTTTTTGCAGCTGCGTGCTACGAATTCAAGGCTTCTATCAGTTAGTAACAGGCAATCATTGAGAACAAGATCTGTAAGATTCTTGCACCCTTTCGCGATGGAAGAAAGGCTCCTGCAAATCCAAAAGGAAGTCAGCAAACCATCAGGAGACCTACAAAAGTAACAGAAAAAGCAAAAGTTGGCAACAACAGAGGGCCAATACCTACAGTAAGAAATCCAATTCAACGGGAAACAACAAATATGAATTCCTAAATCCTAGTAAAGTACTTCAGCAACGCCCACAATTTAGCATTCATCAAATTGAGAATCATATAAAGGATAACAAAATATCTTAGAAAGTCCAAATAGATATTTAATAAATAACAAAACACATATTTGAAACAAAAATGGAGTTTGTGCCTCAACAGATTAAAGTGAAAATATACTGAGTACCTGTCTGTGAATCTTTCAAAGTTATTTAGCGATAAAATCTCTAGTAATGAACAGCATGAACCAATAGCTTCTAGGGCCTCATCGCCAGCACCAATACATTGCAGCTTCAAATTTTTCAAGAAGTGACATCCTTTAGCAATAGAAATCACTCCTTCATTCTTAACAAGTTCTGATTCCAGTGACAGGATTTCAAGGTTAGGACAGTGGGATCCAACAGCACGCAAAGATGCATCAGTTATCCAAGCACAATTAGCAATACCAAGAGAGAGCAGTGATTGTCCACAGCTCTTTATTAATCCAATCAAGCCTTCATCTGTTGCGCCTTCAACAAAGCGCAAGCTCAAATTGTTAAGTAGATTGCAGCCTTCCCCAATAGCAACTAGTCCTGGATCTCCAATATAGCAAGCCTGCAGATAAGTTTCCGTTCACATTTTGTCCAAAAGTAGGAATTGATACTAAGACTGCTCAAGAAAAGAAATGTATGTACTTTCTAACAGCCCAAGTGCAACAAACCCTAGCATTATCTTGTTCATTTTATTTAATAAATAGTTTTGCATTTCATGTCATCATCAATGTCATTAATCTTTTAAGCAATATGTGGCATATTAAAAATATCCAAGGTTTCAAAAACATTTTTCAAGGCCAGCAACTATTTTAAACAATTGCTTCAATTCAAATCCAATTTGCAAATGATTTGAATCTTTTCAAAATTAAACTTTTCCAATTGTTTCACAACTTTGCATATGGCTTTCTTATCACATTACAAGCCTTCCATAAAATTCTCATAAATTTTGCACACTTTGATCTTGCACCAAATGAATTTGAATTCAAACTTTTCCAAAATTGATAGAATCAATTTTGTGGGCATTTGTATAAATCATAGGGCCTATATAAAATATTCCATCATTTATTTCATCTCTGGCCATTCATTTGTTTTCTTCTTTTCTTTTCCTATTCTAAATAGAAAAGGAAAAGGAATAAAACAGAAAGGCCAACCTTCCACTTACCTAAGCCGGCCCAACCCACCAGCAAAACTGTAAGCGTTGTCACTGTTTCAATTCATCGCATGCAAGACAGAGGGCGTGTGCACATGCCATGAGCCGATGGTGACGGCCACTTGCTACACACCGTCACAACCTCCCTATAAAGCACCCCCTCGACGTCTGTGGCGTCCTCATCCATCCCTCTTTCCTTTCCTCTCCTTGAAGCAGCACAAGGTTGTGGAGGAGCAACTTCACCTTGGTGCTACAATGTGTAAGGCACCAGTGTTGAAGGAACAACTTCAACGTGTTGTGCTAGATATCGCTTTAGAGGCGGGGATGGGCTGATATGGCAGCAGGAGTTCAATCCAAAACTCCTAGAGCACAAGATCTAGTCCAAGATATTAGATAAGAACAACAAGTTCTATTATAGGTAGTGGGTACATAGTCTGGTTACAAACTTGAGTAGTGAGGACCGCTGTTTATAGGGCTTTGGGAAGCCTTCACATCTCACTTCTACTTATGGCTAGAACACTCCAAAAAACATTACTTAAGATTCACCATTCTACTCATCACTACTCATAGCTAGAAGACTCTAGAAAACAATATCTAGGGTTGAGAAAAGAAAAGAAATACTAGACTACAATAGAAGTATCGACCTCATCTATTGTTCCTCATCATTCTCCCCTGGTTGTTTGGAACTCGACATCGAGTTATCTTCATAGAGCGCTTCTTCTGGATGGTAGAGAGTCAAGTCCGCAACATTGAAAGTGCTTGATATACCCACGTCACTTGGAAGATCTATCCCATAAGCATTCTCATTTATCTTTGTCATAATAGAGAAGGGCCCATAACTTCGCTGCCTAAGCTTACCTTTAACACCTAAAGGCAGCCTTTTTCGGAGGTAGATCATCACCTTATCACCAACTTGGAATGATCTCTCCTTTTTTCGGAGGCAAAGGCATGTATAACCTATTCTTTCGGTCAAACTTGCTGATTGTAAAAGGAGAAATCATCACCTTATCACCAACTTGAAACTCCATGGGAGGACATCTTTATGGACTTCGTATTGGGCTTGCCAAGAACAAGACAAGGGAGTGATGTTGTGTTTGTGGTCGCGAATGGATTATCTAAAATGGCTCAATTCATCCCATGCCGCAAGACAACATATGCTCATCATGTGGCAAACCTATTCTTTCGGTCAAACTTCATGGAGTAACAACAGGTTTGACATATGGGGCACCGCTGAGCAAACTTTCCAGCATCTCTCTTTAGTTGTGACCAAAAGTAACGAGCTTCCGGGTTAGTGACAGTCTTGTCCCGTCAAACATGGCCACTAAGATCACTTGAATGGAGTTCTCTAATTAGTTTGTCACGCAAAAAAGGCCTTGGGATGCACAAACAATCATTTTTTAAGAGATAAACATCCTACATGAAATAGTCATCATCTAATGACTGGCCCCTGATGTGCTTTACCCAAACATGGCCAAAGTCTTCGTCATCCTCATACAACTCCTTTATTTGATCCATGCCTAGAAGTTCAGCTTCAAAAGAAGTCAAGAGGCAGGCACGATGACTCAAAGCATCGGCCACCCGGTTAGTTGTTCCAGATTTATGCACAATGAGATAGTTAAACCTCTCCAGATATGTTGCCCATCTTGCTAGCATGCGATCAACATGCTTTTGATTTATAAAATGCTTCAAGGATTGATGGTCACTATAAACAATGAACTCTTTAGGCAGTAAATAGACTTCCCAAGTTTTCAACCTCTAAAAACGGCATACAATTCTTGCTGATAGGTACTCCATTTTTGTCTAGCTTCCCTTAACTTCTCACTAGAGAAAGCAATGGGCTTCCTTTCATGAGATAGAACAGCTCCAATGCCTACTCCACTTGCATCACAATCCAACTCAAAAGTCCTGTTGCCATCAAGTAGCACCAAGACAAGAGCTTGTGATAGTTTTTGTTTGATCTCATCGAAACTAACTTTAGCCGCTTTTGTCCATTGGAACTTTCCTTTCTAGTAATTGGTGCCATGATAGTGTTGAGATTCTTCACAAATCGCCTATAGAAAATTGCAAGGCCATGAAAACTTCTACCTCAGAAATGGTCTTCGGAGTTGGCCATTCTCAGATTGGTTCAACCATAGAATCATCAACATGAATACCGATGCATGTTATACAAATCCTAGGGGGAAAAGTTGTGTATGCACGAAAACACATTTCTTCAAGTTGACGTAGAGTTCATTTTCCCTTGGTACTTCTAGCACCTTCCGAATGTGATCAAAGTGTTCATCCTCATTCCTGCTATAGATCAAGTTGTCATCGCAATAGACCACAACAAAGTGGGATAAGAAGGGTTGAAGGACTTGATTCATCAAGTGCATAAAGGTACTTGGTGCATTTGAAAGTCCAAATGGCATGACTAGCCATTCAAACAACCATTCCTTTGTCTTGAAGGCTGTTTTCCATTCATCCCCGGGTCTGATACGAATTTGATGATATCCGCTTCTTAAAACTACCTTTGTGAACACTCTTGCTCCAGTAAGCTGATCCAACATATCATCCAAACGGGGAATAGGGACTTTATACCTTACGGTGGTCTTATTCATGGCTCTACTGTCCATACACATGCGCCAAGATCCATCTTTGTTTGGCGTGGCAGGGCTGGTACAGCACATGGGCTAATACTTTCTCGAATGTGCCCCTTTTGCAGCAATTCCTCCACTTTCTCCTTCAATATATCATGTTCACTCATTTCTTGATCCACCCAATAATGTAGGGGTTTGGATGATCATGAGTTTCAAGCTTTAAATGGTTCACCAACTTCTGGGAGATGAGATTCTCACAGCTGCAACTATCAATCAGTAATTTGCATACCTTGCCATTCACCGTGCATTTGCTCTCAAATATTTTCTGCCATCGTGCGTCATCAGGTTGTGGTGTGGAACATAGGAGACACTGAATCACACATACCACCTCTTCACCTTCTTGACAAACCTACTGCCCCTCTATATCTTGACAAACCTCCTGCCCACATGAACACCGTCGTCTTTGAGCCTCGCCGCCCTGTCCAAGCGAACAGTGGCGTCGACTACTTCCCCTACGTGCCCTGCCTCGACCGGAGATCATCTACAGCCGCTGCAATCGTCATCTTCTTCCTCTTCGGGCCATCGTTGTCTTCATCAAATTCAGGCGACTCCGTCCACTTCCCGGCGAGCCGAGCACACCACTGTGTTCGTGGTGAGCTCCTCTCCAAAACCCCTCCTTGCGCGCTCGATTTCGTCCTCTAGCACCTTTTGCTATGTTTAGCCGAACACTACCGTCGCATCACCTCGTCATCGGAGTAGTTCCGGTGGTCCTCTACTTGCACCGTTTACACCATCAAGTTTGTATGTGTCCTAGTCTAAATCTAGCACGTTTCTTAGCTCAATCTCGAGCTCTAGCACCGTTGACATCCCGGCTTAATAGGAATGATAGGCTACTCATATCAACAAGGTGCACCTTCTTTTCCGGGAGCCCACCTGAAAGGAACCTCAAAGTTTAGCGTGCTTTGAGGATGGGTGGCCGACTAGGAAGTTGATCTCGGGTGCGCACGAGTGAGAACAAAGTGTGCAGTAAAGACTAGTGTTGGTCTGTAGGGCCAGTCTAAATCCTAGGTGGTAGCCTGGCACAACGGAAGAACTGATGGGTTTGGATGGGGCTATTAGAATACATAGTTCAAAAATCCAGAAATTTCACATGTAAACTTGGAAGGGTCCATAGTTGACACATTAAATTTCAGAAGGTTTGGAATTTATTTGATCCCCAAATAAATTTAAGCAAATTTGAAATAAAAACATGCAATAGAAAATAGAAAGGATGAAAGCCTTACATGTTTAGCTGCCTGGACCATGAGAGAAGCATGCCCAGGAGAGAAACCTACCCAGCCCATGGGGGCACATTCGTCTTCAACCTCCAGCCAGTAGGCAGAGGAGAAGTCATGGCACGCGGGTGTGAGGCCTCGGCCGCCTCATGCTTCCTGCCGACGACTGGAGTGGACAGACCCGACCCTCGCGGTTACACAGGCGTGTGCGGGCATGTGGCGCATGGCGTGTGTGCTCGTCGTGGCACATGGCATGGCACATATGCCGGACTGGACACACATACGTATGCCAAGAGGGAACGTTCCTGCTAGGCCGACGAGGACGTCGGTTCCTTTGAGTGGGGTTGTATGTGACATCCTGACTTAATATGAATGATAAGACTACCAATATCAACAAGGTGCACCTTCTTTTTCGGGAGCCCATCCGAAAGGAACCTCAAATTTAAGCGTGCTTGGCTTGGAGCAATTTGAGAATGGGTGGCCGACAGGGAAGTTGATCCCGGGTGCGCACAAAACCCAAGTGAGCACTTTGTCCTAGATCCTAGGTGACCAACTAGAAATTTGAGGACAAAGTGCACAGGAAAGTCTAGTGTTGGTCTGTGGGGCCAATCTAGATCCTAGGTGGTAATCTTGTGGGACCAGTCTAGATCCTAGGTGGTAGTCAGGCACAACAACCAGGAACTGGTGGGTTTGGCTGGGGCGTTACAACTACACACGCCTGAGAGCTCCTCCGCTTCCCCTCGTCCCCGGCGACGTATCCATCGCCGTTTGGTTGTGTGCGTAGCACCGGAGGAAGCATCTCATTTCCCTCCTTCAAAGGAGCACGCCACGAGGCACTTCAGTCGTCGGAGAATCCATTTCGACGAGCTAATCCACCTCTGTTTGGTCACCGCGGGCGAAACATCAGCGAGTTGGTTCAAAACCAACGAGATCTCATTCCTATCACTTGCACACATCTAGCTCATTTGGTTCGTTCCTTCGAAACAGAACAACGGGTCGCGAGTTCGCTTCCCGCATCGCTCATAAGCGCACCCCCTTTCTGTGATTTAATCATCTCACTAACATGTGGGTCCAAGGCCGGCCGGGACTGATAGCACACACATGGCACCTAGCCCCACATGTCGTTCTATCTGGCTGCTTGCACACGTGGCACCTAGCCCCACATGTCATCCTATCTGGCTAGCGGCCGCCTCGGTGATAAACGCCTCTTCACCCACTGTTGCGTCGGCGCATGCATCAGCACCCCTTAGGCCCACAAGTCAGTCTAAGTGGCTAGCATGGCCTATCTATAAAAGTTTCTGTTTCATTTATTCTGAATTATTAAAATCAATTCCAGAATTATTCAAATACTTTCAACTTTCAGATGCTTGTGTCTTTTAATTCCCTTGTCCAAATTTGACAAACTTTATATCTATTTGGATCAGAAAAATATGAGCATTTCAAATCTATCATTAGTTTTCAAATTTGAACCCTAGATTTTGAATTCAAATTTGAACTTGCTCAAAAGCCTTTCAAACTTTGGTAAATCATAACTTGAGTTCTACAACTCCATTTGTTGGTGTAGTGAACTTTGGGTGTTCACTGCCCCTGACCACACACCGGTAAGTTACAACCTCCATGGCAGAAAGAATATGGCAGAGACGAGTCCATCTCAAAGTACTCAAGAAATGGCGAAATAATACCGTGAAGAAGGCCTCGAGGCAGGTCATCGAGAAGTACTAAAAGAGTACCTCAAGGTCAAGATCAAGATTGCCGGGAAGCAGGCCTTCCCAGGAAGCAAGCATTCCACTTTGCCGGCAAGCTCAGAGCCGGCAAGCCTAAGGTCCCATCCACCGCTTCGCCCGCACCCACCTGTCACCCACCTGTCAGGAGTCTGCCGAGAAGTGGCGGGCACGCAGGCGGTTAGGTAGAGGTTATCAGGGCACGTGGCGATCCACCGCTTGGAGAACAACTTTACTGACACCTGTCCACGGGCGTGTCACAATAATAAAAGGTAGATGGGACAGCGGTACAAGTGGAGCGGAGCTCCCTTGCCAGCATCCAATGTAGAGTGACAACTAACAGTGCATTAAATGTGTTTGTCCTAAGTCAGTCATTGATAGGTATGATAACAATGTAGCCACTATCATCATGTAATTACCATCTTGCCACTGTTGGTGACCCCTTGCTCTATAAAAGAAGGCCCATGGCGACCTTTACAAAGGGGGAAATCCCGTCCATTTGTAGTAGCTAGCAACACCCCCGAGCACTTTGTCGGCATGGTTGCGCTCACTGTAACACAGGGCTCATAATACTTAATCCATCAAAGCAGGAGTAGGGTTTTACGCATCACTGCGGCCTGAACCTGGGTAAATCTTTGTGTGCTATGCATGGTTGATTCTGCTCTTTGTGTGTTGTGTCCCCTTGCCAAACTGAAAGGGGCCCACTCTGGTCCCATAGATTGTCGTACGCCGACACCATTTTGAACAAACTTTATATGTATTTCAGTCAGCAAGATGTGAGAAACCCATTCCTGACTTGGATTTCAATTTTAGGCAATCCAAATTTCTGTCCTGTTCTGTTTTGCAAAAATGACCCTCAAAATGTTTCTAATCATATCTTGAGCATCTTATATCCAAATAGAGCAAACTTTAGGTCCATTTTGATCAGCTCAACACAAGGATTCCAGAAATGTTCTTAGTTTTCCAAGTTGATTCACGGACTTCAAATTCCATTCTGTTTTGTTCAAAACCCTTCCAAAACTTGTTTCAATCATAACTTGAGCTTCATGAATCCATTTCTAATAAACTTTATGTGCATTTCTATTAAAAAAATGTAATTAAAAAATGTAAGGAATCTGATTATGCCATGTTAAATCAACTTATACCTCCTGACCTATAGTAATTCAAATGTAACACTTAATTGCACATGAAGTGACACTATTGAATCATTCCACTAATGATACAACACTCCATTTAACATGCCTAGATAGTTAGCTCCTATTACATCCTCTCAAACATGTATTGCATGCATATGCTTGTGCATCAACCATGAATGTATTTTTACCTTACTTTCCTTTTTTCCGGTGTTTGCTTCTTTCCGTTAAGAGTCCTGAACCGAGGTTGAGTATAACTGTATAAGATTACCTTCGAGGATGCTTCAGAGGAGCAGACCTATCACCAGGCTATCAGACAAGGATGATCATTACCTTGGATACTTGTACTAGCTTCACTTGGAATAGTTTTTGCGATGCTTTCTTGGTTACCTCGTTACCTATCCACCATCAAGCCATTTATCTTGCCATGATAAAGCTTCTACTTCGACTTCCTAGCAAAGCTTGTTACTTCCTATGTTATTGCTTGCTTAACCTGCTAAGTATGCATGCTTAGGGTGGTGCCGAGTCAGGTCTTATGCCATGCTGTACTTGGGTTATGCTTATGTTACCATGGGTCACTTTGTGATATGCTTTTGGAGATAATTAAAATGTACGCAAATGGCAACGGTGGTATGCCAGGCCTTATGTCTTGGTGTTTTGTTCCACTTGAACCAACCTAGAATGGGATCTTGTTATTTTGTTCCATGAATGGGCACGCTAACTGCTTGTGGGAGGTTTTATGGGAGAGGGGGGGGGCGGGCGGTGGCGGCTCTTCATTTTTTCCTTAGACGACAGACTATGTCCTGACTACAACCTGGTTTTCTCGGTGTTATGTTATGATCCAAATTCAAGTATAAAGATAAAGGCTAACTTCTGATGAGTGGAGCGGAGAAATTTGTTTGCAAGTTAAAGAGGTCACTATATGATTTGAAACGGTCTGTATAAAAGGTTTGATTCATTTATGATAGCACATGGATTTAAGAGGTCTGCATATGATAGTTGTGTTTACATTAAATTTGTTGATGGATCACCTATATACTTGCTGTTATATGTTGATGATATGTTAATTGCTGCCAAGGGCAAGAAAGAGATCACTGCTTTAAAGGCATAGTTAAGTAGTGAGTTTGAGATGAAGGATCTTGGTGCTGCTAAGAAAATTCTAGGTATGGAGATTACCAGGGACAGAAATTCTGGTTTGTTATTTCTTAGTCAGCAGAGTTACATTAAGAAAGTTCTTCATCGTTTTAACATGCATGATGCTAAGCCAGTAAGTGCATCCATTGCTCCTCATTTCAAATTATCATCTTCTCAATGTCCTAGTACGGATGAAGATTTTGAGTATATGTCAAGAGTTCCATATTCTAGTGTTGTCGGTTCTTTAATGTATGTCATGGTGTGTTCTCAGCCTGATTTATCATTTGCAATGAGTCTGGTTAGTAGATTCATGGCTAACCCTGGTAAAGAACAGCGGAAGGTTGTCCAGAATTTCCAGGTACCTTCGTGGCACTTCCAATGCTTGTTTGAAATTCGGCAGGACTGGTGATGAAGCAGCACAAGGTTGTGGAGGAGCAACTCCACCTTGCTGCTACAATGTGTACAGCACAAGTGTTGAAGGAACAGCTTCAACGTGCTGCGCTAGATATCGCTCTAGAGGCGAATGTAGGCTGATAGGGCAGCAAGAGTTCAATCCAGAACTCCTAGGGCACAAGATCTACTCCAAGATCTTAGATAAGAACAACAAATTCTATTATAGGTAGGGGTACATAGTCTGGGTGCAAAGTAGAGGTGAGGACCTCTATTTATAGGGCTTTGGGAAGCCTTCACATACTTCTACTTATAGCTGGAATACTCTAGAAAACATTATGTAAGTTTTACCATTCTACTCATAGCTACTCACAACTAGAAGACTCTAGAAAACAGTAGGTAGGATAGAAAAGAAAAGGAAAGAAATACTACACTAGAGTGGAAGCATCTAGAAGTAGCCAAACAGATCTGGCATGTGTTTTCTTTCTTCTCATCTAGTGTTCCTCATCAGGTGAGGGACTAGCTGGCTACCTGGATTCAGATTTTGCTTCCAACGATTTGGACAAGAGGAGGTCCCTTACAAGTCATGTGTTCACTGTTGGTGGTTGTGTCGTGAGTTGGAGGGCAATTTTGCAGCCAGTAATTGCCCAATCTACCACTAAAGTTGATCAGTTGTAAATCCCCGACTTTGGTAACCTCCCTCAATATATTGAAGATTTGCTGGCTGGCACCCGTGGCTTTGCCCCCTTCGTGTTGGAGGGGTTTTCCACGTTAAATCCTTGTGTCCCTGTGTTTGATTTCGTTCTTCATCATGTTTGATTGCGTGTCGTATCTCTAACACTCGGCTTGGTTGTTCCGCATACAGTTAGAGGGTGGGTATACACCTCTTGACTGGATTATATGCAACGCGGAGCTGATCACGGGGCTATTCTTGGAATAGGAGCTAGTCACCAACCTCTCCCCACGGTTAGGACCAGATTGGGGTCACGTTCGGACTTAAGATCTTGGTTACACCTAACCAGGTGACCCCAGACTTGTCTGTTGTGTGCAGAACAGTGTTGAGTCATTTCAGAACTTATGGTTCTATCCCATCACATGGTTGCCTATAATGGGCAGCATCCAGTTGGGAAGAGCAAATGAATATGGATATTGGGTCATTGGTGCACCCCTGCAAGGTTAAATCTTTCCGAAAAGCCGTGTCCGCGGTTATGGATGACTTGGAGCTTGGTAATAGTTCATAGAACAACTTCAACCTAATAATTAAAACTTGCCAATGTGTGAGTACCTTGATTGTCTCCTCGCCATGGGGTATACGAAGGGGAGGACAAGGTAGTGTTATGTTTGCGTAGGCAGGTGAATAGGATGATTACTACTCCCTCTATAAACTTAGTGATCTAAAAGATCTTATATTAGTTTATAGAGGCAGGTGAATAGGATGATTACTACTCCCTCTATAAACTTAGTGATCTAAAAGATCTTATATTAGTTTATATTGGATTATGCTCTCTTATCTTATATCTAATAGACGTAAGTTGTAGTTGATGCTTAGTGCTTGCAGCTTCATCACTTATCCCCTTCATACCAAATTGTATTGTTAGTGCTAGTACCTTGGTGATAAGACTTGTTGAGTACCTTTGTACTCACCCTTGTCACAACAACTTGCAAACTACTTCTACAATTGAGATGTAGATTCTGGTCGCTATTATGTTGAGTTTGATAACATCGACGAATAGAATAGTGGATCCCAGGTGACAGACTGGAACCCATGGGAGGGATCACCTGCTTACTTTCCAGCCTCTTAGGCCAATGTGGATTTTGTGTGTACTCTGACTATGCTATGTTCCGCTGTGTTAATAGTGTTGGACCAAGTGGTCTCTGATTGTAATAAATTTGATTCTTGGCACTTGTATTGCCCTATTCATATCTTTATGTCGCATCTTCTCTAGTGGTATTGTAATGATATTCAATTTGTAAAGTCCACGACATATGATAGTGCACGTATATTATGAAGTCATATGTTTCAACGGTACTATATGAGCTTCTATTCCAGATAGGGGTCGAAGAGTCTATATTTGGAATAGTACCGCATATGGGGCCTTACACATTTTGTCAACAAAATTATGAAGAGAAATATTCAAGCATATAAATGGATCGATTGCAAATTTGTAATGCAAAAGTGTTTTTCTTTGATTAAAGCAAAGTATAATAACTCAATGACAATCCTAGGATATCATTGCATTCAACGCACCACAATGCGTGTAAACTCTATGTTGGGCCATTTATAGAGGGGGGTATAGAAAGGCTGATGTTTATGTCTTCTACGAACACACATGGTAAAACACAGAGGTCGTGAAGTCAATAACAAAGCAAAAGGTGCAGAACAAGTAGCACGGAATTACCTGGATATCCAAAGAAGCCAATTTCTTACAGTTCTCTGCTACTCTCACTAAGCCTGTTGAAGATATGGCAGAACACCATACTAGACTTAGTTTTTCCAGCCCTTTGCAGCCTCTGGCGAGACTAGTTAAGCCAACATCAGTTAAACAAAAGCTCTCTATCCCATCAGCACTGGGTGTCTGTTCCGATGGCAATGGGAATAAAATCCCTGCAAAACGTGGTACCCGGGACATCCTGCTACGGCTACCAGATGGGATACTGCTAATCACCTGCATCAAGAAGTAGTATTTTAGTGTATCCGTCGTATTGTGCAGCATTGATAGTCCGTGGACAAACGCTGTCCCTTGAGAAATGATCAAAATGTCATAACCCATACACACTAGGATCTGTGTATTTAAGTCATGCAAATGCAAGCCACCTACAATGTGTACAACCAGATAATAAAGATGATATATATGTGATCACCGATAAACCAGATGCAACATTTCGTCAAACTATAGCTCTTCAAGATTTCGATCCAAGAATTAGCTGCAGGGAGCGATATTCCACACAATTCGCGAGCGCACGCACCAAAAGGCGCACATTTTGCCATCAGATCGAGGTCACTCACGTGGCGGCGCGATCTAGACGCAGGAGCGGAGACCACGGCGGCGTCGGCAGAGAGACGCTCGTCAATGGAGACGTCTGCGAGCGCCGGGAACCGCTCCACGAAGAGGCCTACCACCTCGTCCGCGTGAACCCCGGATGCCGGGAGCTTGGCGGACCGGCGCGTGGCGCGGTCGAGGCGGCGCCAGCGGCGGCAGACGAGGGCGCAGGCGTCCAGGTCAAGCTTTTCGCCGCCGACACGTCTGAGCACGTCCTCCAGGAGCTCCTCCGGGAGGGCCACGTTTATCAGGTCGGCGCCCTTCATCGCGGCGGGCGTCGCCGGAGATAAGAGCGGCCGGAGTGAGTTAGGGAATTTAAAGAAGTTAGAGGTGGTGGAGGGGAAGAGATGCCGCGGAAGTGGAAGCATTAGTGTGCACGACCGTATATGTAGTGCAGGTGACTCGTAGATTCGGATCTACCCGATTTGGTGGCACACAAATATAAGTATGGCTACACCAAAAATATCACGTCCTAGCTGGTTTGCCCGAGTGGTTAAGGGGGAAGACTTAAGATCTTCTGCACATAAGTGCGCGTGGGTTCGAACCCCACAGCCAGCAACCATATTTTTCTCTAATTATTATGGAATGGTTTTTTAACAAACAAAAATCCCTTATCCCTATTTTTTCTAACCCTATTTTTCTCGTGGGTTCGAACCCCACAGCCAGCAACCATATTTTTCTCTAATTATTATGGAATGGTTTTTTAACAAACAAAAATCCCTTATCCCTATTTTTTCTAACCCTATTTTTCTCTAATTATTATGGAATGGTTTTTTAACAAACAAAAATCCCTTATCCCTATTTTTTCTAACCCTATTTTTCTCTAATTATTATGGAATGGTTTTTTAACAAACAAAAATCCCTTATCCCTATTTTTTCTAACCCTATTTTTCTCTAATTATTATGGAATGGTTTTTTAACAAACAAAAATCCCTTATCCCTATTTTTTCTATAACTATTGTGGAATGTTTTTTAACAAACAAAAACCCCTAATCTCCTAGCCCTATTTTTTCTCTAATTATTGTGGAAGTGTGGAATAAGTGCGCGTGGGTTCGAACCCCACAGCCAGCAACCATATTTTTCTCTAATTATTATGGAATGGTTTTTTAACAAACAAAAATCCCTTATCCCTATTTTTTCTAACCCTATTTTTCTCTAATTATTATGGAATGGTTTTTTAACAAACAAAAATCCCTTATCAAAATCCCTTATCCCTATTTTTTCTATAACTATTGTGGAATGTTTTTTAACAAACAAAAACCCCTAATCTCCTAGCCCTATTTTTTCTCTAATTATTGTGGAAGTGTGGAACAAGTCATTGTGTACGTGCAATGCACGTTAATTTAAAAATATATTAAGTGCATGCGGATATTAAGCATCATATTATTATTATGTGATTAGCACTATATTTGACATAAAATTAACTACACGCTAAACGTGTTGAGCGCTTGACATTGAAGCAGTTTATGTCGTTGGATTGACATGATTTGATGGCCGAAATTAATTGGATCGGCCCCTTTGAGTGTTTTTCTTAAGTGCATGCGGATATTAAGCATCATATTATTATTATGTGATTAGCACTATATTTGACATAAAATTAACTACACGCTAAACGTGTTGAGCGCTTGACATTGAAGCAGTTTATGTCGTTGGATTGACATGATTTGATGGCCGAAATTAATTGGATCGGCCCCTTTGAGTGTTTTTCTCTAAGTGCGCGTCCCTTCTGCACATAAGTGCGCGTGGGTTCGAACCCCACAGCCAGCAACCCTATTTTTCTCTAATTATTATGGAATGGTTTTTTAACAAACAAAAATCCCTTATCCCTATTTTTTCTATAACTATTGTGGAATGTTTTTTAACAAACAAAACCCCCTAATCTCCTAGCCCTATTTTTTCTCTAATTATTGTGGAAGTGTGGAACAAGTCATTATGTACGTGCAATGCACGTTAATTTGAAAATATATTAAGTGCATGCGGATATTAAGCATCATATTATTATTATGTGATTAGCACTATATTTGACATAAAATTAACTGCACGCTAAACGTGTTGAGCGCTTGATATTGAAGCAGTTTATGTCGTTGGATTGACATGATTTGATGGCCGAAATTAATTGGATCGGCCCCTTTGAGTGTTTTTATATTTTTGTGGAATGTTTTTTTAACAAACAAGAATCCCCTGCCCCTATTATTTTATAATTATTGTGGAATGTTTTTTAACAAACAAAAATCCCTTACCCATATTTTTCTCTAATTATTATGGAATGTTTTTTAACAAACAAAAATCCCCTACCCCTATTTTTTCTATAATTATTGTAGAATGTTTTTTAACAAACAAAAATCCCTAATCCTCTAGCGCTATTTTTTCTCTAATTATTGTGGAACAAGTCATTGTGTACGTGCAATGCACGTTAATTTGAAAATATATTAGGTGTATGCGGATATTAAGCATCATATTATGTTCATGTTGTTATGTGATTATCACTATATTTCGCATGAAATTAACTGCACGTTAAACGTGTTGAGCGCTTGACATTGAAACAGTTTATGTCGTTGGATTGACATGATTTGATGGCCAAAATTAATTGAATTGGTCCCTTTGAGTGTTTTTATATTGGTATAGTTGTTTTCTCTAATTTTTGTGGAATGTTTTTTAACAAACAAGAATCTCCTACCGCTATTTTTTCTATAATTATTGTGGAATGTTTTTTAACAAACAGAAATCCCTTACCCCTATTTTTCTCTAATTATTATGGAATGTTTTTAACAAAGAAAAATCCCCTACCCCTATTTTTTCTATAATTATTGTGGAATGTTTTTTAACAAGCAAAAATCCCTAATCCCCTAGCCCTATTTTTTCTCTAATTATTGTGGAACAAGTCATTGTGTACGTGCAATGCACGTTAATTTGGAAATATATCAAGTGCATGCGGATATTAAGCATCATATTATGTTCATGTTATTATGTGATTAGTACTATATTTGGCATGAAATTAACTGCACGCTAAACGTGTTAAGCGCTCCACATTGAAGCAGTCTATGTCGTTGGATTGACATGATTTGATGGCCGAAATTATTTGAATCGGCCCCTTTGAGTCTTTTTATATTGGTATAGATGTTTTCTCTAATTATTGTGAAATATTTTTTAACAAACAAGATTCCCCTACCCCTATTTTTTCTATAATTATTGTGGAATGTCTTTTAACAAACAAAAATCCCTAATCCCCTAGCCCTATTTTTTCTCTAATTATTGTGGAACAAGTCATTGTGTACGTGCAATGCACGTTAATTTGGAAATATATTAAGTGCATGCGGATATTAAGCATCATATTATGTTCGTATTATGTGATTATCACTATATTTGGCATGAAATTAACTGCACACTAAACGTGTTGAGTGTTTGACATTGAAGCAGTCTATGTCGTTGGATTGACATGATTTGATGGCTGAAATTAGTTGGATCGGCCCCTTTGGGTCTTTTTATATTGGTATAGATGTTTTTTCTAATTATTGTGGAATGTTTTTTTAACAAACAAGAATCCCTAATCCATTAGCTCTATTTTTTCTCTAATTATTGTGGAATGTTTTCTCTAATTATTGTGGAATGTTTTTTAACAAACAAAAATCCCTAATCCCGATGTGGCAAGAGCATGTGTTTTTTTCTAAGGGTAGGCAAGAGCATGTGTTACTTTATTACATACTTAGTTAATTATTATGAAAATGTGCGCGTGGGTTCGAACCCCACAGCCAATAGCCCTATTTTTTCTCTAATTATTGTGGAATGTCTTTTAACAAACAAGAATCCCTAATCCCGACCAGGCGAGAACATGTGTTTTTTTTCACCAGCCCTATTTTTCTCTAATTATTACCGAATGTTTTTCAACAAACAAGAATCCCTAATCCCTTAGCCCTATTTTTTCTCTAATTATAGTGGAATGTTTTCTCTAATTATTGTGGAATGTTTTCTCTAATTATTGTGGAATGTTTTTTAACAAACAAGTATCCATAATCCCCGATCAGGCAAGAGCATGTGTTTTTTTTCTCGGGGGTAGGCAAGAGCATGTGTTGCTTTATTACATACTTAGTTCATTATTATGGAAATGTACGAGCGGGTTCGAACCCCACAGCCAACAACCCTATTTTTTCTCTAATTATTGTGGAATGTTTTTTAACAAACAAGAATCTCTAATCCCTGACCTGGCAAGAACATGTGTTTTTGAGAGGGTAGTCTAGAACATGTGTTGCTTTATTACATACTCAGTTAACATGTGTTGCTTTGTTTTTTTCTTAATTATTATGGAATGTTTATTTTACGGGTTTGTCCAAGACATATCTAGATGTACCTTAATTATTACACATCTAAGTAACACAAGCAAGCATAGAAAAGAAAAGAAAAAGAAAAGGAAAATATCCACACAAATCTTCATGTGAGATCAATGATATATGACTTAGATGTGCAATACCTATGTCACATCTAAATATGTTTTAGTAAAACTATTATTTTAAGACAAACAAGATAATGGAAAACAACCTCTTATTATTCATTCACCAATTGTTCAGTACCTCAGGAGCCTCTTGTAACCAACAAGAATCCTTAATAACCGACCCTGGCAAGAACATGTGTTGCTTTATTACACACTTAGTTAACATTTTTCTTTTAGGGAAGACCTTTATGGTGGGTTCGAACCCCAGAGCCAACGGCCCTATTTGTGGAATGTCTTTTTAAGACAAATAAGACAATGGGCAGTAGCCTCTTATTATTCATTCACCAATTGTTTAGTACCTCAGGAGCCTCATTTAACCAACAAGAATCCTTAATCCCCGACCCGGTAAGAACATGTGTTGCTTTATTACATACTCAGTTAACATGTAACGCCTCAAGACTGGAGCTTCAGATGCCTTCCATGTTTCCGGGTGTTGTCAGGTGATTCGTTTTGGTTCGTTGCATCATGTGCATTGCATCATGTCATCATATCATAAGTCTTTTTGGCATCTCAACTAAATAAATGGCATGGATCTTTGATCCATTTAAATCGAGGGATATTCACTATGGTGATTACTCTTTACAACATATTCTCCCAATATTTTAGGAAGCTATATAAATTATATTTCAATAATTTGGAATCACCCATAACACACGTGCAGATAATCCCATGCCTTTCTGCTTCGAGTTGATCTCCAAACCTTGCCGAAAATTATTTCTTCTTTTTTTGAGGCTCCTCCAAAAGGCTCAACAGTTTTGGACCTTCAAAAACCTCACTTCATATTCAAATCATTTGGAATTAATTTCAAATGAGTTTGAATTCAACTTCAACCGCGTGCCCACTTCTATTTTGCGGGATCAAGCTCATTTTTACAAGTCCGGGGAAATTATCCCTATGCGCAAAATCCTTTCCTAACCCTCTCCTTCTTTTCCCTCTCTCGATTTTCTTTTCTGTTAAAGGAGATAAGAGAAGAGAGAGAGAGAAGCCCAGCCTAGGCCTAAGGCCCAGCCACCAGTCTCCCTAGGCGCCGCCTCCCTCTCCACTAGGCCCATCTCTCCCTGCTACCCACCTGGGCCTCACAGACTCCAGCACCGGCCCATAGCTAAGGCCCGACTGAACCCTAGCCTATCTCCCTCTCGTTCCCTGCCCGATCCCCTTTCTCTCGTTCCCTTCTCCTCCCATCTGTTTTTCTCAGCGCCGCCACCACACGCATCGAGCTCCAGGAGAGCGCCCGCGCCTCCCGATCCGTGCCCCTCCTCCCTCTGCTGCCTAGATCCCGCGCCGGTCCCTCCTTCCATCGCGCCCGACCCTCTCCCTCTCATCTCCTAGCGCCGCCGCACGCTTCGCACCAGGGAGAGGAGCTCCCGTGCTCGCCGCCGCCGCCTGGAGTGTCTCCATCGCCGACTCCCTCCGTCTCTGGTTCCGAGTGGCCTCGCTGCCTCGCCAACAGGAGCAGCAGCAGACCATGGCGCACCACCTCTTGCCGCCGTTGCTACCGTTCCCCTGCCATGGCGCCTTGAGCTCCTCTGTTCCTGTACCTGAGGCCCCGAGCTCCTCCAGCTCGACCTGCTACCGGCGCTCGCCGTCCTCCACGAGCAGCCAAGCCCCGCCATGGCCGCGCCCCCTGCTGTTGAGGCCCATGGACGCCGTTGCCCGCTGCTGCCCTCCTCCTTCTCCTGTGCGTTGCCGCTGTCCAAGACCACCAGGCCACCGCAACGCCATTTTTGCCTCCTCGTCAGCGCCCTGCTTCGCTGGAGCCCAGCGCCATCACCTCCCCTACCGGTTGCATGGACGCCAAGATACCCTTTGTTTTGCCAAGACGCGACAACCAGGAACGCCCAAGGACGCCTCCGTGGAATCCGCCAAGTTCCACTACCGATGAAAGTTTTGGAATCGCCAAGTCAGACTACAATGCGAAGACCATGTACAACTACTGACACTCGTGGATTTCACCAAGTACCTATACCGACGATCGAGACCCTGGTTTCGACAAGTTCGCGAGTACGACCACTTCCCACAACGACCTTGTACTACTACCGTTGACGAAGACATGTGCACCACAAGCATCAAGTTCAACTACCATCGACCGCGAAGGGTTTGGAGTCATCAAGTACCTCTCCGAAACTAACATGAATGACTACCGTTGCAAGAACGGGACCGGAAAGTCCGAAGACCCCAAGTACCTTGACACCGACGACATGAACGTCTACGGAAACTCGTGGAACGATATACATGTACCACTACCGTCGCCGAGGTCGCGAGAACCTCTACCGTCGACCCTAGAGCATGCGAGAACGACTACTTCGACAACCGTCGCGTGAACCACTACTTCCCTCGACGTCCGAGAACGTCTACTTCCACTACTTCCTCTACACCGCTTGACCCGAATCGCTCCGATAACGCACGCTTCGAAGGTATAACCCCGAGACGACCGCCGTGAACGAATGCATGTGTGATGTATGAGATGCTCGTGCTTGCACCGTGCTCGATTTGTCGGTGCACGTTGCCCTCTTTTACCTTGTCACCGTCATGTGGGAACCCGGTAACCGGGAGCACCCCACCTTCTATCGCATGTCACGCTCCCGTCGCACTTCCTTTGCACCGGGATCTCAATCGAGTTACCGGAACCGGAACATTGCCGTGGCACCGTTTCGTTATCTTTGCCGTGGCTCCCCTTTTCATTTCCGCCACGTTGACAAATGCTTCTTGATATGCCCTTGTCAACTTTTCTTAAAATTGCATAAAACTTGAGCATGTCATCCGCATCATGATAACAACTTCAAGATTGGTTAAAATTGTTGTTGCACCAAATTGATAATTGCATATGGGGATTTACCGGTTTTGTTGTTTATTATATTCGGCCCCATTTAAATTGTTTAGATGGTATAGTTTGTTATGCTACACCTCTTGCCATGTTAACCAACATTTAATATTGTTGAGTACCTAACCGAGAGAGAACTAAATAATTGATGTGGTGTTCCGTCAATATGCAACTCGTTGCATATTGAGCTCCACTTAACTTGTAGTTTTGTTTGTGCCCCTTGCCATGTCATGCATATTTAAACCGGACATGCATCATACTTGGTTGTGCATCATGCCATGATTATGTGTTGGTTGTTTATTATGTTGTTTGCTTCTTTCCGGGTTGCTTCTCGCGTTAGCTTTGGTTTCGTTCCAGAGTTGTGAGAATCCGTTCGACTACGTCCGTTTGTCTTCTTCATGGACTCGTTCTTCTTCCTTGCGGGATTTCAGGCAAGATGACCATACCTCCGAAATCACTTCTATCTTTGCTTCCTAGTTGCTCGCTCTTTTGCTATGCCTATGCTGCGATACCTACCACATGCTTATCATGCCTCCCATATAGTTAAGCCAAGCCTCTAACCCACCTTGTCCTAGCAAACCGTTGTTTGGCTATGTTACCGCTTTGATCAGCCCCTCTTATAGCGTTGTTAGTTGCAGGTGAAGATTGGAGCTTGTTCCATGTTTGGAACATGGATATTTGTTGGGATATCACAATATCTCTTATTTAATTAATGCATCTATATACTTGGTAAAGGGTGGAAGGCTCGGCCTTATTCCTGGTGTTTTATTCCACTCTTGCCACCCTAGTTTCCGTCATATCGGTGTTATATTCCCGGATTTTGCGTTCCTCACGCGGTTGGGTTATAATGGGAACCCCTTGATAGTTCGCACTGAATAAAACTCCTCCAGCAAGGCCCAACATTGGTTTTACCATTTGCCACCTAGCCTTCAAGGGTCATCTTATTTTAACCCCCCCGGGCCAGTGCTTCTCTAAGTGTTGGTCCAACTGAGCGATGTCCGAGGCTACCAGGGGCAACTCTAGGCTGGCTTACCCGACGTCTTGCTCATCCGGTGTGCCCTGAGAACGAGATATGTGCAGCTCCTATCGGGATTTGTCGGCACATCTGGGTGGCTTTGCTGGTCTTGTTTTACCATTGTCGAAATGTCTTGTAACCAGGATTCCGAGTCTGATCGGGTCTTCCCGCTAGAAGGAATATCCTTCGTTGACCGTGAGAGCTTGTGATGGGCTAAGTTGGGACATCCCTGCAGGGATTTGAATTTTCGAAAGCCGTGCTCGTGGTTATGGGCAGATGGGAATTTGTTAATGTCCGGTTGTAGAAAACCTAAAGATTATCTTAATTAAAATGCATCAACCGCGTGTGTAACCGTGATGGTCTCTTCTCGGCGGAGTCCGGGAAGTGAACACTGTGTTGGAGTAATGCTTGATGTAGGTTGTTCTAGGATCACTTCTTGATCATAGTTTGTTCGATCGTGCTTTGCCTTCTCTTCTCGCTCTCTTTTGCGTATGTTAGCCACCATATATGCTAGTCGCTTGTTGCAGCTCCACCTCATACCTTTTACCTTACCCATAAGCTTAAATAGTCTTGATCGCGAGGGTGTGAGATTGCTGAGTCCCCGTGACTCACTGATACTTCCAAAACCAGTTTGCAGGTGCCGATGTTATCGAGCAGGTGACGCAACTGAGCTCCGGAGGAGCTCGATGAAGACTTTGTCTGTTGTGTTGTTTCGTTCCAGTTGATCAGTAGTGGAGCCCAGTTGGGACGATCGGGGATCTGTGTAGCTTTTGGGGTAGTCTTCTTTTATTTTGGTTCCGTAGTCGGACCTTGATTGTATCTGGTTGATGTAATGCTTTATTCATGTAATTGTGTGAAGTGGCGATTGTAAGCCAACTATGTATCTCTTTCCCTTTATGTATTACATGGGTTGTTTGCGAAGATTACCTCACTTGTGACATTGCTTTCAATGCGGTTATGCCTCTAAGTCGTGCTTCGACACGTGGGAGATATAGCCGCATCGAGGGCGTTACAAGTTGGTAATCAGAGCCTTCCCCGACCTTAGGAGCCCCTGCTTTATCGAATCGTTGGCGTTGTTGAGTCTAGAAAAATGTTTTGAGTCATTTAGGATTATATATATCGGAGAGTTAGGAATTCTTTTTACTCCTCAGTCCCTTTGTCGCTCTGGTGAGGCATCTTGACGTAGAGTTTTGACTCTTCTCTTCTCAAATTTCACTAAAACAAACTTAGGATCACACGGGTATCTTGGAATCGTTCCGATGGTTTTGTGACGAGAACATTGTTCTTGGTGCCTCCTGTCATTTAGGGGTTGTGGCAGTGTCCCAGGGAGTTGAGCTCCGAGGTGTTGTCGTCACAATTTTATCGTTGCAGTTCTGGAATACCTGAGTTTAGTTTCGCCGACATCGAAAATCTCTTTTATGCAGTTGTTGGTGAGATAACCTCGACGCCACCCAGTACTGGGGCGGGAGTTCGGGAGTATTGCCATAACTCGTATAACGGATGCTTTTAGAAGGTTGAGGTAAACAATTTCCGAAGGTTTCTTGGTTATGTGTTGAAGGATGGATACAGTTGGATGTAGGATTTGTTAGCTTTGGGTGAGATATTATGCTTCCCATGTATCCCCAACACCTGATTGCATAACCGGGAAAGTTTCAGAGTTTATAAGTGGGAATTCAAGTAGCTCTTAGGATATCTTTCCAACAGATGTATGATATGAAATTGGGGTTCGACGTCTAGTGGACCGCCTATCCACGGTTGGTTTTACAGTGGTTTCGTTGTGTCTTAAAGAGTCCTTGGCTATGCCGACTCGGGGATGCTTCGTATGTCATGTGCACTGCCTTGTACATGATGGTGCTGTACGCCCCACCACGAAAACTTCGGACGAAATCTCTATCATATGTTTGTTCCGGCTTATTCTGCAAGCCAATCCTTTGTTTTGTTTTGAGTTGTGGTATTTGAGTTGCTTCAATGTCAAGTGTTGATTCCATACCTTTCCGAACAGGTGTCCTCATATTCCTATGTGAATACTAATCCTTCTTGATCATCGAGATTGTCTTGCCAATCCTTTTCAACCGGTGTGCTTCTCTTCAAGCGGATCCGTCCATTTTCAACATCCGCAAGATCTGGTATCAGTTCTTCTGAACGGTGTTTGTTTCATCTCTCTCCAAGTTGCCTTTGTTTTTCCCGCCCACCCACCTTTTTTCCTCAACGATTTAGATTTCTTAATCAAGCATCCTTTTATTCTTGTGAAGTCTCTCCATTTTCTTTTCCTTCTTGTTCTTACCCGGTGATCCTCATGAAGATTCTAACGGAGCTTCAAGTTCGTCACTCTTCACTCGTTTTCTTCTCCGGTGTATTCAAATCAAGCTTTGGTGTTGATCATATCCTTTTTCCTCGTTTCAATACCTTCTCATGCCAGTGCACCTCATATTCATTCACTTCTCGCTATTTAATTGTTCCGGAGTGCTCAAGATATCTCGAAGATTTGTGTTTTCCACTCTACATTCATTCAAGATCTTTCGAGGTTGTTATCTCATTCAAGTCATTTAATTCAACCGGTGCAACCTCTCTTTTAAATCATTTCAACGGTGTATCTTTTCAGTGGGCCCTAACCCACAGGTCTTTTCCAGGATCTTACCTGACTCTTCTAATTCACCCGAAGATATCTTTAAATTTCTTTTCGAAGTTTGACGTAAGAATGAACTGTCATCAGTCATATGCCCTTCTCCTAGATCTTTCAATTCTTCTCATCATTGGTTCAACCTTTCTAATTTTTCATCCTGGAGTATCGCAACAAGTCACGGTGGTCTTTATTATCATCATTCTCTGCAGTTGAAGACCGAAGAATAATTGCTCTCAATCTTATCCATTCTCTTCAAGATTCATGATTCTAGCTTGTGGCGTCCTCTCATAATTGTTTTCGATTGTGAGAATTTCTTTTCACTCATCCGGAGCAACTCAGGAGTCTTTTCAGTTTGTTTCTCCGAAGCCCATCATCTCATATTTATTCATTCTCAGGTGTTAGCTCTCATCCTCCTAATTTTACCGGTGCATCGATCAAATATCCTCTAATCAGTGCGTAATCCCTTCGTTCACTTGTATCTAAATTCTCTCAAGTATCCTCGTTCATTTCATAATTCTTCCCGGTGTTCCTTTATCTTTCCTTCGGTCATTTTAATTCTTACAGTGGTTCATTCAAGATTCTTCTTACCTTGTTATCATATCAATTCATTTGTTGTTTTCAATCCTACCGGTGGATTTGTCAAAGACCTTCCCAAGTTTGCGCTATATCTCGCTTAATCCTTTCTACGAGAATAAGTAGTGTGTCAAATCCGTGGCTTGTCATCAATTTAATTGGTGAAGGATAAGCATAATGTAATTCTTATTCTTGTTTCATCCATATGTTAATCTTTTCTTCCGGAGTTTGTTCACGATGATTAAACTATTGGTTTCAAGTTCTCAGCTTTCTTTTCCCGGAGTTCCAAGCTCTCTCAATTATCTCGTCGCGAGCTCCATCTAAATCATTGCAAGGATTTCACCTTGTGTTTTCGACCTCTCTTTCCTTCCGTTTGATCATTTCTTTTGTTACCGGAGTTCTTCATGAAGGTTCTTTCATGATGGTTCATCAAGGATTTATATTCCTTTTCAAAGTGTTCATCTACATTCTTTTCTAAGGAGCTTAAGTTTCTTCATCTTGCAATCCGGAGTGCAATTCCTTTCTTCCATATCATTGGAGGTGGTATTATGTCATTCTTGATAATTTGAGTTCGTGTTTCATGATTCACATGTTGTTAAGAATGAGGTATTTTAAATCCATCAATCTCTTTGTTGGAGTTATCTTGGGTTATATTTCACCTAAAGCTCTTCCCTAAGGATTGTGCTAATTATGGTGCTCATAAAGGACCCAAGTTCTTCTTTATCCTTCCGTGAACATATTTTCTCGTCTCCTTGTTCATATCAATGCAATTCTTTTTCCCGTGAGTGGCAGAATTTCATCTCATAGTTTTGAGTTCTTCTCCATAAGCCCAATACAAGATTATTCTTTTCATTGTTGGTTTTCCAACAACTCCGCTCTAGCATTTGTGGTAAGCGTGATCTTACAATATCTTGTTTCCTTCCGTTCATACCATGCATTCTTTCTTTTCTTCCGGTGGCATTGTGATGTTTCTCTCTTCAGTCATCATCTCGAATGGTGAGGATCGTGTTCTTTTCGTGCTTATCCATTTAACCAGAGTGTTGTGTCCTCTGCTCAAGTTCTTTTCATCTTGTCAAGCTTCATATCACTTTTCAAACGGAGTTCTGCCCGAGATTATTCTTCTTTGATCTTTGTTTATCTCACCCAGAGTGGTTTCAATTCCTTCTTGTCCTTTGCGCTCGTCATTCTTACCTTTGCAATCTCAAGGTTCCATATTGTTCCTTGTTCCTCTTTTCCAACGGAGTGTTTTCAACTTCGTTTATCTCCGTTTTTTTCTCGAAATGGCTTAACCTCTCAAGGCTCGTGGTTTCACTCGTTTGTCAAAGAAGCAACTTAGCTTTACCTCTTCTCTTTCTCTTCCGTTTTCCCTCCAGTGCCATTCTAGATCTCGGGACGAGATCCTCTCGTAGTGGTGGAGTGTTGTAATGCCCCAAGACCGGAGCTTCAGATGCCTTCCATGTTTCCGGGTGTTGTCAGGTGATTCGTTTTGGTTCGTTGCATCATGTGCATTGCATCATGTCATCATGTCATAAGTCTTTTTGGCATCTCAACTAAATAAAAAGCATGGATCTTTGATCCATTTAAATCGAGGGATATTCACTATGGTGATTACTCTCTAAAACATATTCTCCCAATATTTTAGGGAGCTATATAAATTATATTCCAATAATTTGGAATCACCCATAACACACGTGCAGATAATCCCATGCCTTTCTGCTTCGAGTTGATCTCCAAACCTTGCCGGAAATTCATTCTTCTTTTTTTGAGGCTCCTCCAAAAGTCTCAACATTTTTGGACCTTCCCAAACCTCACCTCCTATTCAAATCATTTGGAATTAATTTCAAATGAGTTTGAATTCAACTTCAACCGCGTGCCCACTTCTATTTTGCGGGATCAAGCTCATTTTTACAAGTCTGGGGAAATTATCCCTATGCGCAAAATCCTTTCCTAACCCTCTCCTTCTTTTCCCTCTCTCGATTTTCTTTTCTGCTAAAGGAGATAAGATAAGAGAGAGAGAGAGAGAGAAAAGCCCAGCCTAGGCCTAAGGCCCAGCCACCAGTCTCCCTAGGCGCCGCCTCCCTCTCCACTAGGCCCATCTCTCCCCACTACCCACCTGGGCCTCACAGACTCCAGCACCGACCCACAACTAAGGCCCGAGCGAACCCTAGCCTATCTCCCTCTCGTTCCCTGCCCGATCCCCTTTCTCTTGTTCCCTTCTCCTCCCATCCGTTTTTCTCAGCGCCACCACCACACGCATCGAGCTCCAGGAGAGCGCCCGCGCCTCCCGATCCGTGCCCCTCCTCCCTCTGCTGCCTAGATCCCGCGCCGGTCCCTCCTTCCATCGCGCCCGACCCTCTCCCTCTCGTCTCCTAGTGCCGCCGCACGCTTCGCACCAGGGAGAGGAGCTCCCGTGCTCGCCGCTGCCGCCTGGAGTGTCTCCATCGCCGACTCCCTCCGTCTCTGGTTCCAAGTGGCCTCGCTGCCTCGCCAATAGGAGCAGCAGCAGACCCTGGCGCACCACCTCCTACCGCCACTGCTACCGTTCCCCTGCCATGGCGCCTTGAGCTCCTCTGTTCCTGTACCTGAGGCCCCGAGCTCCTCCAGCTCGACCTACTGCCGACGCTCGCCGTCCTCCACGAGCAGCCAAGCCCCGCCATGGCCGCGCCGCTGCTGCTGAGGCCCATGGACGCCGTTGCCCGCTGCTGCCCTCCTCCTTCTCCTATGTGTTGCCGCTGTCCAAGACCAGCAGGCCACCGCAGCACCATTTTTGCCTCCTCGTCAGCGCCCTGCTTCGCTGGAGCCCAGTGCCATCACCTCCCTTGCTGGTTGCATGGACGCCAAGATACCCTTTGTTTTGCCAAGACGTGACAACCAGGAACGCCCAAGGACGCCTTCGTGGAATCCGCCAAGTTCCACTACCGATGAACGTTTTGGAATCGCCAAGTCAGACTACAACGCGAAGACCATGTACAACTACTGACACCCATGGATTTCACCAAGTACCTATACCGACGACCGAGACCCTGGTTTCGACAAGTTCGCGAGTACGACCACTTCCCATGACGACCTTGTACTACTACTGTTGATGAAGACATGTGCACCGCAAGCATCAAGTTCAACTACCATCGACCGCGAAGGGTTTGGAGTCATCAAGTACCTCCCCGAAACGAACGTGAATGACTACCGTCGCAAGAACGGGACCGGAAAGTCCAAAGACCCCAAGTACCTCGATACCGATGACATGAACGTCTACAGAAACTCGTGCAACGATATACATGTACCACTACCGTCGCCGAGGTCGCGAGAACCTCTACCGTCGACCCTAGAGCATGCGAGAATGACTACTTTGACTACCGTCGCGTGAACCACTACTTCCCTCGACGTCCGAGAACGTCTACTTCCACTACTTCCTCTACACCGCTTGACCCGAACCGCTCCGATAACGCACGCTTCGAAGGTATAACCCCAAGACGACCGCTGTGAACGAATGCATGTGTGATGTATGAGATGCTCGTGCTTGCACCGTGCTCGATTTGTCGGTGCACGTTGCCCTCTTTTACCTTGTCACCGTCATGTGGGAACCCGGTAACCGGGAGCACCCCACCTTCTATCGCATGTCACGCTCCCGTCGCACTTTCTTTGCACCGGGATCTCAATCGAGTTACCGGAACCGGAACGTTGCCGTGGCACCGTTTTGTTATCGTTGCCGTGGCTCCCCTTTTCATTTCCGCCACGTTGACAAATGCTTCTTGATATGCCCTTGTCAACTTTTCTTAAAATTGCATAAAACTTGAGCATGTCATCCGCATCATGATAACAACTTCAAGATTGGTTAAAATTGTTGTTGCACCAAATTGATAATTGCATATGGGGATTTGCCGGTTTTGTTGTTTATTATATCCGGCCCCATTTAAATTGTCTAGATGGTATAGTTTGTTATGCTACACCTCTTGCCATGTTAACCAACATTTAATATTGTTGAGTACCTAACCGAGAGAGAACTAAATAATTGATGTGGTGTTCCGTCAATATGCAACTTGTTGCATATTGAGCTCCACTTAACTTGTAGTTTTGTTTGTGCCCCTTGCCATGCCATGCATATTTAAACCGTACATGCATCATACTTGGTTGTGCATCATGCCATGATTATGTGTTGGTTGTTTATTATGTTGTTTGCTTCTTTCCGGGTTGCTTCTCGTGTTAGCTTCGGTTTCGTTCCGAAGTTGTGAGGATCCGTTCGACTATGTCCGTTTGTCTTCTTCATGGACTCGTTCTTCTTCCTTGCAGTATTTCAGGCAAGATGACCATACCCTCGAAATCACTTCTATCTTTGCTTCCTAGTTGCTCGCTCTTTTGCTATGCCTATGCTGCAATACCTACCACGTGCTTATCATGCCTCCCATATTGTTAAGCCAAGCCTCTAACCCACCTTGTCCTAGCAAACCGTTGTTTGGCTATATTACCGCTTTGCTCAGCCCCTCTTATAGCGTTGTTAGTTGCAGGTGAAGATTGGAGCTTGTTCCATGTTTGGAACATGGATATTTGTTGGGATATCATAATATCTCTTATTTAATTAATGCATCTATATACTTGGTAAAGGGTGGAAGGCTCAGCCTTATGCCTGGTGTTTTGTTCCACTCTTGCCGCCCTAGTTTCCGTCATACCGGTGTTTGTTCCCAGATTTTGCGTTCCTCACACGGTTGGTTTATAATGGGAACCCCTTGACAGTTCGCCTTGAATAAAACTCCTCCAGCAAGGCCCAACATTGGTTTTACCATTTGCCACCTAGCCTTTTTCTTTCCCTTGAGTCGGCCAGCTCAAGGGTCATCTTATTTTAACCCCCCCGGGCCAGTGCTTTCTCTAAGTGTCGGTCCAACTGAGTGATGTCTGAGGCTACCAGGGGCAACTCTGGGCTGGCTTACCCGACGTCTTGCTCATCCGGTGTGCCCTGAGAACGAGATATGTGCAGCTCCTATCGGGATTTGTCGGCACATCTGGGTGGCTTTGCTGGTCTTATTTTACCATTGTCGAAATGTCTTGTAACCGGGATTCCGAGTCTGATCGGGTCTTCCCGCTAGAAGGAATATCCTTCGTTGACCGTGAGAGCTTGTGATGGGCTAAGTTGGGACACCCCCACAGGGATTTGAACTTTTGAAAGCCGTGCCCGCGGTTATGGGCAAATGGGAATTTGTTAATGTCCGGTTGTAAAAAACCTAAAGATTATCTTAATTTAAATGCATCAACCGCGTGTGTAACCGTGATGGTCTCTTCTCGGCGGAGTCCGGGAAGTGAACACGGTGTTGGAGTAATGCTTGACGTAGGTTGTTCTAGGATCACTTCTTGATCATAGTTTGTTCGATCGTGCTTTGCCTTCTCTTCTCACTCTCTTTTGCATATGTTAGCCACCATATATGCTAGTCGCTTGCTGCAGCTCCATCTCATACCTTTTACCTTACCCATAAGCTTAAATAGTCTTGTTCGCGAGGGTGTGAGATTGCTGAGTCCCCGTGACTCACTGATACTTCCAAAACCAGTTTGCAGGTGCCGATGTTACCGAGCAGGTGACGCAACTGAGCTCCGGAGGAGCTCGATGAAGACTTTGTCTGTTGTGTTGTTTCGTTCCGGTTGATCAGTAGTGGAGCCCAGTTGGGACGATCGGGGATCTGTGTAGCTTTTGGGGTAGTCTTCTTTTATTTTGGTTCCGTAGTCGGACCTTGATTGTATCTGGTTGATGTAATGCTTTATTCATGTAATTGTGTGAAGTGGCGATTGTAAGCCAACTATGTATCTCTTTCCCTTTATGTATTACATGGGTTGTTTGCGAAGATTACCTCACTTGCGACATTGCTTTCAATGCGGTTATGCCTCTAAGTCGTGCTTCGACACGTGGGAGATATAGCCGCATCGAGAGCGTTACATAACATGTGTTGCTTTATTTTCTTTAATTATTGTGGAATGTTTATTTTAAGCTAAATAAGGCAATGGGCAGCAACCTCTCATTATTCATTCACCAATTGTTCAGTGCCTCGGGAGCCTCATGTAATCAACAAGAATCCCAAATCTCCACTAAAAAAAGACATATTCGTGACATTTTGGCCCAAACGATTTTTTTCCTATTATGCTTATGACACTTCTATGATGATAATTGTGACAAAAACACGTATCATCATAGATGTGCTGGGCTCCTACTTCTATGACAAAAAATCATGAAAGAAAATGGGTTTTTCGTCCTGGGCGGGCTGGAGACGAAACTGCATGACATTCTTTGGGCCGTCCATGACAGAAAAAATCATGGTAGAAGCAAGGGCAAGGAAAATATCGGCAAGTTCCCGGTTACGGTGGGTGGTCAGGGTCGAGCGATGCACTGTGGTTTGCGCATTTCTCTCTTGTGCGCGCGTGTGTGTGAGTCATTGGCTAACTGAAGCCGAGTGATCACACATTACTAATCCCGAGTGATCGATCCCTTGGCTGTTAACTAAACCCGAGCGATTCATTTGCTACTGACCAAACCCGAGTGATGCCTTAGCTGTTGCTGCTAACTGAACCGAATGATCGATCACTGCTGCTGCTTACTAAAGCCGATCGATCCCCCGTGCGAGACGTAGCCAGCCGGTGTTGGGTTGCCTCTCGATGAACAGTGGCCATTGCTACCGTGCACGCGGTACGTAGAATGAGTCGAGACGTGGTGAGTCGAGCCGGTTGGTTGGCTGTGGATGAATAGTTCCCGATGGGGAACAGGACCCCATGGTAGTAGGCCGTTACCGCTGAATGAACAAGGCCCCGAGTAGGCCGCCGCACCCCATCCGGTTGGGGTTGGATGAACAGGACCCCATGAAGGCTCTATGAACAGTAGCCGGTGGAGGCTGGATGAACAGTAGCCCGTGGAGGCTGGAGGAGGTCGATGGTGGATGAATAGTAGCCCGTGGAGGCTAGAGCGAGGCAGTAGACGGTGGATGAACAGGACCCCGTTTCGACCGTAGGCGCTCCAACACAAGTCTATTCCCTCCATTTTGCAGTACGCCACACCCCTCCGGATCAACAGGACCCCATTTCGACCGTAGGCACTCGAACAGAAGGTCGTTTCCTTCATTTTGCCGTACGCCAGACCCTTCCCAGTGAATAGGACCCCGTTTCGATCGTACGCGGTCGAACAAAAGGCCCATTTCCTTCCGTTCTGCGGTACGCCTGACCTCGCTTCGGCAATTCTGTCCAAGCCAGTTGTGTCGGTGTTCTGGGAACGGGGGTCCCTAGACTTGCCTTATTGCGGCCCACGGCGTGGCTCCTCTAGCGGCCCGGTATGGCCCATCTTCACCAACAAACACTCAAGACCCTCGCGAGGGACCAAGCCTCGCGAGGCGGATGACAAGACCTCCTCAGGGGCAACCTCGCTAGGCTGGCTCGCGAGGAGCGGAGAGATCAAGGTGAGGGGCACCTCGTGAGGTTCCCGTGACGTGAGCCATGACGACCAAGGCTAGGCGGGTGCCAGGCGGGCGCCAGCGGGCGCAGAGCGCCAGTTGCCTCTTTGGCGCTAAGGGAGCGGGTGCAGGCGAGGAGTCCCGAGGCATCAAGCAAAGGTTTCCATATCGGTTTTCGCCCATGAACCTATGCATAGGGGTTGGCACACGTTTTCGTCATGATTCTCCGGTAGAAACTTTGGGGCACTCTTTGAGGTTCTATGTGTTGGTTGAATAGATGAATCTGAGATTGTGTGATGCATATCGTATAATCATACCCACGGATACTTGAGGTGACATTGGAGTATCTAGGTGACATTAGGGTTTTGGTTGATTTGTGTCTTAAGGTGTTATTCTAGTACGAACTCTAGGGCTATTTGTGACACTTATAGGAATAGCCCAACGGATTGATTGGAAAGAATAACTTTGAGGTGGTTTCGTACCCTACCATAATCTCTTCGTTCGTTCCCCGCTATTAGTTACTTTGGAGTGACTCTTTGTTGCATGTTGAGGGATAGTTATGTGATCCAATTATGTTAGTATTGTTGAGGGAACTTACATTAGCGAAAGTATGAACCCTAGGCCTTGTTTCCTAGCATTGCAATACCGTTTACGCTCACTTTTATCATTAGTTACCTTGCTGTTTTTATAATTTCAGATTACAAATACCTTTACCTACCATCCATATACCACTTGTATCACCATCTCTTCGCCGAACTAGTGCACCTATACAATTTACCATTGTATTGAGTGTGTTGGGGACACAAGAGACTCTTTGTTATTTGGTTGCAGGGTTGCTTGAGAGAGACCATCTTCATCCTACGCCTCCCACGGATTGATAAACCTTAGGTCATCCACTTGAGGAAAATTTTCTACTGTCCTACAAACCTCTGCACTTGGAGGCCCAACAACGTCCACAAGAAGAAGGTTGTGTAGTAGACATCAAGCTCTTTTCTGGCGCCGTTGCCGGGGAGGTGAGTGCTTGAAGGTATATCTTTAGATCTTGCAATCGAGTCTTTTAGTTTCTTGTTTTATCACTAGTTTAGTTTATAAAAGAAAACTATAAAAAAATGGAATTGAGTTTGTCTCATACGCTTTACCTTTTTAATATCTTTTGTGAGTATGATGGAAAGGAAAATTGTGCTCAAATGCTAGAAGAAGAATTACATAGAATGCTTGGCATAAAATATGTGAATGATGAGCATGATTGCAATGTTGTTAGTATGAATTCCTTGAATATCCATGATGCTAATGATATGCAAAGCCACAAGCTTGGGGAAGCTATGTTTGATGAAGATGATATTTTTTGTCCCCCAAGTTTTGATGAGCAAATTTATTATGATGAAAGCATGCCTCCTATATATGATGATTATTGTGATGATACGTATGCTTTAAAGAATAATAATAACAATGAAACTTGTCATCTTGATCTTAATTTTCAATCACATGATAGTTATTTTGTTGAGTTTGCTCCCACTATTATTCATGAGAAGAATTTTGCTTGTGTGGAGAGTAGTAAATTTTCTATACTTGTAGAACATGAAAAGAATGCTTTATGTGATAGTTATATTGTTGAATTCATTCATGATGCTACTGAAAATTACTATGAGGGGGGAACATCGCTTGTAGGAATTGCAATAATATCAAGTTTCCTCTCTATGTGCTTAAAATTTTGAAGTTATGCTTGTTTTACCTTCCTATGCAAGTTGATTCTTGTTCCCACAAGTTGTTTGATCACAAAATCCCTATGCATAGAAAGTATGTTAGACTTAAATGTGCTATTCATATTCTTCATGATGCTCTCTTTATATTACAACTCTTATCTTTTATGTGAGCATCATTGAAATCATCATGCCTAGCTAGGGGTGTTAAACAATAGCGCTTGTTGGGAGGCAACCCAATTTTATTTTTATTCCTTGCTTTTTGCTCCTGTTTAGTAATAAATAATTTATCTAGCCTCTGTTTTGGTTGTGTTTTTTTGTGTCTAATTAGTATTTGTGCCAAGTAGAACCATTGGGAAGACTTGGGGAAAGTCTTGTTGAACTTGCTGTAAAAAACAGAAACTTTAGCGCTCACGAGAATTGCTGCCATTTTTATTTGGAGAGTGATATTTAGTTAATTATTTTTGCAGATGATTAATAGATAAATTCCTCAGGTACATCAATTTATTTGTGAATTTTATGAGTTCCAGAAGTATACGTTTGATCCAGATTACTACAGACTGTTCTGTTTTTGACAGATTCTGTTTCCATTGTGTTGTTTACTTATTTTGATGAATCTATGGCTAGTAAAAGAGTTTATAAACCATAGAGAAGTTGGAATACAGTAGGTTAAACACTAATATAAATAAATAATGAGTTCATTACAGTACCTTGAAGTGGTGATTTACTTTCTTATACTAACGGAACTTACGAGTTTTCTGTTAAGTTTTGTGTTGTGAAGTTTTCAAGTTTTGGGTAAGGATTCGATGGAATATGGAATAAGGAGTGGCAAGAGCCTAATATTGGGGATGCCCAAGGCACCCCAAGGTAATATTGAAGGATAGCCAAGAGCCTAAGCTTGGGGATGCCCCGGAAGGCATCCCCTCTTTCGTCTTCGTTCATCGGTAACTTTACTTGGAGCTATATTTTTATTCACCACATGATATGTGTTTTGCTTGGAGCGTCAATTTATTTTGTTAATATTTGCTTTCTGTTATTTATAACAATGTTTTGCATCTTTTATTTCAATAAAAGTGGCATTGATAGCCTTTGCTATGCCTATGTTACGAGTATACATGTTGCTGTTTGAAAACAGAAAGTTTACCGCTGTTGCAATAATTCCCTAGAAAAGTCAGAAGGTGATAAAATGTTGAAACCTTTTTCATATTAATCTCTGATAAATTTACTACAGTGTGAATTTTCTTTCATAATTTTTGGAGCTAGGGAAGTATGGATGTTGCTGCATTCTTTATAGACTGTCCTGTTTAGGCAGATTGCTGTTATGTTTGCATTGTTTGCATATGTTTGCTTCTTTAATGATTCTATTTCAGGATAGGACTATTAAATATACAGAGGCATTTAGTATGCAATGTTGAATAATAATTTTAGTGATTTGCTACAGTAGAGTATGATAAGGTTTTTGCAATGGTTTATACTAATCTCACGAGTCCTTGTTGAGTTTTGTGTGGATGAAGCTTTTGAGATTTAGGGAGACCGTGATATGAGAGGAATTAAGGAGACACAAAAGCTCAAGCTTGGGGATTCCCAAGGCATCCCAAGATAATATTTCAAGAAGTCTCAAGCATCTAAACTTGGGGATGCCCCGGTTGGCATCCCACCTTTCTTCTTCACCAACTATCGGTTAGTATCGGTTGATCCTAAGTTTTTGCTTCTTCACATGATGTTTGCTATTCTTAGATGCCATTTTATTTTGCTTTGCTTGCTGTTTGAATAAAATACCAAGATCTGAAATTATTAAATGTTAGAGAGTCTTCACATAGTTGCATAATTATTCAACTACTCATTGATCTTCACTTATATCTTTCGGAGTAGTTTATTGTTGCTCTAGTACTTCACTTATATCTTTTAGAGCATGGTGGTAGTTTTATTTTGAAGAAATAGATGAACTCTCATGCTTCACTTATATTATTTTGAGAGTCTTAATAGCATGGTAATTTTCTTAAAATCCTAATATGCTAGGTATACAAGATTAGTAATAAAACTTTCTTATGAGTGTATTGAATACTAAGAGAAGTTTGATGCTTGATGATTGTTTTGAGATATGGAGGTAATAATATCAAAGTTGTGCTAGTTGAGTAGTTGTGAATTTGAGGAATACTTGTGTTGAAGTTTGCAAGTCCCGTAGCATGCACGTATGGTAAACGTTATGCAACAAATTTGAAACATGAGGTGTTATTTGATTGTCTTCCTTATGAGTGGCGCTCGGGGACGAGCGGTGGTCTTTTCCTACCAATCTATCCCCCTAGGAGCATGCGCATAGTGCCGAGGTTTTTGATGACTTGTAGATTTTTGCAATAAGTATGTGAGTTCTTTATGACTAATGTTGAGTCCATGGATTATACGCACTCTCACCCTTCCATCCTTGCTAGCCTCTTCGGTACCGTGCATTGCCCTTTCTCACATTGAGAGTTGGTGCAAACTTCGCCGGTGCATCCAAACCCCGTGATATGATATCCAAACCTTTGCTAGCCTCTCTAATACCGCGCACCTTTCGCCGGTATCATACACCCACCATATATCTTCCTCAAAACAGCCACCATACCTACCTATTATGGCATTTCCATAGCCATTCCAAGATATATTGCCATGCAACTTTCCATCATTCTGTTCATCATGACACATTCATCATTGTCATATTGCTTAGCATGATCATGTAGTTGACATAGTATTTGTGGCAAAGCCACCATTCATAATTCTTTCATACATGTCACTCTTGGTTCATTGCATATCCCGGTACACCGCCGGAGGCATTTATATAGAGTCATCTTTGTTCTAGTATCGAGTTGTAAATAAAGAGAAGTGTGATGATCATCATTATTAGAGCATTGTCCCAAGTGAGGAATAAATAAAAAAAAGAGAGGGAAAGTCCATAAAAAAAGAGAAAGGCCCCAAAAAAGAGAAAGGCCATAAAAAAAGAAGGCCCAAAAAATGAGAGAAAAAGAGAGAAGGGACAATGTTACTATCCTTTTACCACACCTGTGCTTCAAAGTAGCACCATGAACTTCATAGTAGAGAGTCTCTCATGTTATCACTTTCATATACTAGTGGGAATATTTCATTATAGAACTTGGCTTGTATATTCCAACAATGGGCCTCCTCAAGTGCCCTAGGTCTTCGTGAGCAAGCAAGTTGGATGCACACCCACTAGTTTCTTTTGTTGAGCTTTCATACATTTATAGCTCTAGTGCATCCATAGCATGGCAATCCCTACTCCTTGCATTAACATCAATCGGTGGGCATCTCCATAGCTCATTGATTAGCCTCGTTGATGTGAGACTTTCTCCTTTTTGTCTTCTTCACATAACCCCCTCATTATTCTATTACACCCATAGTGCTATATCCATGGCTCGCGCTCATGTATTGTGTGAAAGTTTATAGTTTTGAGATTACTAAAGTACGAAACAATTGCTTGGCTTGTCATCGGGGTTGTGCATGATGAGAGCATTCTTGTGTGACGAAAATGAAACATGACTAAACTATATGATTTTGTAGGGATGAAATTTCTTTGGCCATGTTATTTTGAGAAGACATAATTGCTTAGTTAGTATGCTTGAAGTATTATCATTTTTATGTCAATATGAACCTTTGTCTTGAATCTTTCGGATCTGAATATTCATACCACAATTAATAAGAATTACATTGAAATTATGCCAAGTAGCACTCCGCATCAAAAATTATGTTTTTATCATTTACCTACTCGAGGACGAGCAGGAATTAAGCTTGCGGATGCTGATACGTCTCCAACGTATCTATAATTTTTGATTGCTCCATGCTATATTATCTACTGTTTTGGATGTTTATGGGCTTTATTATACACTTTTATATCATTTTTGGGACTAACCTATTAACACAGAGCCCAGTGCCAGTTTCTGTTTTTACCCTGTTTTAGGGTTTCGAAGAAAAGGAAAATCAAACGGAGTCCAATTGACCTGAAACTTCACAAAACTCATTTTTGGAAGGAAAGAAGCCCAGAAGACTTGGAGTGCACGTCGGGGGATCTGCGAGGAGGTCACGAGGCAGGGGGGCGCGCCCACCCCCTGGGCGCGCCCTCCACCCTCTTGAGCCCCTCGTGGCCCCCCTGACGTACTGCTTCCGCCTATATATCTCCATATACCCTAAAAACATCCGTGCGCATAATAGATCGGGAGTTCCGCCGCCAGAAGCCTCCGTAGCCACCAAAAACCAATCTAGACCCGTTTCGGCACCTTGCCGGAGGGGGCAATCCTTCTCCGGTGGACATCTTCATCATCCCGGTGCTCTCCATGACGAGGAGGGAGTAGTTCTCCCTCGGGGTTGAGGGTATGTACCAGTAGCTATGTGTTTGATCTCTCTCTCTCTCTCTCGTGTTCTTGAGATGATACAATCTTGATGTATCGCGAGCTTTGCTATTATATTTGGATCCTATGATGTTTCTTCCCCCCTCTACTCTCTTGTAATGAATTGAGTTTCCCCTTTGAAGTTATCTTATCGGATCGAGTCTTTAAAGATTTGAGAACACTTGATGTATGTCTTGCCGTGGATATCTGTGGTGACAATGGGATATCACGTGATTCACTTGATATATGTTTTGGTGATCAACTTGCGGGTTCCGCCCATGAATCTATGCATAGGGGTTGGCACACGTTTTCGTCGTGATTCTCCGGTAGAAACTTTGGGGCACTCTTTGAGGTTCTATGTGTTGGTTGAATAGATGAATCTGAGATTGTGTGATGCATATCGTATAATCATTCCCACGGATACTTGAGGTGACATTGGAGTATCTAGGTGACATTAGGGTTTTGGTTGATTTGTGTCTTAAGGTGTTATTCTAGTACGAACTCTAGGGCTGTTTGTGACACTTATAGGAATAGCCCAATGGATTGATTGGAAAGAATAACTTTGAGGTGGTTTCGTACCCTACCATAATCTCTTCGTTCGTTCCCCGCTATTAGTTACTTTGGAGTGACTCTTTGTTGCATGTTGAGGGATAGTTATGTGATCCAATTATGTTAGTATTGTTGAGGAAACTTACACTAGCGAAAGTATGAACCCTGGGCCTTGTTTCCTAGCATTGCAATACCATTTACGCTCACTTTTATCATTAGTTACCTTGCTGTTTTTATAATTTCAGATTACAAATACCTTTACCTACCATCCATATACCACTTGTATCACCATCTCTTCGCCGAACTAGTGCACCTATACAATTTACCATTGTATTGAGTGTGTTGGGGACACAAGAGACTCTTTGTTATTTGGTTGTATGGTTGCTTGAGAGAGACCATCTTCATCCTACGCCTCCCACGGATTGATAAACCTTAGGTCATCCACTTGAGGGAAATTTGCTACTGCCCTACAAACCTCTGCACTTGGAGGCCCAACAACGTCTACAAGAAGAAGGTTGTGTAGTAGACATCAGTGATCCCTCTTCCGATGGCTATCATTTGTTGACAAAGTTGTCCACGCTGCACCAAGAGAACCAACGCGGTGGACGACGACGAGGGCTAGGGAGGGAGCGACCCAGAGCTAGCGAAGACACGGATGCCCACACGGAGGGGAGTATGAGGGTTCACTGATTCGGCTGCGGTGTGAGGCTGCCGTCACCGGAGAATAATAGGAGATGTTGGTGAGTGGAGGAATGACCTAGACGATGATGGGAGTAGGGTGGGCTGGTGAGGC
Organism: Triticum urartu; assembly: GCF_003073215.2. Lineage (NCBI taxonomy): Eukaryota > Viridiplantae > Streptophyta > Magnoliopsida > Poales > Poaceae > Triticum > Triticum urartu. The sequence continues at coordinate 166,802,313 of NC_053025.1, forward strand.
CTGCACGGCAGCATTGCCGGCCACGGGAGGCGGTAGCAGGCAGTACTGCCAGCGGTGGTTTGGGCAACTGAAGGAAGAATATCCGAGATTGAATAAGCACGACATCCATTGGATGGACATCAAACGGCCACTGCTGCTAGAATCGTGTGTTGACCATAAGTTGACCAAGCCTTGCTTACTCGTCAACTTAGTAGGCCCACAAGTGAGCATCACATGTGTGGCACAGAGCATATAGCCCATTTGCGATTCGTAATAATTTATAGCCCATTTTTTAATTATAATGGAATTTTGTGCAACTCATTTACTATTTATTAACAATACAACCCATTTTGATGGGATCCGAAATATTTTTTATCCCGAAATTTTGAGTCAGATTAAATCTAATTTCAAAATAAATTTATATTAGGTAAAAATCCAACAAATCTTGGACGCGCAACAAGTAATTAAATTAGAATTTTCAAAATCCAAAAAACTTAATTTGGAAACTAATTACCTGTTTGGTGCGTTTTTTATATTTACAGCATATTTTCTATAATTACATCCCATTTATTATTTCTTAAAGCCCATTTTCTTGGAAAGCGTAATGCATCCCTCCTAGGAAAGATTTGCAGCCCAGCGGGGCAGAGAATAACAAGTTGGGCTGGGTTGGGTATTCCTCGAAAAAATTATAGCTGGGCTAGCCATTTTCACCTTGAAAATTAATATCTGGGTTGGACATTTGGTTGACATAAAATAATAGCCTGGTCTAGACGGTCCACAGCCCTCCTAGTTGATACCCTGCTCCTCTGAAGAACAACAAAAACACCACTGAAAAAAATTGGTCACCCCTAAAAACAAATACCGCTCGAGCTGCTGGGTCCCAGTTGTCGGCCGCTCCTTCCGCAATTCTCTCGTTTATTGACTATATACTGCTCGAGCTGCTGTGATGTCAGGAAATCAGGAGGAAGCAATTTTTTTATAGTTGTAATAAGGAGGCACTTGTGTACGTATGGCTATGGCCCTGGTGGGTCCCTACTGTCATCCTGTCCACGTAAACTCATCTCCTGATTCCTCATGTTCATTGATCATCTTGACAATGCGAGACTGAAGCGCCGTGGCAAGGAAAACAACTCGAAGGACGACAGAGAGGGCCTCGCGCGCTCTACAGATGGTGTGATACAGCGCCCACTGCTCATTCAGGAAGCCATGATCATCAGGCCACATGTCTGTGACGACATTGTCATTCGCTTGTTCACCGGCCATTTGTCCCTCCGCAAGCTGGTGCTCATTGAGGAGATAGAGGTTGTAGCACTGGTCCTCCTACGCTTGCCGGAATGCCAATTCAGGCGATGCTGGTAGCTCTTCCACCATTAGGGCATTGAAGTGCGGCCGCACATGCTCTATGGTGAAAACGACATGAACTGGCTTGGGCGGTGATGTTGACTCCTGCTTAGAAGCCTTGTGCATCGTCTAGTTGTCGTAACTGAGCTCAATGAGCTCACTAGCGAGCTAGCATGTCCCACTACTGGATCGGACCGCTTCCAAGCACGAGACTGACCACTCTGTCCCACCCAGACCCCCTCCCTCGCCCTCGCTCCCCCCATAACTGTCAGCTCCGCCCATGCCGCTTCCTGGTGCAGGCGACTACTACGTGTTAAAATGACACAACTGCCATCCATCCGTCAGTCTGCTGCCCACATTAATGATATGCGGTTGCCGAGGCGGCTACTCCGGCGCCACCCATCCGTCCCTCTGTCGCCCACCATTGCTATATAAACTGCCGCGCCAGCCATAGCCGCAGTCATCCTCCTCCGTTCCCTTTCTCATCTACCCACCACTCCTACCATGGCTTTCTCGCACTCCAACGCTCTCCGGGACAGGCGGACGACAGACCAAAAGAAGGAGATGGCAGCCATTGCTGTCGCCTGGCTAGCCTGCAGGCAGCGGGAGGACAACGACGTCCTAATGGAGAACGTGGTCATCGACAAGCCAGCGCCAACCCCCTTGATAACCCACAAGTATAGGGGATCGTTTGTAGCCTCTTTCGATAAATAAGAGTGTCGAACCCAACGAGGAGCTAAAGGTAGAACAAATATTCCCTCAAGTTCTATCGACCACCGATACAACTCTACACACACTTGATGTCTACTTTACCTAAAAAAAGTATGAAACTATTTTGCAAGAATAAAACTATGAGTGCTTTGTGAGAATAAAACTACGAATAAATTGCAAGGTAATAAAAGTAGATAGCTTTACTCAACAAAAAAGCCATTTGTCCCTAGGCAATCGATATCTAGACCGGTAATTATTCATGCAATTTTATATGAGGGAGAGGCATGAGCTAACATACATTCTCTACTTGGATCATATGCACTTATGATTGGTACTATAGCAAGCATCCGCAACTAGCAAATATCATTAAGGTAAAACCTAACCATAGCATTAAGTATCAAGTCCGCTTACTCGGGTTTGTGTATTCTGTCACCGATGCCACTCACTATAAGTGAATTATGAACGTATTTCAACACCCTACAGCGGGTATCCCTCACGTTTGCCGACACGGAGGGCACTGTAGGACAGCACCATAATAAAATATACACTCAGACCAACCACGATCGTCGATTAGCCCATAGGACAGAACGGATCTACTCAAACATCATAAGATAGCCATTGATCATTGGGAAATAATATATAGCATTGAGCACCATGTTTAAGTAGAGATTACAGCGGGGAGAAGCGGTGTTACACTACTGCATAGAGGGGGAGAGAGTTGGTGTTGACGGTAGCAAGATTGTTGATGTAGATTGTCATCATGATCCTTGCCCTGGTGGCACACCGGCGCCACCGGTAGAGAGGGGGACAGAGCCCCCCTCCTTCTTCTTCTTCATTGGCCTCCCCCTAGATGGGAGGAGAGTGAGGGAGCCCCTCCGAGACTGGATCTCCCTCTCTGTTCTCTTCTGTTTCGCGTTCCCCAGATCTGGTCGAAAACCATTTCTTAAATATCCGGAGATCCGTAACTCCGATTGCGCTGAGATTTTAACACATTTTTTCCTGGAAATAAGCTTCCTTGTGCCCAAAGTAGAGATCCAACCGACGTTCGAGGAGGGCACAAGACACCTGGGAGCGCCCTGGTGCATATTGGGAGTTGTGGGCCCCAGTTGCATTGATTCCACCTCCCAAAAATCACAAATATTCCAAAATAATTCTCCATAAATTTTTATCGCAGTTGGACTTCGTTTGATATGGATATTCTGCGAAGCAAAAAACAAGAACTGACACTGGGCACTGGATCAATAGGTTAGTCCAATAAATCATATAAAATGTTGCCAAAAGTATATAAAAGCTATATAATAATGGCATGAAACAATCAAAAATTGTAGGTACGACGAAGACGTATTAGCGTCCCCAAGCTTAATTCCCACTCGTCCTCGAGTAGGTAAATGATAAAAAAATAATAATTTTTGAAGTCGAATGCTACCTAGCATAATCTTGATCATATATCTAATCATGGCATGAATATTAGGACACGAATGATTCAATGCAATAGTCTATAATTTGACATGAAGACATCAATACTCAGGCATCCCAACAAACAATCGTGTCTTTCAAAATATCAACGCTAAAGAAAGCTTGTCACATCCCTAGCTAGTCACTACTTGCCCTTACATCAATCTTCTTGCATCATGTTTAAAATTATGAAAGTTGAATTGGGGAAAGTGGAAAGCCTCAGAAATCATTTCTAAAAATGATCAACATTAAAAAAAATTGCTTCAAATAAACCCAAGAAAATGTTCCTGTTCATTTCTGAAAATATTGGCAAGAGGTAAAATTCAAAACAATATTTTCGGAATCACAGAAATATTTATTTGGGTCTTTGAATTAAGTTAATACTTATTTGAATTGGAGATATAAATTCTTATAAACACTTTTATAACTCCAATAACTCTGAAAACTTGTGAGTGGCTCTGAATATGTTGTATCAGGTCACATGATAATTTTCAAAAGCTACAAAAATGATTTGGTTTAGAAACTAAATCAAAACAGAGGAGCAAAAATAGAAAATAGTAAGAGAAATAGAAAGACATAGCAGCCCACCAGGCCCATCCGCCAGTCGTCCTCCACCTCGCGCCAGAAGGACGCGAGGCGTGTGATCGCCGCACGCCGGCACGCGCCCGTGCCACCTCCTGCTTCCTGTCGCTTCCCCCTCATTGCCCTGGGCCTCCCTCGCGACGCCACGCCGCCCCGACCGCTCTCTCACTCTCCCCGTGCGCCTCCCCCTCCTCTGCTCTCTCCCCCTCTCATGCTCGAGCGCAGCCGTCGCCGCCGTTCGCTGTTTTCGTGGCCACAACCACTGCCTCACCTCGCCGAAGCGCTCAGAAGCTCTGCCTCGACCCCCTCTTCCTCCCCACCGAGCCATGCCCTGCCGGAAGCCCTGCAACGCCGTCCTCGACGCCATCTTCGTCCTCTGCACTGACGGCCGCCGTTGCTTGATTCGCCGCCCACAGAGCGTCCCCGGCCTCGCCCTCGCGCTTGTTGGACTCGCGGTGAGCCGCTGACCCGTTCCCCTCTTCTTCCCATGCCGTTTGGCCGCTCTGCTATTTCTGCCGGACCCGAGAGCTCACCGCCGCCCAGCCATGTCGCCGCCATGGCCACCGCCACCTAGAGCCGCAACCGACCGCACCACCGTGCTCAGCGAGTCCGCAGGACTCCGTAGCAACCCGCAGCTCGTCCTCCCGTGCACCAAAACGCTGTGTCCGAGTGTGCCCGTACTCCGGCCGCCGCGGAAGTGCTCGCCGCCGTCAACTCCGGCCATCCCAGCTGCTGCTGCTACCACCACTAGATGTGCGAGAGCACCAGCAATCCGTAGGAGCAAACCCCGCCTCAAACCGTGGGCTGTAGCGAGATCCCGACGATCTCCGCCACGCGAAAAGGTCGACGCCGGCGAAACTCCGGCGACTGATGTCGTGGCTCGTCATTAGCCACTAACGACCCAGCTAAACTACCCCTAGTGCCACTGCCATGTGGGCCCTGTGCCTATTTAGTTTAATTTAATTTCCTGTTTAGATTAGTTCATAACCCACCGGGACCCACACGTCAGCATTGACTTTGCTGACGCGGCCGTTGACTGGTCCCACATGTCATCCACCCAAACCAGCCCTGTTACACTGACCCGTGGGTCCCAGCCGCCAGGTTTGACTCTGGGCGACCCTGTTGACCAGCTGACATCACAGTGACGCAGTGCTGACACAGTAACTCCTTTTTCTAGATTTATTCTTTTACAGGAAATTCCAGAAAATAGTTAAAACTTCTAAAATTCATAGTAAATCAACCGTAGCTCCAAATCAAATAAATTATATATGAAAAATGATCAGAAAAATCCAATCTATCCACCTATACTGGTTTCATGCATGTTGGAACAACTTATGGCTGCTGTTTAGGCCAAATCATATAAATGGCATTTAAACCCTCACATATGGAGTTTGAATTTGAACCTAAGGTTCAAACCAACTCCATTTAACATGTTGCTAGTTGCATTAGCTCAAAACACAGCATATTGACATGTCATGATCATGCATCCTATTGTGCATTGCATTGATTGTGTTTCTTTCTCTGTTGCTGGTATTTGTCCCCTCTTAGTAGACGTTGCTTCGACGATGTGATCATTGACACCGATGAAGAGATATACTATCTTCAGAAGTGCCAGGCAAGCAGAACCCCCTTGCTCATTCCGATACAATCCCACTCTCTCGCTCCTGCTCTCCTTTACTGCATTAGGACAACAACGATTCATCTATTACTTGCTGTGATAGTTGAACCCCTTATCCTCTGCATGACCTGTCATTGCCACAGTAAATAGATGAAACCCACTAGCATGAGTAGGAGTTGTTTGAGCCCTGATGTTCCTACTCATTCATGCTTGTTTGTCATGCCTGCTATTGCATAGAATTGTGTCAGGTCTGATTCATCGGGGATGAATCGGAGGTGTGTGAACATGTCCTACTGTTGAGAGCTAAGTGTGTGAACATGATTTGGTAAAGGTATCGATAAGAGGCCATGTAGGAGTACATGGTGGGTTGTTTCATTGAAGCCGTCCTTAGGAACTGAGTTCTATGTTTGTGATCCATGAAACAGCTACTACCACACATTGGGCCCTGAAATATGACCCCGCTCGACTTACTGACCCCTCTCGTCCTCTGTCTAGGAGTTGCAACTAGTTTTTGGTGTTTATAGGATATGTGTTGGCGGCCGTGCGTAGTGCTGACCCTAGGGGTGGGCTATGATGTGGTAGATACACCATGGCATGGTGTACCGGGCGCCCGTTTGGTGTCTCGGGAACCCTGCACACATTTTTTGGGGCTGTGAGCGAAACTCCAGCCGGATCTCCTCGCGGATGGAACCCGAATAGGCGATAAACCTGGACTAGAGACTTGTGCGGTTAGTCAGGCCGTGGTCTACACCCACGTCGGCTTTCGCTTGAAGTCTGCCGAGCACATGTCGTGTGCAGACGCTAAGTGGTGGAAACATGTGTGACGAAGTACACCCCTGCAGGGTATAAAACTATTCGAATAGCCGCGTCCGCGGTAAAGGACTTCTGGGTTGCCTATAACAGTTCATAGACAAGTGAAAGTGGATACTCTAAAACTTGCAAGATAAGTGTGAGTGCTATGGATGGCCTTCTCGTAGGGAGACGGGAGTGGATCCATAGTGGTGTATTGAATGGTGAATATGTGGACTCGTGTGCGCCACCTCAAAAGAGTTGCTTGTAGTCGTAGTTCAGGTTAGCCACTGTGTCAAAGCTGGCTTGCTGCAGTTAAACTCCACCACCCCCCTTGTTGATACCGATGCATATGTAGCTAGTTCTGATGTAAGTCTTGCTGAGTACTTTTGTACTCACGTTTGCTTAATTTATGTTTTTGCAGAGAGACTTCAGTCTCGCTAGTAGTATCGCATGGACTTCGACGTTTAGCTTGATACCTCAGCTACGATCTTGTGCCCTCGGCAGGATCTGGTAGATAGTCAGGCTTCTCAGCCTTTTTCATTTGTAGATGTCTGTACTCAGACATGTTAAGCTTCCGCATGTGCTTGAATTGTATGCTATGATTGTTGGGTCATGAGACCCATGTTTGTAATATCTCGCTCCTCGGAGCCTAATGAATAAATACTTGAGTCGTAGAGTTATGTTGTGATGCCATGTTGTATTTACACATATCGAGCATATTGTGTGTATGATTGAAATGCTTGGTATGTGTGGGATCCGACAATCTAGTTGTTTATCCTTGGCAGCCTCTCTTATGGGGAAATGTAGTCTAGTGCTTCCATGAGCCATAGTAGTCCACTACAGCCCGGTTCACCGGAGTCCTGCTAGCCCAGCACTACTGCTCAGGACACTTGACTGACCGGCATGTGTTTCACTTCGTTCCTATGTCTGTCCCTTCGGGGAAATGTCACGCGGTGACTTCCGGAGTCCTGCCTAGCCTGCTACAGCCCGGGTTCCCCGGAGTCCTGTTAGCCCAGTGCTACAGCCCGGATTCACTTGCTGATGACCGACATGCTCGATGTGATTCATGTATGCCTGTCCCCATACGTCTGTGCCGCTTTGGGTTCACGACTAGCCATGTCGGCCCGGGTTCTCTGTCATATGGATGCTAGTGACACTATCATATATGTGAGCCAAAAGGCGCAAACGGTCCCGGGCCATGGTAAGGTGACACCTGTGGGGATACCGTGCGTGAGGCCGCAATGTGATATGAGGTGTTACCGGCTAAATCGATGTGACTTGGAATCGGGGTCCTGACAGCATTGGTATCAGAGCCTGACTGCCTGTAGGTTTACCAAGCCATACTGGTCGAAGTTGAGTCTAGAAATGCTTTAGTTATATAAGGGAATTGATTGTGGAAGGGAACGTAAGGCTCTTTTTACTCCTTTACCTTATGCCCTTCTGATCTGAGCCAACCTCTTCTTTTCTACGGGGATTAAGAACTAGGCCTTCTCATCTATCTATCAGGATGACGTGTTACTAATCCATAGACTTATAGAATTGATAGTTTCAAGCCTCAGTTCCGTTCCTACTACTTCCGTATGTTGACAGTTGATCTCGGAACCTTGATATTGTGTTGTTGAGTGGTTATGCCACTATTTTTGCAGGATGTCTCAAATCATTTTGAGCATTTACAGCCGTTATGCTGTCCGAGTCATCCTAGGTTTCTAGATAGTCTGATGCACTTGCAAATCTTTCCTCCATGTCCCCGTTGTATTTTTGGGCCAGATTAAGCACACTAATCGGTGTGTTGAGGTACTCCGTTGCCTTGACGTGTATGTTGGAGTTATTATTATGACCCTAGGTGTTTCAGGGAGTCACCTAGTGATCTAGCCATGTTTTGTATCCCCAGTGTGTGATTCTGGCCATTATTCTCGAAAGCCTCCCGTGATGCCATGTAGTGGTAGGTATTCTATTCATGGGTTCTTGAACCCGAGATTCACCCTACTTACCTCATGTTGATAGTGTTTGATAGTTCCTTTAGGATATTAGTAACCTTTGTGATAGTCCTCGAGGTCCGTGGTACAACCTTCTTCCAATACCATGAACCAATATGGCAGGAGTTCTCTTGAACCAAAATATCACAATCAGAGTACTCTTGAGGAGTTCTCCATTCTATATTGTGACTCTGCCAGTTCAACATTTCTGCATGGGTTATCCGGAAGAAATAACATGCTAATCCATGCATCCATAACTCAGAAAATTATATGTTCCTTTGAGTTGTCCCTCTTTAGTTGTATTCTGACCCTCGTCCATCAATTGTTGGTCAAGAGTAGTCGTGCATTGGTGTTATCGATGCCTATTATTCATGTGATCCGTCAAGCCATTCTATTCCAGAATGACTAGGAGAAACAAACTCCAGTACCTCATCCATTTCTAGGATTGGGTCAAAGCAGTTGTAATCCGCAGATCAAAATGCCAATCTAGCTTTTGATCTGTTCTACCGTGGAGTGTCACCTTCTTCTTATCAAGAATGTCATGAGAATTGCACCACCTATTATGAATTCTTGATTTAGTGATACTTCTTGCCATCATTTTTCATTCCTTGGTTCCGTGTTGTTGTAACCGGAATGCCGACAAGTGAACCGTGATGTGTGAAATCAATACTCCTAGCAACTCTGTTGCTTGGTAGTTAATGGACAATAATTTCATTCTTAGCGTGTTGGTTATTGAGTCATCATTCTAAGATAGATTGTGCTACCTAGTCCTTATTTCCAGTGCACTCTTCGATCAATGAGTTAGGATTATTCAATCCCTTGCTTATTTGATCATATCATCTTGCCCTGAAAAGCAAGATTGTTCTCGAGCTTAATAACATATCGGTGGTTCGTGATGTTCCGAATATCTTCTCGGAAGTATTACCAGGTTGTCACCTGACCGATATGTTGAGTTCGTGATCAAGTTGGTTTTCCAATAAACCACTCTTTATCCAAGAATCTATGTTGGATATCCCTGAGCTAGTTGGTTAAGCCAAACAACAACTTGGAGAGTTGGAAGAAAAGCTTGTCTGAATTAGTTCATTCCAAAGGGATATCCTTGTGTGTGTGTGTGTTGAATAAAGATGATATCTTCATCGATTGGTCCTCGTGATCAGTTATTGGATCTATTGTCTTGTCCAAACCTTGATTTGAGTATGGGCTATTGTCAAATCAAATCAGAACCAACGATATTCGTAATGTTGTCTTACTCGTGGCTGACCCCTCAAGCATGCACCATTATATCTTTGGGACTGACCAGTGCTATCACCTTGTTCACATAATGGTGGAATTCCAGTGATATGGAAATCCCAATGAGTTGTTGTTGAGCCCATCAGTAGCATCTTATCTCCTCCATGATTCATGTTGAACATTAAGCTAGTGTTGGGAACTTTTGTAAGCATTTCTTCATGCTAGCTCATGAAGCATACGCTTGGATGAAAGAAGTGACTTCCTTTGAATCACGTGCACTTGATGCAAGTTGCCGCCGTGGTTTTGAGAAAGTTTGTTTTGCTTCCTCTGGAATCATCCCAAATCAGTCATGCATACGTGCGAAGTATTCTGTGGTTTGGAGACTTGCAACCTTCATTCTATATGTGTCCCTAGCACACCAAGCCACTGATTGATTTGTTCAAGGATAAGAAGTTCCTTCTTAAGAATCATGACTTATGTTAGGACTTCGTTGCCCTCGATGACGGTTCCCCCACCTGAACTTGGCAGTATTTTATTATAAGACTACCACGTGGTCACGCTTGCCTCGGACAACGTGTTCACCTGTTTGTAGCAAAACCAGCTCATATTTTGGAGCTTACTACCGTAGTCCATTTCCTGAGAATCTCGCAACGTCGATTCATCGATTCATGTTGCAAACTATCTTTGTCTTTCTAGACTCGATGAGTCTGGAATATCCTGACACCAACCAGATCTGAATCTTAGGCAGATATGATGGTTGGAACGTTTTCCCAAGAGCTATAATATTGGTCTCTGTGTAACCCGGTAAAGTGGATGTTATGGCTGACACACCCAGTAGGAAGATCTAATATTGTAGTATCTTGATTGAAGAAGTTGGCCACCTCTCCTTAAGGATTTCGTAGGATTTACTCCAGAAGTTGTTCCTTATGGATCCTTTGTATTCCGAAGTCCGACCACTACTTGATGGCTATGTTGATGCTTTAAAGCATGACCATGGTAACCAGTACATCAAGGCGAACATTAGAAGCAGAGTGCTAAATGTCTCTCGGTCGATCATCCAGATTTCATTCCCTTGGCCTCGCTAAGGTGAAATCTGAGAAAGGGTTGTCTTTTTATGCATCTGCATTGTCCATCACTATTCGTCAAGGTAGTAAGATGTGTTGCCAGGATCCTCGACTCAGATGTTGGTAGAACCTCGATGAATATGGAAATGCTCAAGTTCTTGAGAGCACGTGCAAGCAAAATCATCCCTTGCGTTGTCTTCAACAAGGTAGTTCACATCATCCATTCTAGCCGAGTATGTCATTCCTTCGAACTCCTTTAAGCGATCCATTATGAATTGCCTTAGGCTGGTATAGAGAGTTTCAATGATCTTTGTATCAAAAGTAATTCTTTTTGCCACTCAAGGGAATAACTCTACGAGTCATCTCCCCTAAGATGTCTCGTTATGGTATCTTGGGCAACTTAACTCCTCTCTACCTTGGAACCCCCTCACCATCTATTTAGGCGTGGGATTGTTGCCTACCAAATCGAACCTTCGCCATCTGTTTCTTCCAAACCTCTTGATGTGTGTTTGTGTCTCAACTCGAGAGAGTTACTATGTCTCATCCCGGAGTTGATCGTGAATTGCTCGATCTTTGAGGATATCGTTTTCTATAGAGTTTTCTTTTGTCGTCATCGTGTTGGATAAAGATCTCGAAGGCAAGGACATCAAGATCATTATGATGCAATGTATCAACAGCTACCAGAAGGGCAAATCGATCATGAGGATTGTCATAGTTTTGTGACCACCTTTTACCTTACCTCATGTCTTGAATCTCAGGACGAGATTCTTGTATAGTGGGGGTGAGTTGTCACATCCCTAGCTAGTCACTGCTTGTCCTTGCATCAATCTTCTTGCATCATGTTTAAAATTATGAAAGTTGAATTGGGGAAAGTGGAAAGCCTCAGAAATCATTTCTAAAAATGATCAACATTAAAAAAATTGCTTCAAATAAACCCAAGAAAATGTTCTTGTTCATTTCTGAAAATATTGGCAAGAGGTAAAATTCAAACCAATATTTTTGGAATCACAGAAATATTTATTTGGGTCTTTGAATTAAGTCAATACTTATTTGAATTGGAGATATAAATTCTTATAAATACTTTTATAACTCCAATAATTCTGAAAACTTGTGAGTGGCTCTGAATATGTTGTATCAGGCCACATGATAATTTTCAGAAGCTACAAAAATGATTTGGTTTAGAAACTAAATCAAAACAGAGGAGTAAAAATAGAAAACAGTAAGAGAAATAGAAAGACAGAAACCTCACCTGGGCCTTACCTGGCCGGCCTGGCATTGTAGCAGCCCACTAGGCCCATCTACCAGTCGTCCTCCACCTCGCGCCAGAAGGACGCGAGGCGTGTGATCGCCGCACGCCGGCACGCGCCCGTGCCACCTCCTGCTTCCTGCCGCTTCCCCCTCGTTGCCCTGGGCCTCCCTCGCGACGCCACGCCGCCCCGACCGCTCTCTCACTCTCCCCGTGCTCCTCCCCCTCCTCTGCTCTCTCTCCCTCTCATGCCTGAGCGCCGCCGTCGCCGCCGCTCGCTGTTTTGGTGGCCACAGCCACTGCCTCGCCTTGCCGAAGCGCTCAGAAGCTCCACCTCGACCCCTCTTCCTCCCCACCGAGCCACGCCCTGCTGGAAGCCCTGCAACACCGTCCTCGACGCCATCTTCGTCCTCTGCACTGACGGCCGCCGTTGCTCTATTCGCCGCCCACAGAGCGTCCCCAGCCTCACCCTCACGCTCATTGGACTCGCGGTGAGCCGCTGACCCATTCCCCTCTTCTTCCCATGCCGTTTGGCCGCTCTAGCCGTTATTTCCGCCGGACCCGAGAGCTCACCGCCGCCCAGCCATGTCGTCGCCGTGGCCACCGCGACCTAGAGCCGCAACCGAGCGCACCACCATGCTCAGCGAGTCCGCAGGACTCCGTAGCAACCCGCAGCTCGTCCTCCCGTGCACCAAAACGCTATGTCCGAGCGTGCCCGTACTCCGGCCGCCGCGGAAGTGCTCGCCGCCGTCAACTCCGGCCATCCCAGCTGCTGTTGCTACCACCACTAGATGCGCGAGAGCGCCAGCAATCCGTAGGAGCAAACCCCGCCTCAAACCATGGGCTGTAGCGAGATCCCGACGATCTCCGCCGCGTGAAAAGGTCGACGCCGGCGAAACTCCGGCGACTGATGTCGTGGCTCGTCATTAGCCACTAATGACCCAGCTAAACCACCCCTAGTGCCACTGCCATGTGGGCCCTGTGCCTGTTTAGTTTAATTTAATTTCCTGTTTTGATTAGTTCATAACCCACTGGGACCCACACGTCAGCATTGACTTTGCTGACGCGGCCGTTGACTGGTCCCACATGTCATCCACCCAAACCAGCCCTGTTACACTGACCCGTGGGTCCCAGCCGTCAGGTTTGACTCTAGGCGACCCTGTTGACCAGCTGACGTCACAGTGACGCAGTGCTGACGCAGTAACTCCTTTTTTTGGATTTATTCTTTTACAGGAAATTCCAGAAAATAGTTAAAACTTCTAAAATTCATAGTAAATCAACCGTAGCTCCAAATCAAATAAATTATATATGAAAAATGATCAGAAAAATCCAATCTATCCATCTGTACTAGTTTCATGCATGTTGGAACAACTTATGGCTGCTGTTTAGGCCAAATCATATAAATGGCATTTAAACCCTCACACATGGAGTTTGAATTTGAACCTAAGGTTCAAACCAACTCCATTTAACATGTTGCTAGTTGCATTATCTCAAAACACAACATATTGACATGTCATGATCATGCATCCTATTGTGCATTGAATTGATTGTGTTTCTTTCTCTGTTGCTGGTATTTGTCCCCTCTTAGTAGACGTTGCTTCGACGATGTGAGCATTGACACCGATGAAGAGATATACTATCTTCAGAAGTGCCAGGCAAGCAGAACCCCCTTGCTCATTCCGATACAATCCCACTCTTCGCTCCTGCTCTCTTTTACCGCATTAGGACAACAACGATTCATTTGTTACTTGCTGCGGTAGTTGAACCCCTTATCCTCTGCATGACCTGTCATTACCATAGTAAATAGATGAAACCCACTAGCATGAGTAGGAGTTGTTTGAGCCCTGATGCGCCTACTTATTCATGCTTGTTTGTCATGCCTACTATTGCATAGAATTGTGTCAGGTCTGATTCATCGGGGATGAATCGGAGGTGTGTGAACATGTCCTACTGTTGAGAGCTAAGTGTGTGAACATGATTTGGTAAAGGTATCGATGAGAGGCCATGTAGGAGTACATGGTGGGTTGTTTCATTGAAGTCGTCCTTAGGAACTGAGTTCTCTGTTTGTGATCCATGAAACAGCTACTACCACACATTGGGCCCTGAAATATGACCCCGCTCGACTTACTGACCCCTCTCGTCCTCTGTCCAGGAGTTGCAACTAGTTTCTGGTGTTTATAGGATATGTGTTGGCGGCCGTGCGTAGCGCTGACCCTAGGGGTGGGCTATGATGCGGTAGATACACCGTGGCACGGTGTACCGGGTGCCCGTTTGGTGTCTCGGGAACCCTGCACACATCGTTTGGGGCTGTGAGCGAAACTCTGGCTGGATCTCCTCGCGGATGGAACCCGAATAGGCGATAAACCTAGACTAGAGACTTGTGCGGTTAGTCAGGTCGTGGTCTACACCCACGTTGGCTTTCGCTTGAAGTCTGCCGAGCACATGTCGTGTGCAGACGCTAAGTGGTGGAAACATGTGTGACGAAGTACACCCCTGTAGGGTATAAAACTATTCGAATAGCCGCGTCCGTGGTAAAGGACTTCTGGATTGCCTATAACAGTTCATAGACAAGTGAAAGTGGATACTCTAAAATTGGCAAGATAAGTGTGAGTGCTATGGATGGCCTTCTCGTAGGGAGATGGGAGCGGATCCATAGTGGTGTATTGAATGGTGAATATGTGGACTCGTGTGCGCCACCTCAAAAGAGTTGCTTGCAGTCGTAGTTCAGGTTAGCCACTGAGTCAAAGCTGGCTTGCTACAGTTAAACTCCACTACCCCCCCTTGTTGATACCGATGCATATGTAGCTAGTTCTGATGTAAGTTTTGCTGAGTACTTTTGTACTCACGTTTGCTTAATTTATGTTTTTGTAGAGAGACTTCAGTCTCGCTAGTAGTATCGCGTGGACTTTGACGTTTAGCTTGATATCTCAGCTACGATCTTGTGCCCTCGGCAGGATCTGGTAGATAGTCAGGCTTCTCAGCCTTTTTCATTTGTAGATGTCTGTACTCAGACATGTTAAGCTTCCGCATGTGCTTGAATTGTATGCTATGATTGTTGGGTCATGAGACCCATGTTTGTAATATATTGCTCCTCGGAGCCTAATGAATAAATACTTGAGTCGTAGAGTTATGTTGTGATGCCATGTTGTATTTACACATATCGAGCATATTGTGTGTATGATTGAAATGCTTGGTATGTTTGGGATCCGACAATCTAGTTGTTTATCCTTGGCAGCCTCTCTTATGGGGAAATGTAGTCTAGTGCTTCCATGAGCCATAGTAGTCCGCTACAGCCCGGTTCATCGAAGTCCTGCTAGCCCAGCACTACTGCTCAGGACACTTGACTGGCCGGTATGTGTTTCACTTCGTTCCTATGTCTGTCCCTTCGGGGAAATGTCACGCGGTGACTTCCGGAGTCCTGCCTAGCCTGCTACAGGCCGGGTTCCTCGGAGTCCTGTTAGCCCAGTGCTACAGCCCGGATTCACTCGCTGATGACCGACATGCTCGATGTGATTCATGTATGCCTGTCCCCATACGTCTGTGCCGCTTTGGGTTCACGACTAGCCATGTCGGCCCGGGTTCTCTGTCATATGGATGCTAGCGACACTATCATATACGTGAGCCAAAAGGCGCAAACGGTCCCGTGCCATGGTAAGGCGACACCCGTGGGGATACCGTGCGTGAGGCCGCAATGTGATATGAGGTGTTACCGGCTAGATTGATGTGACTTGGAATCGGGGTCCTAACAAAGCTATCCCTATAAAATCATATAGTATTGTCATGTTGTGTCTTCTCAACACAAAGTATTTTGCATGCACAACTCTGATGACAAGTCGAGCAATTCGTTCATACTTTTTAACGCGCTTTAGATTTTTCAACCCTCATGCAATACATGAGCGCAAGCCATGGATATAGCACTATGGATGGAATAGAGTATGATGATACGGGTAAATATAGAGAAGACAAAAAAGTAAGTGTCGGTGCAACAAACCCTGGGTCTGCTAATCAGACTGTGCACATGCACGGGGACAAGACCAAAACTCCAAGATCAGATTGCAGCACAGGAGATTAGCCCTTTGGAGGATCCAACATGCGAATCAAGAAGACCAAAGAGGAACTAGAGAAGCAAGACGCGCCAAGGAAAAAGCCTCCCTTGTCGAGCAGGCGAGCCTAGCAAGGACGGGTTTTCCCTGGAAGCAAGCTTTCGAGGCGTCCTGGCAGTCCTGCCAGGACTTATGGAGACACAACCAACCCACCGTACCACCTCATCACAACCCAAGTCGTTGATCAGTGCGGTGTCAAGCTCCAAGGTGACTAAGTGGCTGCTATCCACCACTTGGCGGCCACTTCCTACGGAAAATGCCTACAACTGACACCCGTCCTGCAACGTGTCAAGCGGGCAGGCACGAAGCTGGCAAAATAGCCCGGCAGGCCCTGGCGGGCAAGCTGTGTTGTGACGTTGAGCGGTGCATTTAATGCGCTTTGTCAGCCTACAGAGTTAGGTATGATAGCACTGTTTGCTATCTAATCAGTGCATAATGACTGATTTGCCACTATGGTAACCCCTTCTATCTATAAAAGGAGGCCCAAGGCAACCGTGGAAGGGGTTGGATGATTTAGACCTCCACACACTCATACGAGCGTAGCCGCTCTCGCCCTAAGGCAACCCTGCCGGGCAGGCGAATTGCCTTCACCACCATTCTTTCCACATCAATCCACCAAAGCAGGAGTAGGGTTTTACCCCTGGCGGCTCGAACCTGGGTAAAATTGCCCGTGTGATCTCAGCTGTGTTGTTTCATGTTTTTCTGCTCTTTGTGCAACGTGCCATCCCCCCTCCGAACCAGAAAGGGGCTCTTGGTCCCATACATGGCCGTGGTTCACCGCGACATCTTTGGTGAGCCAGGTAGGGGGATCACTTGTGCAAACCCGAAGGCGTGAGCAGCGCGCCATCTTCATCGCCATCTTTTCGTCATCAACTGCTCCATCGACTATGGCGCCCAAGAAGAATCCTGGTGTCGCAGCTCACCCGTCCACCTTGAAGGCTCCACCACCCATGGACGCCGGTGCCGCGGAGAGGGCAGGGGTGCAGGAGGATGCGGGCACTACGGGAGACGTGGTCAGCGCAGGCGGCGTCGCAACCACCTCACCCACAGCCGAAGCAGGAGCGGGAGGCACCGGAGGAGAGCAGAGTTAGCAACATCTTGGTGGCCATGCTCCAAGAGGTACGAACGAAGGGGTTGTGCCGTCCATACCTCTTCTCCTCGCCGAAGGGCACAACCACAACAAAGGTGCTCTGTTCGGGGCGAATCGCCACCCTCCGACCGTCCCCTTCGCGGGATCGGCCGCAGGGCACGCGCGTCCCCCGGAGCGGGTCGACCCCACCGCTGGGCCCAACGGAGCCGCTGGCCCTCAAGCACCTTCACCGCGTCACCGAGCCATCCAAGCACCTGGATCACAATAGCGGGGACGCGTCGCTGCCGCCGCTGGTACCATCAGAAGCCGGGCAACGTCGCGGTCCACATCGTCATCACGGATGCCAAGCACCGCTACTGAGGCCAGGGTACGGGCACATCTGCTATTGAAGTTCCTACCAGCAGCTGATCATATTGATGATTGGAGAGCCACCATCCAATGTCTGATTGGCTTTGCCGAGGCTGGGGGCTCACAACAAGCTAGCCCGCCAGGACCTCCCCAAGCAACAACGACAACCTGCGCTCCTGGCCGTACGGAAGGGGCACCCCCACTATGTAGTCCCCACCGCGGTAGCCAGCATGGGAGCCGCGGAATCAAGAACCCGACGATGTCTCGATGGCCAATGGCAAGCCCCTAAGAACCGGCAGAGGGGAGACACACGCATCGTCATTGAGCAACACCGCAATGACCATCGTCGGCTCAATGGGTGCGATGGCCCCGGTGTCGACGAGCCAGCGCTCGAGGATGGCGGGTACCCGCCTTTCGAGGTTGGGTGCCCTGCCTTTACTCATGAGCTACGACAAGTCTGCTCGCCATCCGCTCGCATGTTCAAGTCAGAGATACCCGAGAAGTACGATGAGAGGCTAAATCCGACAGAGTTCTTGAGCATCTACACCATCGTTGTTCAAGCTGTCGGGGGAAGAGATGAGAAGGTGTTCACCAACTACTTCCCTTTGGCGCTCAAATCCAACGTGAGGTCCTGGTTGATGCACTTGCCGGAGAACACCATTTCGTCTTGGGCTAACCTGTGCCATGAGTACATTGGCGCCTTCACGGGCGAACATCAAGGACCAGGACGACCTAGTGACTTGCAGCTTCTCCAGTAGAAAGAAGGAGAGACTCTACAGAAGTATTTGCAGCGATTTAGCAGAGTCCATAGGAACATTCTAGATATCCATCCAGTAGCAGTGATAGTAGCTTTCCAGTCCAATGTGCGTAACTGCAGGATACGTTCCAAGATGAACGTGCAGTTTCCCAAGACTGTGAACGAGCTTTACACCTTGGTGGACAAGTATGCTCGGGTGGAGGAAGGAAACTTCTTGGAGAGGAGGATTGCGTCTACATCGACTCATAAGATGACTATGAATCCACCAGTCAGAGGAAGAAGAATAAGATGCGCAACAAGAGGCGCAAGGATATGGCAGTGATGGCCGTCAAAGAATCGGGCACTCCTAGTACCAGTAAGAAGGTTAAGACCGAAGCCCGACAAGGAAGTTGCTACGTGCGGTGACTGCCAGGAGGCTACGTCTGTCGAGAAGGATGGGAAAGGTGATGGGCCGTATTGCAAGATTCATTGGACCAATGGAGATGATCTGCAAGACTGTCATCAGGTAGAGGAGCACGTCAAGAGGCAGAGGGCTGAACAGGGTTGTTGAGGAATCAACAATCAAATGATGTACTACTCGTGGGCTTATGAAAACATCTCAAAACTAGAGGTGAAATTCTGCCACTAACGGGGACAATTGCTTGCTTGAGATTAACAAAGAGGTGAAAGCTATTCCACCAAGATGATAAAGAGATAACTTGGGTAATTAATAAGCACCAAAGTAGCAACAATCCTTAGGGAAGTCTTTAGGTGAAATATAACCCAAGATAACTCCACGAATAGATTGATTGGTAGAAAGGATCTCTTGAACAAGGAGAAAACAATGGTCTTAAGATATGTCATTCTTAACAACCTTTGATTCACAAAGGGAAATTGTCAAGAATGACATAACGCCACTTCAAAAGATACAGAGAGGAAGAATTGCACTTCAGAATGCAAGATGAAGAACGCTTGAACTCCTCAAAACAAAACATGTGTTGAGCACCATGTTTAATTTTGAGTATAGCTTGGCGGATCATAACTTCAAGAGAAATCTTGAAGAACAATTGAAGAATGAAAGCAATCCTTGATGAACCACCATGTAGAGCCTCCACGAAGAACTCTGGTAATAAAAGGATGATAGAAAGAAAGAGAAGATGAAAACACAAGGTGAAGCCTTGCAATTATTTAGATGGAGTTTCGCGATGATATAACCAAGAAAACTTGGAGCTCCGGAAAAGGAAAAGATGAAACACTGGAACCGAGAATTACTTCATCATGAACAGACTCCAAAGGAAGGGATTAAACACTTGGATGAAACAAGAATAAAAATTACATTATGCGTATCCTTCATCAATTTAAATTGACGACAAGCAATGGATTTGCATACTACTTATTCCTCTTGAAAGGATTAAAAGAGATATAGAGCAAACTTTGGAAAATCTTCAACGAACTGCCATTGTACGAATTAAAAACGATCAAGGAAAGAGCATGAATCATCGGGAAGTGTTAGAAAAAAAGAACGAAGATACTTGATGGAATTTAGATGCAAGAGAATGAAGAGATGACAAGCTGACTAGAGAATACTTGAATGATGCACCGGAAGAATTGGAGAACGAGAGTTGAAAATTGAGAATGAAAAATCATTCTGAGATCATGGCCTTCAGCGAATCAAAATGAAAAGACTCCTGAAATGCTTCAGTTGGGTATGAAAATAATTATCATAATCGAAAACAATTATGGGGATGTCCTGAAGCTAGAACCATGAATTTTCAAGAGAAAGGACAAGATTTTTAAGAGAAATTCTTCTTCGGTCTTCAAAGCTGAGGATGACGATGAGAAATACCGTGAAGAATTAGAGAGATGCTCTGGAACAATGAATACTAGAAATGTTATCCGAAGTTGAAAATAATTTGGAAGAGATCTCGGAGACGGCAATTAACTGATGAAAATTCATTCTTACGTCAAACTTTGAAAGAATTCGAGAATAACTCCGGAAACATTAGAAGAGTCAGGTAAGATCCTGTGAAAAGACCTATGGGTTAGGGCCCACTGAAAAGAAAAACCGTCGGAAATGGTTGCTTGAAAGAGAGATTGCACCGGTTGAATTTGAATTACTTGAATGCGATAGCAATCACAAACTAGCTTGAAAGGATTAAGAATGGAAACTCGAATCTTCTGAGATAGCTTCAGCACTCCGGAACGATAGAATAGCAAGAGGAAAACGACAAGGAAAAACATTTGAGCTGAGGAAAAAAATATGATCAATGCCGAGTACTTAAATTGGATCCATCAAAGAAGAAAAGAGATGAAGAATGAAGAACTAGACGAGAATTCACCGGTTGAGACAATTGAAGAAAAACTGAAGAGGCTCCGCACGAATGAAACTGATGCTCGAATAGAGGCCCGGACTTCGGGAAGAAAAGGGGGGGGGGGGGGGGGGAAAAAGAAAGTCAGCTGGGAATGGTTAACCGACGAATAACTTGAAGAGAAAAACAACGTTTGAAATACTTGAGGAAAGAATGCAAAGGCTTCGCACGAGTAGGATGGATACTCGATTATGGACTCCGGTTCTAAGAGGAAAAAGGGTGGGCGGGTGGGAAAAGAAACGGAACATCAGATGACAATGCCTCCCCGTCCGAGAAAGAACTGAGGGTTGATCTTGAAAAAGGCGAAGAGGGTCGAATCATTCAAAGAGAAGTGCGCCGTATGAAAAGATCTGACATCACAACGATCGGAAATCTAACTGCGTGATCCTAAAGAAAATTTGAAGGGGAATATGAGTCAGTTAAAACACCTACATCAAGATTTCTCACCAGAGCGACAAAGGGGCTGAGGCGTAAAAAGTAGTCCTACTCTCCGATATAACTAGACTCCGAGAAAAGTTTACTTCTAGACTCGACAACGGCCAAACTAAGATCAATCAAATAGGCTCCTATGGTCGGTTAAGGCTCTGATACCAACTTGTCACACCTAATATGTGATCCTATTCGAGAGGAACTCGAAGGTCCCACCAAGGATAGAGCCGCATATTGAAACGCTTTTGCAAGGTGGATATCATTACATCGTACCATTACATAATAGTTGGGAATACATACAAAGGCATACAATTTCCTCAAAAATACATCAAGCGTTATACATGAGAGGAACATCTGACTACAGATGAAACACAAACATTAACCTAAACAACATCCACCCTGCTAGCCCAGGCTACCAACTCGGAATCTATCCCTTGAATGAAGAAGAAGAGGAACTCGAAAACAAGCAAGCATCACTCTCATGTCGGGTCATCGCATTACCTGTACTTGCAACTGTTGTTGTAGTAATCTGTGAGCCACGTGGAACCAACAATCCCATTAACATGGGTATCAAGACTAGCCAAGCTTACTGGGTATGGAAAGGATAAGTGGTGAGGTCGCAGCAACCGTGTAACACCCGGGATGTAACTTTCCATATTTGTAACTCCGACTCTTGCCATTTTCGGCTATGTGATATGATATTTCCGTCGTGGTTGGGTTTTGTCTTCCGTTTTGTATTTTGTTCATGTCATGCATTTCATATCATGTCATCACGTGCATCTCATTTTCATATGTGTTTGTCTCATGCATCCGAACATTTTCCCCGTTGTCCGTTTCACAATCCGACACTCCCACATGCACCCGGCGCACCCCTCTTGCCTCGTTTCGTGAGCGGGAGAAAAACATTCTCGGAATGGGTCGAGATTTGTCAAGTAGCCTTGGTGCATCACCGGTAGAACGCTTGTCAAATTTTGTTCCATTTGGAGGTCGTTTCATGCCCCAATGGTTATCCGGGTAACTGCAAAAGCCTCTTTTGTGTTGCAGCCCAACACCCCCCAAAACAGCCCAATAACCCATCTAAACCACCTCCATGTTCTCCATCGTTTGATCACGATCGTGCGGGTGAAAACCGCACCCCATTTGGACTCTCCTAGCTCCCTCTACCTATAAATATGTGATCCCCTTCAAAATTTCGGGTCCAAACCCTAGTCTCCTTCCACCTCACGCGCCCGGACAAGTCCGCGTCCATCGGACGCGTCCGCCACCACCGCCCAGCCACTCACAATGCGCCAGGTGTCCGCCCGGCCGTCCCCGCCTCCGTGGCCCGGCGAGCCTGAGGAGGGTCCGCCCGGCCCATCGTCGCCTCGCCGCCGCCTCGCGCAAAACCCTAGCGCCAGCGCCGTCGCCCGAGACCCTCGCTGGCGACGCACGCCTCTGCCGCCTCCCACCGGCGACGGCGTCGCCGACCACCGCCGTCCTCCGCCCGCTGCCGCCTCCGCGCTGCCCGAGGCCGCGTGCCTCCTCCATCGTCCTCCGCATGCCGCCGCCTCCGCGCCGCCCTCCTCTGACCCGACTTCGGCCGCCGTCGCCGCTACTCCGGCGATCTCGCACCGTTCATCCTCGATCCGCGTGCCCCAACCCTAGATCTGGTCCTTCAGAGGGTAAAAAACGCCTAAGTCCTGAAAATTCGTATTATTTTTATGCCATCTTTATCATGTCATATCTCGGTGACTGGGACCCAAAATCATGCATATAATATGTCAAAATATTCGTCTCATTAAGCTCTTCATGTTAGTAGCATTTTCATGCAAGTTACTGTCCATTTTGATGCCATTACCATCGTTGCAAGAGTGCTATAAATTGTTAACTGCTGGTTCTTAACAGAACATGGTGATTTGACATTTTCGTTGCATTTTGTGTGTGCCTCCTATCAGCATGATGTCTACATGTTTTATGATCTACATCATGCCATATTTACAGAGGTGCAAGTATTGTATTTTTGTGATCTATGTGGTGACTAGCACATGAATGCAAAGTAGGCTCCGTAATGTTGTTGTTTTCAGGCACTTAGTATTTTGCAAAGTCCTTTTCCTGATGCTATTCTGATGCCATGTAAACCTGTTGCTAACATGAGATCCATGCTCATTTTGAGATAGTTCATTAAGGATGTTTTGAAGATGTGGTGTTGCTCTATCAATTCATGCCTCTGGTTGCAATTATGGAGTGGTATAGATTGTCATTACCATGCTATACTTTTGCTATATTTTATTCCTGGTAGAATGTTATCATGAGATTCCCTTTTTCCATGTGATTTGCTAGTGATCCATGCATCCTATGAACTTTCTCTTGCCATTTTTAGCTTCCTTAACATGTCTTCTTACTGTTGGTATGCTTGTGTTGTCATGTAATGCTTTGTGGTGAGTGGCATGAGCTTGCAAAGTTGCTATCATGAATCTGTTTCTGCCATGTCCTGAATTCCACTAAGTTTGAATCTGTTTATAAAACTTGCTATGTTTACATGGGTGACATTCAATTTTTTATGCCTTTTGGCTCATGTTCAGTAAGGGTGTTTTATTCTATGCATTTCATAGAAGCATGTCGTGCCTTTGTTTGCCATGATATGTTCCTGCAACATGTTGCTAGCTAGCTATAAACTTTGTTTCCTGATGTTGTTTATGCCATGTTAGTATTTTCACCAAGTCTGTGAAGCTGATATCTTTTGCACTTTTGCCATGCTTGCTTGAACGTGTTCTATTCTGATTTAGCCGTAGCTCAGTGTTTATGGTTTGTCAAGCATCTCTTGTACATCACTGCCATATGCTTTCTTGTTATGTTCGAGTGCAGTAGCTAAGTTTCTTGTTGCATTCTAAGTGCTATCATGTTGTTAATCGCAGATTTGCACCATTCTTGTGTTGCTTGTCATTTGCAAACCCTACATCCGTTTTCGGTGATCCTTATATCGATTTAAACCGAAATCACCTCATCTTTCCAGCGGCATACTTGGTTTGCCAAGTTGATGCCTTGATCATTCTTTCCCTTCTGTTGCATGCATATGCATTGCATATCACATCTTGCATATCATGCCCTGTATTGCATCATGTTGCTTGTGCATTACACCATGATTGATTGTTGTTCCATTGCTTGTGTTCTTGCTTTGTGTAGAGCCGGGAGACGAGTACGTGAACGAGGAACCTCTTGAGTATGCTAATGAGGATCAAGCTTACGACAACTCTGAGAACATTGCAGGCAAGATGACCATACCCTTGATATCACTTCTATCTTTGCTTTGCTAGTTGTTCGTTCTATCGCTATGTCGCACTACCTACCACTTGTTATATCATGCCTCCCATATTGCCATGTCAAGACTCCAACCCACCTTCCTAGCAAACCTTTCTTTGCCTATGTTACCGCTTTTGCTCAGCCCCTCTTATAGCGTTTTTAGTTGCATGTGAAGTTGAAGTTTGTTCCATGTTGGAACATGGAGATGTTGGGATATCATATTATCTCTTTTATTTTAATTAATGCATCTGTATACTTGGTAAAGGGTGGAAGGCTCGGCCTTATGCCTGGTGTTTTGTTCCACTCTTGCCTCCTTAGTTTCTGTCATACCGGTGTTATGTTCCTTGATTTTTGCGTACCTTACGCGGTTGGGGTTATGGGACCCCCTTGACAGTTCGCCTTGAATAAAACTCCTCCAGCAAGGCCCAACCTTGGTTTTGCATTTGCCTACCTAAGCCTTTTCCCTTGGGTTCTACATACCCGAGGGTCATCTTTATTTTAACCCCCCCGGGCCAGTGCTCCTCTAAGTGTTGGTCCAAACCGAGTAGACTACGTGCCCTGAGAACGAGATATGTGCAACTCCTATCGGTATTTGTCGGCACATTCAGGCGGCTTTGTTGGTCTTGTTTTACCATTGTCGAAATGCCTTGTAACCGGCATTCCAAGACTGATCGGGTCTTTCCAGGATAAGGAATATCCTTCATTGACCGTGAGAGCTTGTGACGGGCTAAGTCGGGACACCCCTCCAGGGTATAAACTTTCGAGAGTCGTGCCCGCAGTTATGTGGCAGATGGGAATTTTTTAATATCTGGTTGTAGATAACTTGATACTTCATTTAATTAAAATGAATCAACTGCGTGTGTAGCCGTGATGGTCTCTTTTCGGCGGACTCCGGGAAGTGAACATAGCCTTGGGTTATGTTTTAACGTAAGTAGTTTCAGGATCACTTCTTGATCACTTATATCTTTTCGACCGTTGCGTATGTTCTCATCTCACTCTTATTTGCGTATGTTAGCCACCATATTTGCTTAGCGCTTGTTGTAGCTCCACCTCATTACCTTATCCTACCCATAAGCTTAAATAGTCTTGATCTCGTGGGTGTGAGATTTCTGAGTCCTCGTGACTCACGGATACTTCCAAACAGTTGCAGGTGCCGATGATACCAATGCAGGTGATGCTACCAAACTCAAGTGGGAGTTCAATGAGGATCTGGGTCATTACTATGTTTCGTTTCCTGATGATCAGTAGTGGAGCCCAGTTGGGACGATCGGGGATCTAGCATTTGGGGTTGTCTTCTTTTATTTTGGTTCCATAGGCGAACCTTGATTGTACTCTGGATGATGTATGTTTAACATGTTATTTGCGTGAAGTGGCGATTGTAAGCCAACTCTTTATCCCTTTCTTATTCAGTACATGGGATTGTGTGAAGATTACCCCTCTTGCGACAAAACCACCATGCAGTTATGCCTCTAAGTCATGCCTCGACACGTGGGAGATATAGCCGCATCGTGGGCGTTACAAGTTGGTAATCAGAGCCATCCCCGACTTAGGAGCCCCATGCTTGATCGAATTGCTGACGTTGTTGAGTCTAGAACAAAATGTTTTGAGTGTTAGGATTATATATATCGGAGAGTAGGATTCTTTTTACTCCTCAGTCCCTTCGTCGCTCTGGTGAGGCCTCCTGACGTAGATGTTTTGACTTTCCTCTCCTCAAATTTCACGAAATTTTTCTTAGGATCACGCGGGTATCTTGGGATTGTTCCAATATTCTTGTGACGAGAACATTGTTCTTGGTGCCTCCTGACATTTAGCGGTTGTGTCAGTGTCCCGGGGAGTTGAGCTCCGAGGTGTTGTCGTCACAATTTTATCGTTGTAGTTCTGGAATACCTGAGTTCGCCGACATTGAAAATCTCTTTTATGCAGTTGTTCGTGAGATAACCTCGACGCCACCCAGTACTGGGGCGGGAGTTCGGGAGTATTTCTATAACTTGTGTAACGGATGCTTTTCGAAGGTTGAGGTACATGATTTCCGAAGGTTTCTTGGTTATGTGTTAAAGGATGGATACAGATGGATGTAGGGATTGTTAGTTTGGGTGAGATATTATGCTTCCCCTGTATGCCCAACACCTGATTGCATAACCAGAAAGTTTCAGGAGTTTATAGGTGGGAGTTCAAGTAGCTGTACTATTTCTTCCCGCAGATATTGGTTTGTGCTTGGGTAATCCTTACCACTTATTTGTTCCAGTCGTACGTTGTTGTTTCATTCATCAACCTTTATCAAAGTGGATTCTCACCTTAATGGACGTGTGATGTTTACTTTGGAATTCATTCGTTCATTCCTTGTTCGAATGTTCATTGTGAAGACTATATGTTGCAATTTCTATCCGGTGATTCAGCTTGTCAATCTGTCTATCAAGATTCTAACGGATGTCACCCTCTTCAGGATGGCTCCTCCAACGTGTCAGAATCCGGAATGCAATGATGGGAGTCAGGCAAACCCTCCACCACCACCTCCACCTCCGGCGGCATGGCAAGATATCATGCAGCCACCAACGCCAACACCCAGATGCTTTTGCAACTTTTGCAAGAGCGCAACCAAGGTCAAGGAAACCAAGGAAATCAAGTCCGACGAAATTTCAACGATCAACCTCAGTTTGCTACCCTCAACCAGTTCCTTGCAAATCAGCCGAAGTCTTTCAGCAACTGTGCCGAGGCCACGGACGCTGACGATTGGCTCGTGGACATCTGCAAGCATTTTGAATGTAGCAATGTCAGGCCTGAGGACTTTGTCAAGTTTGCTTCGTTTCAACTCAAGGACCAAGCTGCTGATTGGTTTCAACAATATAGAGATTCCAAAGGAGGTCGTGTGATTACCTGGGATGATTTCCGCCAAGACTTCAAAGCTCACCACATTCCTACAAGTGTTGCTGAGAGCAAGTGTGAGGAGTTCCGCAATCTCAAGCAAGTCAGCATGTCCGTGTATCAATACAATATCTAGTTTCAAAAACTTGCTCGCTTCGCTAAACAAGACATTCCTGATGAAAAGAGTATGACCTATCAATTCAGAGGTGGCCTCAGAGAAGATCTGCAGTTAGCTCTCGTGCTTCTTGAGCCGACTGAGTTTGATCAATTCTATAACATGGCCCTCAAGCAAGAAGCTTCTCAGCTCAAGTGTGAGGCTTCTAAGAAGAGAATCAGGGATATAGTTCAGTATACTTCTTCCTCGCAACTGGTAGCTAAGCAACAGAAGTTCTGGCTTCCTCCTCCTCTGTTTCGCTAGCCCTACTAGAAGAAGAGCAAAGGTGGCCATGGATCTTCCCACCCACCCAACCCAGGTTATCAGAACAAGTCTCAGTCTCAAGCTCCAAGGTCAAGTGCTCCTTATCATCGTCCGCTCTTAGAAGTGACTTGCAACAAGTGTCAGCAGAAAGGTCACTATGCAAACAAGTGCTTAAACCAAAGGCGCCTTCTGCCTCCTCCTCCTATGCGATCTTCAAGAAATGCAGTGGTCAAGCATAATCCCAAGCATGCTAACGTGAACATGATGAACGCAGCTCAGACAGAGGATTCTTCAGATGTGATCATGGGTAACCTTTTAGTTAACTCCATTCCTGCTAAAGTCTTATTTGATACTAGTGCATCGCATTCTTTCATGTCATACCCATTTGCATCGGAGAACAATATTGACACAGAGATTTTGTCCATAGTTATGCAAGTTGTTTCTCTGGGAAAGCTTATGACTTCTAGTTTGGTTGCTCCCGATGTCTCTGTCCAGATGGGAAACTATAAATTTTTGTCTTCTCCAATTGTTCTTGGTGACTCGGATATTGATCTAATTCTCGGGATGGACTGGCTTTCTAAGAACAAGGCTCAGCTTGATTGTGCTGCCAGAGAGATTCAACTGACACACTCTTCTGATGATGTGATCATCTATGCCGCTCAGGATGAAACCATTCGACAGTTTTCTCTCAATGAGAAGGGCAAGTTGGATGCAATCTCTCAGGTTCCAGTCTTTTGTGAATACCAAGACGTCTTTCTAGAAGAGCTTCCGGGAATGCCTCCTCACTGGCCAGTTGAATTCGTTATCGATCTTGAGCCTGGTACGAAACCCGTTTGCAAGCGTCCTTACAACCTTGGACCTAAGGAGCTGAAGGAATTGAAGAAATAGATCGATGAACAAGAGCTTCTGGGTCTGATCAGACCGAGTTCATCTCCATGGGGTTGTGGTGTTCTTTTTGTCCACAAGAAGTATGGCACATACCGACTTTGTGTCAACTACCTTCCATTGAACAAGAAGACAATAAAGAACAAGTATCCACTTCCCAACATCAATGAGCTACTCGAGCAACTTAAAGGTGCTAAAGTATTCTCCAAGCTTGACCTCCACATGGGTTATCATCAGATTCGCATTCGTGAACAAGATATTCCCAAGACAACATTCAGAACAAGCTATGGTTCTTATGAATACACTGTCATGTCTTTCGGCCTTGTCAATGCTCCCCCAACGTTCTCTCGCATGACGAACTTCATCTTCAACCCCTACACAAATGATTTCGTCTTGGTGTATCTCGATGATATCTTGGTCTTCTCCAAGAATAAGAAGGATCATGCCAAGTATTTGAGATTAGTGCTCGACAAGCTCAGAGAGCATCAATTCTATACGAAGTTTTCCAAATGTGAGTTTTGGCTTGATGAAGTTCTTTACCTTGGTCATATCATCTCCGCCAAGGGCATAGCTGTTAATCCCGAGAAGGTGTCTGCAATTGTGAACTGGGAACCTCCTCAGAATGTCAAGCAGCTCCGCAGTTTTCTTGGACTTCTAAGCTATTGTCGAAGATTCGTTGAGAATTTCTCTAAGATTGCAAAGCCTCTCTCCAACCTCCTTCAAAAGCATGTCAAGTATGTCTGGACACCTGAGTGTGACGTTGCTTTCAACACCCTCAAAGAGAAGCTTGCCTCAGCTCCTGTCCTGACTCCTCCTAATGAATCCAAGCCATTCGAAGTTTTTTGTGATGCCTCTTTGCAAGGTCTAGGAGCTGTGTTAATGCAAGAGAAGAAAGTTGTTGCTTATACCTCTCGTCAGTTGAAGCCAAATGAAAGGAACTACCCCACTTACGATCTTGAGTTGGCGGCAGTTGTCCATGCATTTATAACATGGAGACATCTCTTGTTGGGAAGGAAAGTGGACTTTTTCACAGACCACAAGAGCCTCAAGTACATCTTCACTCAACCCAACCTCAACCTCAGGAAGACTCGTTGGGTCGAAATGATTCAAGAATACAACCCAAGTATTGAATATACTCCAGGCAAGGCCAATGTCATTGCAGATGCTTTGAGCAGGAAGGCTTACTGCAACAGCTTAATCCTCAAGCCTTTCCAACCGTATCTTTGTGAAGCTTTCCGCAAACTCAACCTCCAAGTTGTTCCTCAAGGTTTTCTTGCCAACCTCCAAGGCACTCCTACTTTGGAAGACCAAATTCGTGAGGCACAACTCCTTGATACCATGGTGAATAAGGTGAAACGTGGTATTGCCAAGGGCCTATCCAAATACAACTGCTATCGCATTGATGAGAAAGACACTTTATTCTTCGAGCACCCGATTGTGGTTCCTAATGGTGATCTAAGGAAGGTCATAATGAACGAAGCGCACAATTATCTTCTTTCCATTCATCCTGGAAGTACGAAGATGTACCATGACCTCAAGCAGTCGTATTGGTGGACGTGAATGAAGCGAGAGATTGATCAATTCGTGAATGAATGTGATGTCTGCCGAAGGGTGAAAGCAGAACACCAACGACCAACTAGTCTCCTCCAACCTCTTGCTATTCCAGAATGGAAGTTTGACCATATCGAGATGGACTTCGTTACTGGATTTCCTAAGTCCAAGCGTGGGAATGATGCTATCTTCGTTGTCATTGACAAGCTTACAAAAGTGGCTCATTTCCTTCCAATCAAAGAATCTATCACATCAGCTCAGTTGGCAGAGCTATACACCTCCATAATTGTCTCCTTGCACAATATTCCACAATTGATATCTTCAGACCATGGAAGCATTTAAACTTCTAAGTTCTGGGACTCCTTCCAGAAGGCCATGGGCACCAACATTCGCTTCAGCATAGCTTTCCATCCTCAAACTAGTGGCCAAGTCAAGCGAGTAAATCAAATTCTCGAAGATATGCTCAGGGCTTGTGTCATATCTTTCGGTATGAAGTTGGAATATTGTCTTCCATATGCCGAGTTCTCCTACAACAACAGCTTCCAAGCGAGTTCGGGCAAGGCCCCATTCGAAATTCTCTATGGCAGAAAGTGTCGTACTCCTCTCAATTGGTCAGAGACTGGTGAACGCCAACTTCTTGGCAATGAATTGATCACCGAAGTTGAAGAAATGTGTAAAGTCATCCGTGAAAATCTCAAAGCCACGCAATCGTGCCAGAAGAGTTACTATGATAGCAAGCACCGTGACTTGGCTTTCGAGATCGGAGACCATGTCTACCTCCGCGTCTCTCCAATGAAAGGCACTCATCACTTCAGTATCAATGGGAAGCTTTCCCCGAGATGCGTGGGTCCTTTCAAGATCATTGGCAAAAGAGGCGACCTCGCGTATCAAATTGAGCTTCCGTCCAACTTCGCAAATGTGCACGATGTGTTTCACGTGTCACAGCTTCGCAAGTGCTTCAAGACCCCCGAGCGCACTATCAACTTTGACGAGATTGACCTCCAAGAAGATCTGTCTTATCATGAGCATCCCGTTGTTATTCTTGAAGAAACCGAGCACAAGACTCGCAACAAGTCAATCAAATTCCTGAAAGTGAAGTGGTCACACCATTCCGACCGAGAAGCCACCTAGGAACGCGAGGATCACCTCTGTTCTGAATATCCGGAGTTCTTTCAGTCCTAGATCTCGGGATGAGATCCTCTTGTAGTGGTTAGGGATGGCAATGGGGATAATCCCCTATGGGGATACCTAGAACATCCCCATCCCCATCTTTTTCCTATCATCCCATCCCCATCCCCGTTTACATGACTGGGGATGAAATTTCCCCATACCCATGCCCCACTAGGGAACGGGGCCCCATTAGGGTCCCCATCCCCATAAAAAAATACTCATATACATAATATGACACCCTATAATCAACATACATACATGGTGTTGTCCTTGTCCTGCTAATGCCTATCTAGGTTGTATTGACTTCTTGGTCATGGTGGCAGCTAAGGTGATGATGTGAGATAGGTTTAAGGTTTTTTTAGAGCTTTTTTGTTTTCGCAAGTTTGTTTGTGAATATTTTAAGGTTGACCGTAGTATCACAGTTACTAACCGGGTCCCCGATGGGTATTGGGTCTGGGGAATAGGATATCGTCCCCATCCCCGTTGTACCCTATGGGGAATAAAATAGTTTGGTAAATATCCCCATGGGGATGTTTTTCGCCCATCCCCACCCCCTAATAGATGAAATCCCCATGGGTTTGGCGGGTATGGGGCCCCGTTGCCATCCCTAGTAGTGGTGGAGTGTTGTAACAACCCGGATGTAACTTTCCATATTTGCAACTCCGACTGTTGCCATTTTCGGCTATGTGATATGATATTTCCATCGTGGTTGGGTTTTTGTCTTCCGTTTTGTATTTTTTTAATGTCATGCATTTCATATCATGTCATCATGTGCATCTCATTTGCATACGTGTTCGTCTCATGCATCTGAGCATTTTTCCCGTTGTCCGTTTCACAATCCGACACTCGCACATGCACCTGGCGCACCCCTCGGAATGGGCCAAGATTTGTCAAGTGGCCTTGGTGCATCACCGATAGACCACCTGTCAAATTTCGTTCCATTTGGAGGTCGTTTGATGCCCCAACGGTTATCCGGGTAACCGCAAAAGCCTCTTTTGTGTTGGAGCCCAACACCCCTCTAAAACAGCCCAATAAGCCATCTAAACCACATGCATGTTATCCGTTGTTGGATCACGATTGTGTGGGCGAAAACCGCATGTCATTTGGACTCTCCTAGGTCCCTCTACCTATAAATATGTGATCCCCTTCAAAATTTCGGGTCCAAACCCTAGTCTCCTTGCACCTCGCGCCGCCGGACACGTCCACATCCATCGGACGCGTCCACCACCACCGCCCGGCCACTCACAACACGCGACGTGTCCGCCCAGCCGTCCCTGCCGCCGCCTCCCGGCCCATTGCTGCCTCGCTGCCGCCTCACGCGAAACCCTAGTGCCCGCACCGCCCGGCTCCTTCGCGCCGTCGCCCGAGACCCTCGCCGGCTTCGCATGCCTCCGCCGCCTCCCGCCGGTGCCGGCATCGCCGACCACCGCCACCACCACCGCGGGGCCGCGTCGCCCGAGGCCGCGTGCCTCCTCCGTCGTCCTCCGCCCGCCGCCGCCTCCGCCCCGCCCTCCTCCGACCCGACTCCGGCAACTGTCATCGCAACTCCGGTGAGCTCACACTGGTCATCCTCGATCCGCGTGCCCCAACCCTAGATCTGGACTTTCAGAGGGTAAAAATCGCCTAAGTCCCGAAAATCCCTATTATTTTATGCCATCTTCATCATGTCATATCTCGGTGACCGTGACTCCAAATCATGCATATGATATGTAAAAATATTCGTCTCGTTAAGCTCTTCATGTTTGTAGCATTGTCATGCATGTTACTGTCCATTTTGAAGCCATTACCACCGTTTCAAGTGTGCTATAAAATGTTAACTGCTGGTTCTTAACAGAACATGGTGATTTGACATTTTCGTTGCATTTTGTGTGTGCATCCTATGAGCATGATGTCTACATGTTTTACGATCTCCATCATGCCATATTTATAGAGGTGCATGTCTTGTATTTTTTATCTATGTGGTGACTAGCACAAGCATGCAAAGTAGGCTCCGTAATGTTGCTAAGTACTTTTCCTGATGTTATTTAATGCCATGTAAACTTGTTGCTACCATGAGATCCATGCTCATTTTGATATAGTTCAGGAAGGATGTTTTGAATATTGTGGTGTTGCTCTATCCATTCATGGCTCTGGTTGCAATTATGGTGTTCTCTAGATTGTCATTACCGTGCACTATTTTTGCTATATTTTATTCCTGGTAGAATGTTATCATGAGATTCAGTTTTGCCATGTGATTTGCTAGTGATCCATGCATCCTATGAACTTGCTCTTGACATGTTTAGCTTCATAAACATGTCTTCTTACTGTTGGTATGATTGTGTTGTCATGTAATGCTTTGTGGTGAGTGGCATGAGCTTGCAAAGTTGCTATTCTGAATTTGTTTATAAAACTTGCTATGTTTACATGGGTGCCATCCTATTTTCTGTGCCTTTTTGGCTCATGTTGAGTAAGGGCATTTTGTACTATGCACATCACAGAAGCATGCCATTCCTTTGTTTGCCATGATATTTTCATGTAGCATATTGCTAGCTAGCTCTAAACTTTGCTTCCTGATGCTATTTATGCCATGTTAGTATTTTCACCAAGTCTGTGAAGCTGATATCTTTTGCACTTTTGCCATGCTTGTTTGAACCTGTTCTAGTGTGATTTAGCCGTAGATCGGTGCTCATGTTTTGTCAAGCATCTCTTGTACATCACTGCCATATGCTTTGTTGGTATGTTGGAGTGCAGTAGCTTAGTTTCTTGTTGCATTCTAAGTGCTATCATGCTGTTAATCGCAGATTTGCACCATTCTTGTGTTGCTTGTCATTTGCAAACCGTGCATTCGTTTCCGGTGATCCTTATATCGATTTCAACCGAAATCACCTTATCTTTCCAGCGGCATACTTGGTTTGCCAACTTGATGCCTTATCATTCTTTCCCTTCCGGAGCACGCATATGCATTGCATATCACATCTTTGATATCATGCCATGTATTACATCATGTTGATTGTGCATTGCACTGTGATTGATTATTGTTCCATTGCTTGTGTTCTTGCTTTGGGTAGAGCCGGGAGACGAGTACGCGAACAAGGAACCTGTTGAGTATGCTAACGAGGATCAATCTTATGACAACTCTGAGAACATTGCAGGCAAGATGACCATACCCTCGATATCACTTCTATCTTTGCTTTGCTATTTGTTCGTTCTATCTCTATGTCGCGCTACCTACCACTTGTTATATCATGCCTCCCATATTGCTGTGTCATGCCTCTAACCCACCTTCCTAGCAAACCGTTGTTTTGCTATGTTACCGCTTTTGCTCAACCTCTCTTATAGCGTTGTTAGTTGTAGGTGAAGTTGTTCCATGTTGGAACATGGAGATATTGGGATATCATATTATCTCTTTTATTATAATTAATGCATCTATATACTTGGTAAAGGGTGGAAGGCTCAGCCTTATGCCTGGTGTTTTGTTCCACACTTGCCGCCTTAGTTTCTGTCATAGCGGTGTTATGTTCCTTGATTTCTGCGTTCCTTACGCGGTTGGGGTTATGGGACCCCCTTGATAGTTCGCCTTGAATAAAACTCCTCCAACAAGGCCCAACCTTGGTTTTACATTTGCCTACCTAAGCCTTTTCCCTTGGTTTCTGCATACCCGAGACTGATTGGGTCTTTTCGGGAGAAGGAATATCCTTCGTTGACCGTGAGAGCTTGTGATGGGATAAGTTGGGACACCCCTACAGGGTATAAACTTTCGAGAGCAGTGCCCGCGGTTATGTGGCAGATGGGAATTTGTTAATATCCGGTTGTAGAGAACTTGACACTTGACTTAATTAAAATGAATCAACCTCATGTGTAGCCGTGATGGTCTCTTTTCGATGGAGTCCGGGAAGTGAACACGTTCTTGGGTTATGTTTGAACGTAAGTAGTTTCAGGATCACTTCTTGATCACTTATAGCTTTTCGAACGTTGCATATCTTCTCATCTTACTCTTATTTGCGTATGTTAGCCACCATATTTGCTTCGCGCTTGCTGCAGCTCCACCTCATTACCTTATCCTACCCATAAGCTTAAATAGTCTTGATCTCGTGGGTGTGAGATTGCTGAGTCCTCGTGACTCACGGATACTTCCAAACAGTTGCAGGTGCCGATGATACCAGTGTAGGTGATGCTACCGAACTCAAGTAGGAGTTCGACGAGGATCTGGGTCGTTACTATGTTTCGTTTCCTGATGATCAGTAGTGGAGCCCAGTTGGGACGACCAGGGATCTAGCATTTGGGGTTGTCTTCTTTTATTTGGTTCCATAGACGGAGCCTGATTGTACTCTGGATGATGTATGTTTAACATGTTATTTGTGTGAAGTGGCGATTGTAAGCCAACTCTTTATCTCTTTCTTATTCAGTGCATGGGATTGTGTGAAGATTACCCCACTTGCGACAAAACCACCATGCGGTTATGCCTCTAAGTCGTGCCTCGACACATGGGATATATAGCCGCATCGTGGGCGTTACAAAGCGGCTAAGCAATATATGGTGGCTAACTTACGAGTACAAGTGTAAGATGAGAAACTACGCAATGGTCGCGAACTAGTAATGATCAAGAAGTGATCCTGAACTACTTAAGTTCAAACATAACCCAAACCGTGTTCTCTTCCCGAACCTCGTCGAAAAGAGACAGTCACGGTTACACATGCGGTTGGTGTATTTTAATTTGAATCTGGTGTCAAGTTCTCAACAACCGGATATTAAAAAACTCCCATCTGCCACATAACCGCGGGCACGGCTCTCGAAAGATTAAACCCTGTAGGGGTGTCCCAACTTAGCCCATGACAAGCTCATGATCTGCGGATACAATCCTCCATCATGGGACATCCGATCAAACTCGGAATCCCAGTGCACAAGACATTTCGACAATGGTAAAACAAGTCCAGCAAGACCACCCGGTGCGTCGGTGCCCCGATAGGAGCCGCGCGTATCTCGTTCTCAGGATATCACCGTCTATGCAAATTGGACGATAGCCAAAATACCATCGAGTTGCCCCCAGGTGGCACTACCGACTGCTAGGTAGGTGGGCCAACACTCATGAGGAGCACTGTCCCGGGGGGTTGATTAAGAGACCTCGGGGGCCAGCAGGTCCCTATGCAAGTATTTAGTTGTTATTAGGAAAATGGTAAAACCAATGTTGGGCCTTGCTGGAAGAGTTTTATTCAAAGCAAACTGTCAAGAGGGGCCCATAAACCCTCACCGTGTTAGGGACGCAAAATCAAGGAACATAACACTAGTATGCCGGAAACTAAGGCGGCAAGAGTGGAACAAAACACCAGGCAAAAGGTCGAGCCTTCCACCCTTTACCAAGTATATAGATGCATTATTTAAATAAGAGATATTGTCATATCCCAAGATATCCATGATATCCATGTCCCAACAAGGAACAACCTGCAACTAGCAACACTATAAGAGGGGCTGAGCAAAGCGGTAACATAGCCACACAATGGTTTGCTGGGATGGTGGAAAAAGTTAGAGGCTAACATGGCAAATTGGGAGGCTTGATAAAGAAGTGGTAGGTAGCATGACATAGTAATAGCATCGAGATAACAAGCAAAGCAAAGATAGTAGTGAGATCCAAGGTGACGGTCATCTTGCATGAAATCCTGCTAGGAAGAAGAACGAGTCCATGAAGTAGACGAATCAACGTAGTCGAATGCATCCTCACCATCACAACGTAACTGGAACTATCGAGAAGGAGCACAACCAGAAAGAAGAAAACACACAAGCATAAACATGACATGGAAAAGAACACATGCCACATGCACGATGAACATGAATGCATATGAAGAATGCAACAGACGACGCTAAGAGGCTACCGGTACGAGGGATAGGATGCCGGGAAGGACAGAGGTGGTGACAAGATGGAGATGGGCAAGCTATTGCAAACCAAGCATGCCACATGATAGATTGGAAGATTCTAGTTGAAAACGATATAAGGATCACTGGAAACGGATGCATGGTTTGCAAATGATGAGCAAAACAAAATGCAATGCAAAGCTATTTAAAAAAGCAACATGCCAACTTGGATGCAATGTTTAAATCTGCTACAACACTCAAACATGGAAACAAATGGCGTGGCATTGAAGTACATAACACTCAATACAAAACATGATCACTGAGCTATTTCTAAAACTTACTAGATCATCACCAAAATAGCATGGCAAAATGGCAAATGATAATAGTTTAACAGACTTAGTGAAAACACCGAACATGGCAGGAAACAGATTCAGGACGCAATGCTTAGGCCTAGTAAACTACATGCAACAGGAACTTATCATGACAAACTAGAACATGACATTCATG
This sequence comes from Triticum urartu, assembly GCF_003073215.2. Lineage (NCBI taxonomy): Eukaryota > Viridiplantae > Streptophyta > Magnoliopsida > Poales > Poaceae > Triticum > Triticum urartu. The sequence goes on from NC_053025.1 coordinate 166,839,880, forward strand.
TACTAAATGCACTTAACAAGACTCCCTTACTGAACATGCTCCAAATCTCTACAGATATGATGATAGCATCAATGCAAAATGGCAAATCATATATGCAGTTTCAGACTTGGTGAAATAACGAAGCATGGCATAAGCAGATTTGAGTAGGCATGTTTGCAAGCTTGTTGAACTCACTACAATGCATTACATGGCATGAAACAAAATCTATCAGTAAGATGGAATGTTAATGAACCTATTAACGTGCACAACTACCACAAATCATGATTGAATTTAAATACACAAACATGACAAAAAGGCATATGCTGCATATATGACATGCTTATAAACTTGCTCAAAAGATGAAATGGATGCCATAGATGCATTGGTGGGATTTGTCTACCCCAAAAACATATATAATTTGTATGGGTTGCTATAGAAAAATATCCACAAATGATATAAGTCATATACTACCTTATATGGAAACACACAGAAATGGAATCCGCCAGATCTGGAATGTCTAGATTTGGACCTACCTGATTTGAAAAGCGGGCACTTCCAAAAATGGAATTTCACTGGAATAATAAAAGAAAAGGGAAAAAGGGAGATGGCGTATGGGCCCTGGATGCATGTGTGTATGACAGTGGGGCCGGATCGTCAGTGTCACACTAAAAGGAAAAAAATGCCAATCCAAAAATGCAGATCCTAGGATTCGATCCATCATCTCTTGTGTAGAACAAAGGGACGCTGACCACTGTGCTAGATGGGCATTTGTGGTGTGGAGGGCACCTGGCTACTTTCGAACTAGTGCCAAAAGGCCGAGACTTTGGCCATGGTTGCCCGATGCTGGAGGCGAGCGACGAAGGCGAGCAAGGCAGCGACGACTGCAGCTAGATCATAGCACCGAGCCTGCAGGATGTGCAAGGGAGTGCGGGTGTGGGGGTGTGCGAGCAAACGCTCTAGCACGAGCTCACGGAATGCAAGCTGCGTGCACTACAAAAAAAATACACTTCCGTGATGATACGTGTTTGTCACAATAGGTTGCTTTTTTGTCATGAATGTACATCCATGACAAATTTATGACAGAATCAAGATAGTCATACCTGTGCTGTCGTAGAAGTGTTCCATGACATTACCAAAATTATCATCACGGAAGTGTCCACTTCCATGACGATAAATCGCGCGTCACAGAAGTGATTTTGTCAAGGGTGACCGACACGTGGCATCCACCATAACGGAACGCCGTTAAGCTATCGGGTCGGGTTTTGGATCCGATAACCCGTTAACAGCCCCGACCAATGGGGATTTTCCACATGTAAAATCATCATTGGCTAGAGGAAACACGTGTCGGCTCATCGTCGGGACAGATGTCATCCACTCACTGGACAGAAGGCGCCTATGATACGTCGACACGTGGCACGGCCCAACAAGTTTAAATGGGCCGGCCCAACTAAAGGCCCACAAGATTTTGCGGACCATAATGGGCCGGCCCAGCTAAAGTCCCATGAGATTTTGCGGACCATAATGGGCTAGCCCAGCTAAAGGCCCACAAGATTTCGCGGGCCATAATGGGCCGGCCCAGGTACAGACCCACAAGATTTTTGTGTGCCATAATAGGCCGACCAGGTAAAGGCCCACAAAATTCTTGCGGATCATAATGGGCCAGCCCAGCTAAAGGCCCACGAGATTTCACCGACATTAATGGGCCGGCCCAGCTGTAGGCCCACAAGATTTTGAGGACCCTAGTAGGCCGGCCCGTTAACTGGCTGCCATGTTTTGGGCCAAATGCCGGCCCATATTTGATACGGTCTATTAATGGCTTGCCACGCTCCGGGCCTAATAGTGGCCCATATGAGATCCGTCCCATTAAAAGCCTACCATGTTCTGGGCCAAATTACGGCCCAGATCAGGTCTGGCCCTTTAAGAGGTTTTGGGCCTAATTATGGCCCATATCAGATTCGGCCCGTCAACTGGACACTATGCTTTTGGGCCCACTTGCTAAAGGCCCACTTAGTAATTCGGCCTGATATTAGTTTTGGCCTGTTAAGGGCCCGTTTAACATTTCGGCCCTATATTAATTTCAGCCTGTTAAAAGCCCGTCATATAGTTGGGCCTAACTACGACCCGGTTTGCATCCGGCCTGCTCACAGCCGATATCTGATTGGGCCAAACAAGGACAGAGACAATTTTTCGGCCTGTTAAAAGCCCGTGATTTGATTCGCACAATCATGGGCCGGGGTTCATTTCGGGCTGCTGCCGGCCCGTGAGCTGATCGGCACGTTTCAGGCCCAACCTACATCGTGATTGCATGACGACCCGATTATGTACCGTAATTTTATGGTTTGGCCGGTTTACTGTGAAGACGGGATATATATACAGTAAAATAACTATAGCATCGTGAATAAGAAAAAACCTATACTATACAATAAAGAAATTACGGCATATTACATCCACTGGGCATCAAAGTTCGCCACTATGATAATAAAGCACAAGCAGATAGCAGATTACATACACTGGGCATCAAAGATCGCCACTAGTGCAAATAAACACGCCGACAAAATAATATACAAAACCGACAGCAGTTCAATAGAGTTCAAGAAAGGTTAGCCCTGCTGGGGAGCTGCAGTGTAAGCAGCTAAGCAAGATGATGAGACTGCGCTTGTTCAACACTTATATCTTCCTCCTCTGAAAGATAAACAAGCAGACAGATGACTGGTTTTGCACATAAAAGTATTAGTGCTGACAATTCATCACATTTCTTACTGACGAATAAAGTGACACAATTTAAATTTGCATTAACACAATATGGTATTGTTCAGGTCAAGACATGGCAGGAAATGACATTGTCAAGGAGTTGGCAGCTTCACAACACCACTGGATTACAGATCAAGAACTCATAAGTATCAATGGTTAGTGTGTTGTCAATTTATACCATTTCAGATTGGCAAATAAAGAGACGGTTTAAATAATAGTAGAATGATATGACATTTTTCATAGTTAAGACATTGCAGAATATGACATTGTGCTGTAGTGGGTAGGTTCACCATACCACTGGATTACAGATGAAGAATAGAAGCATACATGCAGTGCAAAAGAAGATCACTTGCTTTGTATAGTTTAATTTACATGGTATGAACAAGGAACTTGGTTGTACAACTGAAAACTTAAATTGAGAAAGGATGAACTTTTGTTTATGAACTACATATAATAAATTTTAAACAAGCAATTTGATGCAAACACCAAAAATAAACAGCTGTTGCAGTCATGCCTAACCAAATATATACAACAAAGTTTGAAGGCTTGAGATGGACAAACTTACATTATTGGTGAAGACAAACTCTATGAAGGCCTTGTCCATGCTGATGGGGGGGGGGCAATTCAAGAAGTTTACCACAAAATCTTCTTCGAAAGCATTGCCTTTATTCTACATTTTGTTAAGAGTAAATATAGATGTGATAATATACGAAAAAATGGAGAATATTTAAGATAAGATGAAGAGTGATGCTACATAACCAAGTAGCTATAAATGTAAGTGCAGTGATACAGGCAAAAGGTACAACCAAGAGCAATGCACAGCTAAACTTCTTCAGTACCAACCTTATGGTAAGAGTAAATATAGATCTGATGTGTAGAAAATGGAGGGCAAAGGAAAATAAGCTGCAGAGTGATGGTACATGAACAACTACCTGTCATTATAAGTACACTGATAAAGGACAACATGTACTTACAAGAACAATGCAGTGCTAAAAAACATTGGCATTGGACATATTCTACACTAATATAACCATTCATATAGATCAAATAATTTGGAGCGAACAATTGATAAGCAAGCTATCATGCATAATGCTGTCACATAATGAACCAGGTATGTATGCAAGTACAGTGATACAGGACAACAGGTACTAACAAGAGCAAAGCAGCGTGCAGCATATTTGAGATATCCTGTCGTTCTTGTCAAACCGGAATTCTTCTTTGAGCAGATTTCCTGCAAAAAAGATCCATAAGGCACATGCGGAAAAGTAGAAGTTCAAATTGTCATGTGATTTCATAGACAGTACCTCATCCTGGGAACGAGACCAATGCATAACAAGGTTTTTCCATTCAATGTCTTCTAAATTTAGCACACGAGACTTCACCAGGAATTCGTTTATAGACTTGCCATCAAAGTGTGATTTCCTCAGGTAACACCGATACTGCTGCAAATGCTTCCTTGAAAAGCACAAGCAAGCTTTGCTCGTCATGACTATCCAGATTGACCCTCGCCTAGTTACAACAATGTAATGTAAATCATTGATGTGTTCAATCGGCAGAAAATAGGAAAATAATAGCACTTACACGTAAGTTGGACAGGAAGATGTGAAAATGGTGTTTGTCTTCACAATAATCTTCCCATGATGGGAATATATGCACGTAGTCCCTAACAACATTGAAAGCATTGTCTTTTAAACTGGGAAGAAATGGAATGGGGTTCCAATCTGCAGGAATTGGCCGTCTCTGCAGTTGGGATAGGTCTTCGGCCGGTGGACTTGCTGTACTTTTTGCTGGAGTGGGATATAGCTGTGGTACAGCTGGTGCTATGGCAAATGAAATCGGTATACCTTTTGCTGGAGTGCAGGTCCTGTGTGGTGGGGCTAGTGGTGTGGCCAGTGAAGTATGGGTATAGTCTGCTGGAGTCGGTCCTACGTTTTGTGTCACTGGTTGTATAGCCAATATAAGTGGGGTGATGTCTGATTTCTCCGGCACCACCACGTTTTTCAAGGACTTTGCTGGTGCTCCTTCAGGTTCGGCAATCACCCTCTTCCTTTTTGATGTCTGATGCACAAGAACAACATTTGAGTGGAAAAACATGGTATGATGATAGATGGAATATGTATTGATAATGGATGGGCATGGCATCTCGACATATATGATGAGTAAACTAAGTAGATGGCGGTGCAACAAAGTAGAAGAAATGCAAGACAACATATGCAAGATACTCGCAATCAATAAAACATTGCCAAATTAGAACAGGCACCTTGATGGGTGAACAGGAGAGGCCATCTGCCTTTGACTCCTCGAGGTTAGAATAGTCATTAGGATGATATTCTGAACAAGAATCAATAGGTGGGGAGCATATGAGTTTCATTGCATCCAGAATGGCACTCAATGCCTTGGTGCCAATTTTGTAAGTCATTGCAGTGTTTAGCTTCAAGAGTGGACTGCTGCTAGTGCGACACAAATCAGCTACACAGATCATAGTGTAGATATAACGGGAAAACCTTAAGCATCAGAGTAAAATCAGCAAAGTGGAACTTGCTGGAATATATGTGCTAGTATTGCCGGTATGGCTAGAAAGGCTTCGGATACCAGCTCTCTTCAAGTGAAGGTGCGGTACTGTTAATATCAATGTAACTCTCAAAGGCGACACAACTCCCCGCATTTCCTTACTATTCTTATAGGATTCAAGTGGGTAGGCCACTACAAATCCTATTCCTATGTTTACAAGATCCTACGAATCAAAGAGGCTCAAAGTGTCCATCACAACCGACCGTATAGGCCTCTACACTGCAAATGTCCTTGCTCATCTTCAGTACAAGGAACATAATGTACTACTATCATACTCCCTCCGTTCCAAAATATAAGTCTTGGTAGAGATTTCCACTATGGATCACATACAGATGTATCCAGGTACATTTTAGTGTAGATTCACTCATTTTGCTCCATATGTAGTCCATGGTGGAATCTATACAAAGACTTGTATTTAGGAACGGAGAGAGTACATATTAAAGAAGAACGGAAGAGGAACATGGTAAAGAAGAGCAAGCAGATTTTGGATAATAAAATGTTGGTTGCGTAGTGCCCACACATGATGAACTAGAGCGCATTAAGAATGCAACTCCTAGCTGTCTCTCGACCATTTCAGGCGGTTGGATGAAGATCCTACATCTCCTAACCCTTCTTCTTCCTCATCTCTGATTCTTCCCATACAGAACACCGCACGGGCCGCCGGCCCCCACCGCCTGTGTTCCTCCACCATCCCCACCCCAACCCCCACCCGCGTCGAGTTTTCTTCATTCGGCGAGGCCCCACAACCACTCGAGCCCCTTCGATCGCACCGGCGAACTCCGGCGAGCTCTGAAAAATCGACTGACCCTATTTTGAAATTTAGTCTACTGTTATTTAACTAGTGTGGAATATAAAAGGGGAAAACCATAAGCATTGCGAGTATGGTGTTGAGCATGCCATGGCGGATCTGAAGGTGCAAACCGAACAAAGGCAACTTCACAACCAAGACAAGAAATCAGAGTAAAGTAGTGGCGATCTATTTTCTTGCTACGATAAATAAGTTGAGCATATACGAAAGAGTACCGCCTCTGGTGCGGCACCGTGTAGGCATATGCTGAGAATTTGATGGTGCTGCGGTAGCAATGGCTGTCGGCGGCATGGAAGCAGATCTAGGAGGGTAGACGGTGGCGGCGGGGCGCGGTGGACGAGACGGTCGTAGGAGCGGCACCGACAAGGTGGACGATGGCGGGGATGAAGCGAGAGGACGGGATGCAAGGATCTCGGTCCGAAGCCGTGGATGAGAGAGGTCGATCTCTTGTAATGGACGACGGCGTCGGGGTATCAACTCCGGCATGGTGGAGGAGGACGGCGGTAGATGGGGTGGCGGATGGCGGCGGACGGAGGAGGGTGGGGTGGAGAGGGTGTTTTGGCGCCCACGGAGTACGAATGGGGAAAAGGGAGGTAGAGAGGAAGGGGGGAACCATGTATTCAGGGCGCGCTTGTCTCAAATGTGAGGAAATTTACAAACTTAGCCCCCGTTTCAAATTTCTACTACATCACCGCAACACTAGTCGGTCGGGGATAGGACGGTAATCTCGCATACACCGAATATTTGCCGACGAGAGTTTGTTTTTGGCGTCCACCGTGTATGAATATGAATCAGGGAGGGAGTCGATTTCGGCCGAGGACACATTGTGTTTTGGCGCCCACCCTGTATGAATCCGGGTGAGAGGCGGTTACGTCATGTTTGGGTGAAATTACAAACCTACCCCTATCGAAACCTATAGAAATCCAGCATATAGGCTTTGCGTGGCAGGGATAGGCAGCAGGGATTTCCATCTCGCAGATTTTGGTTCCGGGCGGTTACTGCGACTTTCCCCGCTTCGTTCAAATTTTGCAAAGTGCACGTTTACCGTGCCAACTCAATTCGAATCCTGTTTGTATTCTATTTTTTTCGGGCGGGATCCATTTTCAATTGGAATTACATTCTATATACATCAATTTTTTTATATATACTTTCAAAAGCACAATAAAGAATTCTGCTCCTTTATATGTATAATATAATCTACAAATACAATGATCTCGAAATCTTAAGGTTGAATTCGAAAAAATTTAACCAAATTATGTTCTACTAAAATGTATGGATCAGTAATATCTACATATTAAATAACATAGATGTGCGTGAATTCATATGAGTATGCATGTTTGATAGATCAATTTTGGTTTGAGTATGGATTACATGTATCATCATCTCGAATTCAAATATTTGAATCCCTTTTTTGTTCACTCCTTTCATGCCCATCTCTCTCTCATGCATGCTCCTTCAGGTAGCTATCACTCTCTTTTCTCCAGCTCACCCGCACGCTCACTTCATGTTGCTCCTATCCTCGCAAACATGGTCTCTCGACGTCTCCCTTGAGAAGTGTCACACTCTCCCTATCATTATAAATTACACGGTTTTCATTATCTCTCACGTCTCTACTGTTCTCTGGTATCACTCGGTACCTAAGCTTTCTTTTTCACCGCCAAACACACAGTCTCCACTCGTCTTTCACTTTGTCTTTCTCTCTATGGGATTCTCTCACACACCCTATATGTCTCTACATATGACTCATACCACTAAAATTACTCTCTCTATCTCTCCTGTAGACACAACATTTGTTGCGGTCTCCTTTTCGTCTCCATCCCAGACTGACATTATTCATTTGTTTACCGATCAGACAACCCCGACTACCGTCTCCTCTCTCTCTCACACAGACACACACGCACAACTCCTACCACTAAAATGTGAATGGAAAACGAGATTTTTTTATACCCAAACAAAAAAGGATTGGAGGGAGTGATTGCTCTGACACAGACGCGACCTCTCATAGCGCACGCATTGAACCCGCGCGCCGGCCAAGAGGGCCGCACGCGCTGCAGGCCCGGCTGAGCACGCCTCCTCGCCGCGTGCAACCAGCTTAAGGCTGCCCCTCCTGCCTTCATTGAATCCGCGCATGTGCCGGCAACACGTCATTCTGCGAGCCGGCAGGCATTTTAGAACACAAAAAATGACTACAATATAATTAATTTACGCATGGTCTTGACTTGTTGTGCTCGCACTGGTAGCAGGAACTAGTAGAGGATTTTCTTTATTTATAACTCTCCTCACATTTTTTTGGCTTTGAAGTGAATCATGGTTGTGGACATTATGTATGAATGTGCAGATATCTATGAACATGAGTTTGATGTGGAAGTTGAACTTGGAATGTCGGGCTTGCGCGTGAACTATACCATGTCCAATGCTTCGTCTGTTATTGTTTGGAAAGTAATTGCTATTATTACATGACCCCCAAAAAACATTTTGTGCCACATTAGTAGATGCATGGACATCACAACAGGCATGCTGACTGGATAAACATTTGAACCTAGCTATTATGAAGGAAATTTTGTATTGACAACAGTTTTAGATAGCAGGAGACGCCTAGCCTGCTCTGCCTCTGCTAGCTTATTTCTGGCTTCTTCCATCTCTTCTTTGGCTTGGGTGAAGAGAGCATCTGATTGCTCTTTTCGCTTCTTCAGGAACTCAGCTACATTCTCAAGGGCTGCTACACGCTTTCTTTCAGCCTTTACTAATGCCACGAGGACACAAACAACTGACGACTCCACCTGGCTTGTGTGTAATCCAGCATCATCTGGGAATTTGCACCTTGTGTCTAATCCAGCATCATTAGGGAACTGGCACCTTGTGTGTAATCCAGCCTCATTTTGGAAACATGATCTCGAGGTTGACCATACTTCCCTCCTCACAGGAACTGCATCCTGACATGAAGTTACTTCTTTTTTAGATCAATACTCAGAGCAACCTAGATCCATTTAGTAGAAGCCAGATAAACAGAACTTAGAGAAGTGAATTCAAAAGGAATAAATAAATAAAAATAGACTACAAGGTGAGAACACCCACTTCCTACATCAAGCTAAAAACGAAAGCATTAGGACGATTAAGACTCTTCTTATTACACATCAAAGAACACCACGCTTAAGAGAAATAGAAAATACAACATATACACATCGAAGAACACGAGGCTACATGGAAGTAATTGAAAGGGTGTTACTTACCAAAGCTCGTTTTACAGGTTCGGTGCAGCTCCTCTTTAACTTGCCACGCTCCTTGAAGATGTCCCGAATATCCCGTGTTTGATATTCATTGCTCCTCTGCATGTTCGCACTCGTGGTTTTAAAATCTCAACATGGCAAGAAAAATATACTACTAGTAATACTCGCGCATCTTGTGGGAAACATTAAAGCACTTGTCTGCCATGTTAGAGCATCTCCAACATGATAAACTACTCATACAAATGCATCTTGATGCATGCAACGCATGGGCATTTTTCTAGTTCTAAAAACCTTTCCATCATTTGCCACACTACTGGTTGCAGATGAAAAACTTACCCAAGCATAGCGCGATACAGGAGCGACACACAATTACAAGCTGATATTCTGTTGGATAATGGAGGCTATAACCAATTACTTTTACGGGAACAATAGCACCCAGGAAATTTGAAGGGTAGGTATGAACAAAATTGGAACTGCACATGTACTGCTAAGTGATTCAATACACACATTACCAATCGAGGAGGAGAACGATGGTCGGGGCGGCCTCTGTGAGTCATGGTCGGCAACGGGAGTCAGTTCACTGTCCACGATGGTGGTACTTCTGCGCTTGGCGTCGGCTTCCGGGAAGCAGATACGAGACCGTGGAAGACGATGCCGGGGAAGAGGCTCCGTGTATGACGACGACGGTGGACCAGCTCCAGTGCGGCGTACGAGGTTGTCGATTAAGCAGATGCGCTGCGGTGGACGAGTGTGCCGATGTAAAGGGGAGGAGCACGAAGGCTGCGGTGCCGTGGAGAAGTCTATTTTACGGTGGGGATAGAAATTGGGGACTATTCAGGTGTACTACTCTGGGTGCCGGGGTGGGGTTGGTTGGGTAGGGTGAACCTGAATTTACGAAAACAGCCCCCTACCAAGCGTCATCCGTAGGCCTATTCCGAAGGCTATGATGGTAACTTCCCACTGCTCAAATCAGGGTCGCGGGAGATTTTCCCGCCGACCTCAAAATTTTGTGACACTGGACTCCCCGTGTGGCGTGTTGAGTGATTCGGCTAAGAAACTAGCGAGTAGTAGTAGTAAACTCTGCATATTAGGTTTGACCGAAGTCAAACTTCCTAAAGTTTGACCAAGTTTATCGAAAAATATAAACATTTACCATAACAAATATGTATGATGTGAAAGTACATTCAATAATGAATCTAATGGTATTTATTTGTTATTGTATATGTTAATATTTTTTGTTATAAGCTTTCTAAGAGTTTACAAAACTTGACTTTGACCAATGCTAATACGCGGACTTAAATAAAAACGGAGGGAGTACACATTTTTTTCTTAGTTTGTAGTGAACTAATCATTTGTTGAAATTGTGAAATAAATATATTAGGCTATTAACTTCGAATGTAATGGTCTATACAATTCAATAGTTACAAACATTGTCGAATCCCAAGATGTATACAAGGTCTATAGTACTTCACAACATGCTCAAAATCACATAATCCCAGTCAAATGAGAATCTAAATGCATTTCATAGTTATTACTTTGTAGGATGCAACAAGAACAACCATAACTCTACATCAACCATTATAGAAGCAACATTTTGACATATCCCAATGTGTGAATGAAACTTGCAGAGAGAGCTTTTGAAGATGGAGCAGATAGGGAGGGAAAGATTGTATGTATGTGGACGAGAGAGTAGGAGACAAACCTAACGAGACAGGGAGAGAGAGATAGAGAGAGAAAGAGAGAGGAAGAAGTTAGGTCTGTGAGAAAGATGCATACATGTAATATACATGAGATGCGTGTGCATCTGGATTCTGTATACGTGGAAGGAGAAGAGACAACATGTTTGATGAGAGAGCAGGAAAAACATGGATGAGAGGGGAAGGATCTCGTGGGTTGATGGACTGACAATTTTGTGCAGGGGAGAGAGGGATTGGTAATTTTGTGCAAGAGAGAGAGAGGGTGGGGGGAGGAGTCAGTCAGCCGTCGTCGCATCACCCTGCTTCCAAATGACCCCGCATTCTCTAGCGCGGTGTGGTCACCGTCTTCGATCTGCTCGTTGCCCTATTTGAAGATTGAGGCGTTGTGCATGTTGGGGTGCAAACAAGCACAAGCGAGAGTGGTGGCCGTATAACCTTGGATGGGGATGAATTGTGTGCTCGGGGGAGTGTGTGTGTGTGTGTTGTGCTGCGTGTGTCTCTCTCTATGTGTGCGTGTTTGTGTGTGTGTGTGTCAGATATTGAGAGAAAACAAACCTAAGGAGAGAAATGGGTATTCACGAAGAGATTGTGCGGGCCTTGAGGTGGGCAGGGGCCGGGTGAGGGTGTCAAAATGTGCGCGTTGATGCATGTGTTGCATGCGACCATGCAAGGGACGGATGAATCGAGAGAGATGGTTGTTGTGTTACGGATGCTCCTCTTTGTGCCTCTCTCTCTCTCCCTCTCTCTCTCTCTCACACACACACAAGTAAACTAGATGACCGTTCTCTCATGTATACACAACATATCGGCATCTGTCTGAAGGAAATATTCCCTAGAGGCAATAATAAAGTTATTATTTATTTCCTTATGTCATGATAAATGTTTATTATTCATGCTAGAATTGTATTAACCGGAAACATAATACATGTGTGAATACATAGACAAACAGAGTGTCACTAGTATGCCTCTACTTGACTAGCTCATTGACCAAAGATGGTTATGTTTCCTAACCATAGACATGAGTTGTCATTTGATTAACGAGATCACATCATTAGGAGAATGATGTGATTGACTTGACCCATTCCATTAGCTTAGCACTTGATCGTTAGTTTGTTGCTATTGCTTTCTTCATAACTTATACATGTTCCTATGACTATGAGATTATGCAACTCCCGTTTACCGAAGGAACACTTTGTGTGCTACCAAACGTTACAACGTAACTAGGTGATTATAAAGGTGCTCTACAGGTGTCTTCGAAGGTACTTGTTGGGTTGGCATATTTCGAGATTAGGATTTGTCACTTCGATTGTCGGAGAGGTATCTCTGGGCCCTCTTGGTAATGCACATCACTTAAGCCTTGCAAGCATTGCAACTAATAAGTTAGTTGCGGGATGATGTATTGCGGAACGAGTAAAGAGACTTGCCGGTAACAAGATTGAACTAGGTATTGAGATACCGACGATCGAATCTCGGGCAAGTAACATACCGATGACAAAGGGAACAACGTATGTTGTTATGCGGTCTGACCGATAAAGATCTTCATAGAATATGTGAGAGCCAATATGAGCATCCAGGTTCCGCTATTGGTTATTGACCGGAGACATGTCTCGGTCATTTCTACATAGTTCTCGAACCCGTAGGGTCCGCACGCTTAAAGTTTCGATGACGATTGTATTATGAGTTTATGTGATTTGATGTAGCAAAGGTAGTTCAGAGTCCCGGATGAGATCGGGGACATGACGAGGAGTCTCGAAATGGTCGAGACGTAAAGATCGATATATTGGACGACTATATTCGGACATCGGAAAGGTTCCGAGTGATTCGGGTATTTTCGGGGGTACCAGGGAGTTACAGGAATACGAGGAAGAAGTAATGGGCCTCATGGGCCAAGTGGTGGAAGAGAGGATGCAGGGCGCGCAACCCCCTAGCCCAAACCGAATTGGACTAGGGGGCCGGCCCCCCTTTCCTCCTTTTTCTCCTTCTCCTTCCTTCTCCTTCTCCTCCTTCCTTTCCTCCTCCTAGTACGAGTAGGAAAGGGGAGTCCTACTCCTACTAGGAGGAGGACTCCTCCTCCTGGCGCGCCCATAGAGGGCCGGCCGGCCTCCCCCCTTGCTCCTTTATATACAGGGGCAGGGGGGCACCTCTAGACACACAAGTTGATCTCTCCCAGCCGTGTGCAGTGCCCCCCTCCACCATATTCCACCTCGGTCATATCGTAGTGGTGCTTAGGCGAAGCCCTGCGTCGGTAGCAACATCATCACCGTCACCACGCCGTCGTGCTGACGGAACTCTCCCGTGAAGCTCTGCTGGATCGGAGTTCACGGGACGTCATCGAGCTGAACATGTGCTGAACTCGGAGGTGCCGTGCGTTCGGTACTTGGATTGGTCGGATCGTGAAGAGGTACGACTACATCAACCGCGTTGTGCTAACGCTTCCGCTTTCAGTCTACGAGGGTACGTGGACAACACTCTCCCCTCTCGTTGCTATGCATCACCATGATTTTGCGTGTGCGTAGGATTTTTTTTGAAATTACGACGTTCCCCAACAGTGGCATCAGAGCCTAGGTTTTATGCGTTGATGTTGTGCACGAGTAGAACACAAGTGAGTTGTGGGCGATATAAGTCATACGGCTTACCAGCATGTCATACTTTGGTTCGACGGTATTGTTGGATGAAGCGGCCCGGACTGACATTATGTGTACGCTTATGCGAGACTGGTTCTACCGACGTGCTTTGCACACAGGTGGCTGGCGGGTGTCAGTTTCTCCAACTTTAGTTGAACCAAGTGTGGCTACGCCCGGTCCTTGCGAAGGTTAAAACAACACCAACTTGACAAACTATCGTTGTGGTTTTGATGCGTAGGTAAGAACGGTTCTTGCTAAGCTCATAGCAGCCACGTAAAACTTGCAACAACAAAGTAGAGGACGTCTAACTTGTTTTTGCAGGGCATGTTGTGATGTGATATGGTCAAGACATGATGCTAAATTTTATTGTATGAGATGATCATGTTTTGTAACCGAGTTATCGGCAACTGGCATGAGCCATATGGTTGTCGCTTTATTGTATGCAATGCAATTGCGCTGTAATGCTTTACTTTATCACTAAGCGGTAGCGATAGTCGTGGAACCATAAGATTGGTGAGACGACAACGATGCTATGTTGGTGATCAAGGTGTCGCGCCGGTGACGATGGTGATCATGACGGTGCTTCGGAGATGGAGATCACAAGCATAAGATGATGATGGCCATATCATATCACTTATATTGATTGCATGTGATGTTTATCTTTTATGCATCTTATCTTGCTTTGATTGACGGTAGCATTATAAGATGATCTCTCACTAAATTTCAAGATAAAAGTGTTCTCCCTGAGTATGCACCGTTGCCAAAGTTCGTCGTGCCCAGACACCACGTGATGATCGGGTGTGATAAGCTCTATGTCCATCTACAACGGGTGCAAGCCAGTTTTGCACACGTAGAATACTCAGGTTAAACTTGACGAGCCTAGCATATGCAGATATGGCCTCGAAACACTGAGACCGAAAGGTCGAGCGTGAATCATATAGTAGATATGATCAACATATTGATGTTCACCATTGAAAGCTACTCCATTTCATGTGATGATCGGTTATGGTTTAGTTGATTTGGATCACGTGATCACTTAGAAGATTAGAGGGATGTCTTTCTAAGTGGGAGTTCTTAAGTAATATGATTAATTGAACTTAAATTTATCATGAACTTAGTACCCGATAGTATCTTGCTTGTCTATGTTTGATTGTAGTAGATGGCCCGTGCTGTTGTTCCGTTGAATTTTAATGCGTTCCTTGAGAAAGAAAAGTTGAAAGATGATGGTAGCAATTACACGGACTGGGTCCGTAACTTGAGGATTATCCTCATTGCTGCACAGAAGAATTACATCCTGGAAGCACCGTCAGGTGCCAGGCCTGCTGCTGGAGCAACACCAGATGTTATGAACGTCTGGCAGAGCAAAGCAGATGACTACTCGATAGTTCAGTGTGCCATGCTTTACGGCTTAGAATCGGGACTTCAACGACGTTTTGAACGTCATGGAGCATATGAGATGTTCTGTAACACCCTCGATGCGGCTATATCTCCCACGTGTCGAAGCACGACTTAGAGGCATAGCCGCATTGAAAGCAATGTTGCAAGTGAGGTAATCTTCACACAACCCATGTAATACATAAGGGAAAGAGATACATAGTTGGCTTACAATCACCACTTCACACAATCACATGAATAAAGCATTACATCAACCAAATACATACAAGGTCCGACTACGGAACCAAAATAAAAGAAGACTACCCCAAAAGCTACACAGATCCCTGGTCGACCCCAACTGGGCTCCACTACTGATCAACTAGAACGAAACAATATAAGAACAAAATCTTCATCGATCTCCTCCTGAGCTCAGTGGCATCACCTGCACGGTATCATCGGCACCTGCAAACTGGTTTTGGAAGTATCTGTGAGTCACAGGGACTCATCAATCTCACACCCTCGCGATCAAGACTATTTAAGCTTATGGGTAAGGTAAAAGGTATGAGGTGGAGCTGCAGCAAGCGACTAGCATATATGGTGGCTAACATACACAAATGATAGAGAGAAGAGAAAGTGCAGCACGATCGAGAATTTATGATCAAGAAGTGATCCTAGAACAACCTACACCAAGCATAACTCCAACACCATGTTCACTTCCCGGACTTCGCCGGAAAGAGACCATCACGGTTACACACGCGGTTGATGCATTTTAATTAAGGTCAACTTCAGGCTTTCTACAACCGGACATTAACAAATTCCCATCTGCCCATAACCGCGGGCACGGCTCTCGAAAGTTCAAATCCCTACAGGGGTGTCCCAACTTAGTCCATCACAAGCTCTCACGGTCAACGAAGGATATTCCTTCTAGCGGGAAGACCCAATAAGACTCGGAATCCCGGTTACAAGACATCCTCAACAATGGTAAAACAAGTCCAGCAAAGCCGCCCGATGTGCCGACATCCTGATGGGAGCTGCACATATCTCGTTCTTAGGGCAACACCGGATAGGTCAAGCTACGAGTAAAACCAGCCCTCAAGTTTCCCCGAGGTGGCCCCGCAGGCTGCCCATTTCGGACCAACACTTAGACAAGCACTGGCCTGGGGGGGGGGTTAAAATAAAGATGACCCTTGGGCTGGCCTAACCTAAGGGAAAAAGAGGCTAGGTGGCGAATGGTAAAACCAAGGTTGGGCCTTGCTGGAGGAGTTTTATTCAAAGCGAACTGTCAAGGGGTTCCCATTATAACCCAACCACGTAAGGAACGCAAAATCCGGGAACATAACACCGATATGATGGAAACTAGGGCGGCAAGAGTGGAACAAAACACCAGGCATAAGGCCGAGTCTTCCACCCATTACCAAGTATATAGATGCATTAATTAAATAAGAGATATTGTGATATCCCAACAAAATATCCATGTTCCAAACATGGAACAAGCTCCAATCTTCACCTGCAACTAACAACGCTATAAGAGGGGCTGAGCAAAGCGGTAACATAGCCAAACAGCAGTTTGCTAGGACAAGGTGGGTTAGAGGCTTGGTTCAACAACATGGGAGGCATGATAAGCAAGTGGTAGGTATTGCGGCATAGGCATAGCAAAAGAGCGAGCAACTAGCAAGCAAAGATAGAAGTGATTTCGAGGGTATGGTCATCTTGCCTGAGATCCCGCAAAGAAGAAGAACAAGTCCATGAAGAAGACAAATGGACGAAGTCGAACGAATCCTCACCACACGATGTTATCGGTACCAACCCGAAGAAGCAACACCGGAAAGAAGCAAACAACACAGTAAACAGCCACCACATAAACATGGCATGATGCACAACCAAATATGATGCATGTCCGGTTTAAAGATACATGGCATGGCAAAGTGCACAAGCAATCCTACAAATTAAGTGGAGCTCAATATGCAGCTCCGTTGCATATTGACGAAACACCACATTCGAGTTACTTAGTTCGATCTCGTTTATGTACCCAACAAGATTAAATGTTGTTAGCATGGCAAGAGGGTGAAGCAAAGTAAAACTACCTATCTAGTCAAGTTTAAATGAGGCCGGAAGCAACGAACAACAATTCTGGTAAATCCCCATATGCATATATTAGGTTTGGTACTGTTCTGCCCTAAACACAATTTTAGGGTTGATAAACATGCAAAGTAAAGTCACCATGATAAACTAGGCATTTTTCCACCCCATTTGCATATGAAGTTTATTAAATTCTGAGTTACGGTTATTTAGTTATGAATTAAAGCATTTTAGCATGTCCATATAGCAAATTTAAACAAACATCATTTTAAACATGTCAAACATGATCGAAAGTTGGATATTATTAAACTAGACAAGATTCTAAGCATCTTTCATATATAATTTATTTAGATCCAATGCACGGTTGTGAAGTTATTAAATGCATGAAGTTAGGGGTTTTTTCTGTAAATCTGCCGTCACTGGATAAATAGGAAAAATCGTAGATCTGGAAAAAAACATGGACGGGCCGAATCTGGTAGGCTGGCCCGACAGTGGCAGGCGCTGGGTGGCAGCTCACCATGGGCTCGGCCCGGTTCGGTGGTAGAAGGGAGGCCGACAGGGGGTGCTCAACTGGGCCTCGCGTGCGGGGAGGAGGCCCACACGGACGAGCGGCACGAGGTCAACGCACCGGGGAATGCCCGTTCTTCTACACTTGGTCAAGACGTGACCGGACAGGGACTAGCCGGCGATAGCAGTCGAGGAGATCGCGGGGTACACCGAGAACAACAGGAATGGAGCACAGGGAGTCGCCTGAGTCGAGATCCGGCTAGGAGAGGCGCAACTCAGATCGCTGAGCGGCGGAACTTGATACAAGGCCATGGCGGAACTGTTGCCTGAAGAAAAGACAGAGGAGGAAATCAGACAGAGACAAAGAAAGAAACTGGAGGGAGGGAGAGCACGGGGAAGGAGAGAGGCGGCCATCATCTGCTCTTCGTCTAGGTCGCCGGCAGCACAGTAGCAGGTCTGGATCAGGGTGCCGGGGTCGAGTGGACGCACGCACAGGAGGAGAGGAGGAGGTCGACGATGATGTTGCTGTTGTTGTCGTCGGCGGCAGTGAGCTTCGGCTCGAGGAGGGAAACGGGGTCGTGACAAAGGGAGGTTGTAGGAGACTGCGAGGAGGGTGAGGTGGCCGGGTCATGAGCACGGCGGCGCTCAGGGAGGCAGCGGCCAGCTGGGTCTAGGAAGAGCCTGGCTAGCGCTCGGGATGAACAGGGATCGAGCCCCTGGCTCTCTTCTATGGGTATTGTTGCCGCTGGTTGGTGGATCGAGGTGGCGTTGAAAACGAGGAGGAGGGACATGACCATGGTTGGTAGTTTGGATCGGGAGGGGATCCCAAGGAGGAGGAGATAGTGGGCTGGCGGCAGCGGAGGATGGGACAAGACCCCTAGTTTTTAGGGTTTGGTCTAGATTTAGACTAGGAATCTTTTATATACGGAAAGAGGGGGAAGTTTAGGGTAGATTCGGACCCTTCGATCTAAATCGGGCGGTTGAGAAAAATAGACTAGGTGAGAGCAAAACTAAACCGAAGATGATTGGATATCTAGGTGTAGCGCGATTTGGTCCCTCCGATCAGAATCGGATGGGCCGAGATAACTAGGTTGGGAAGTCCAATTAATAAAACGGAGACGTTTTGTAGATGTTTGGGGATGATCCGGACACAACGGTGACGACTCCCCGGGTCGGGTTCGGGGAAGTTTCGGACGCGCACGTGAGGAGGGCCGCGGGCTGACGAGAGAGGTTAGGTTGGGCCTGGCGGTAAGCAGTGGGCTGTGTAGACGGTCTCGAGCTGAGAGAAGAGAAGAGAGAGAGAGAGACCCGGCGACTATTTTCGGAGACCGAAAACGTCCGACGTTAGACCGGCTATAATGCCTCTATAGTTTAACGGTTGGGCTATCAAACAAACTCCGAGTGCGATGAAACTTGACAGGCGGTCTATCTACACTATAATAAGACCGCACGCCAAATTTCAACCCAATCCGAGAACATTTTCCGGCCACTTATAAAATACTATTTCGGACATGCCACGGGCGCGTGCAAGTGTGTCTGGACTCAGAACGGATAACGGACGGAACGAGGAGACCGGGACGGATGCAAGTTTTGAAAACATGATGATGCAATGCACATGATGACAAGACAAGATGCAACACGCAAGCGAATGGCATGGCAACGATAGCGAATAACTGGAAGACACCTGGCGCAACAGTCTCGGGGCATCACAACACTCCACTACTACAAGAGGATCTCGTCCCGAGATCTAGAATGGCACCGGAGGGAAAAACGGAAGAGGAAGATAAGCGGTAAAACTAAGTTGCTTCTTTGACAAACGAGTGAAACCAAAGATCCTTGAGAGGTTGAACAACTTGAAAGAAAGAATTCAACAGAGATGAACAAAGTTGAAAACACTCTGTTGTCAAAGAGGAACAAGGAACATTGCGAGAACCTTGTAGGTTGAAAGACATAACAAAAAGGGTTGCAATGGACAAGAAGTACATGCGAGCACTCTGGTAGAAACGAGATGTACAAGGAACAATAAGGATCAATTATGAAAACACTCCGGTTGGAAATGGAAGGTAAAGAATATGATCTTGGCAAAATGAAGGCACTCGGATGAGACTCCGGTTAGAAGAGGAATGATAGACACAACACTCTGGTTAAACAAGATAGAGAAAGAATAAGAATGATATAATTTGGACAGCACTCCGACTGTAAATGGAAGGAATTGAACATGATCTTGACAAGATGAGAGGATACTTGATGAGATCAACAACACACTGCCTCCGGAACAAATGAATGGAAAACTAGATGGTTGTAAAGAAGAATAATGGAGAAGACGAATGACAACTATCGCAAATAAAATTGAAAGAGCAAGCTTATGAAGAAAAGGTTGAATGGAGTTGTTGGAAAACCAACAACGAAAAGAGTAAGCTTGTTGTGGGCTTATGGAAAAAACATCCCGAAATCCTGAGGTGAAATTCTGCCACTAACGAAAAACAATAGATTGGATTGATATCAACAAGGAGACGAGAAAATTATTTCACCGGATGGGTAACTGAAGAACTTGGGTCATTTATGAGCACCATAAATAGCAACAATCCTTAGGGAAGACTTTAGGTGAAATACAACCCAAGATAACTCCAAGGAAGAAAATGATGGGTTTAAAAACCTCATTCTAGATAACTTGTGAATCATGAAACATGAAGTAAAATTATCAAGAATGACATAACACCACCTCAAAAGATAAAGTAAAACGAATTGGACTTTGGGATTTAAGATGAAGAATGCTTGAGCTCCTTTGAAGAGAATCTCGATGAACACTTCGAGAAGAAAGAAAATCCTTTGTGAACCATCATGTAGCCTCCATAAAGAACTCCGATAATAAAAGAATGATCAAATGAGATGAAGGATGAAAAGAATAAGGTTGAAGCCTTGCAATGATTAGATGGATCTCCGTGGTGATATAATTGCGAGAGCTTGGAACTCCGAGGAAGACAAGATGAAACAATTGAAATCAAGAATTTTGATGAATCTCCAGAATAAGGAATTAATCACTTGGGTGAAACCAGAATAAGAATTACATTATGCGTATCCTTCACCAATTTAAATTGATGACAATCCACGGATTTGGCATGCTACTTATTCTCGTAGCAAGGATGAAGATAGATATAGCTCAACTTGAGAAGGTCTTCAACGATCCACCGGTAGAATTTGAAAGCACGAATGCATTGATATGATAAACGAAGGAAGAAGAATCTTGGAAGAACCACCGTAAGAATTTAAAATGGACGAAGAAAAGATAAAGAAACACCGGGAAGAATTAGCAAATGAACGAAGATGCTTGCTAGGATTTAGATACATGAGAACGAAGAGATCATGAACTAATTAGAGAATATTGAATGATGCACCGGTAAGATTTGGAGAATGTGAGCTGCCAGCTGAAATGAATAATAATGAGATGATGGCCTCCGGAGAATCAAACTGAAAAGACTCCTGAATTTGCACCGGATGGGTGAAAATAATAGTCACAAAGAAAACAATTATGAGAGGAAGACATCAAGCTAGAACCACGAATCTTGAAAAGAATGGAGCAAGATTTAAGAGAAACTCTTCTTCGGTCTTGAAAATCTGAGAATGACGATGAGAAACACCACCAAATTGTTGAGATACTCCGGGATGAAAATTAGAAAGGTTGAACCAACGATGAAAAGAAAAGAAAGATCTTGGAGAAAAGCATTTGACTGATGATAATTCATTCTTACGTCAAACTTTAAAAGATTTGAGAATAGCTTCGGTAAAATAAGAGGAGTCAGGTAAGATCCTGGAAAAAGACCTGTGGGTTAGGGCCCACTCAAAAGGAACATCGTAGAACGATTTAAAAGAGAGAATGCACCAGTTAGATTTAAATGGCTAGAATGAGATAATAACCTCGAAATAGGTTGAACTGATCTTGAAAGACAAGACGAGCCTTCTGAGATATCTTCAGCACTCCCGAACAAATGAATAGCGAGAAGTGAATTTTTATGAGGTGCACCGGTATGAGAAGGTATTGAAACGAGGAAAAGATGTGATCACCATCGAAAGATTGCATTGAACACACCGGGGAAGATAAAAGAACAAAGAATTATAAACTTGAGGCTCCGTTAGTATCTTCATGAGAAACACCGGGTAAGAACATGAAGGAGAAGAATGGAGAGGCTTCACATCAATAAGATGGATACTTGATCAAGAAATCTGAATCCTTCAAGGAAACAAGGGTGGGAGGGTGGGAAAACACCGTTGAGAATGAAACGAACACCATTGAGAAGAAATGATAATTGATCTTGCTGATGTTGAAATGATCGGATCCAGTTAAAGAGAAACACATCGGTTGAAAAGGATTGGCAAGAAAATCTCGATTATCATGAAGGTTTAGTATTCACATAGAAATATGAGAACACCGCTTAGAAAAGGGATGGAATCCACATTTGACTTCGAAGCAACTCGAATACCACAACTCAAAACAAAACAAAGGATTGGCTTGCAGAATAAGCCGGAACAAACATATGATAGAGATTTCATCCGAAGTTTTCGTGGTGGGGCCTACACGGGCTCGATCGTACAGCACCATCATGTACAAGGCAGTGCACATGACATACGAAGCATCCCCGAGTCAGCATAGCCAAGGACTCTTTAAGACACAATGAGACCACTATAAAACCAACCGTGGATAGGCGGACCACTAGACGTCGAACCCCAATTTCAAATCATACATCTGTCGGAAAGAAATCCTAAGAGCTACTTGAATTCCCACTTATAAACTCCTGAAACTTGCCAGTTATGCAATCAGGTGTTGGGGATACAGGGGAAGCATAATATCTCACCCAAAACTAGCAAATCCTACATCTAGCTATATCCACCCTTCAACACATAACCAAGAAACCTTTGGAAATCATTTACCTCAACCTTCAAAAAGCATCTGTTATATGAGTTATGGCAATACTCCCGAACTCCCGCCCCAGTACTGGGTGGCATCGAGGTTATCTCACTAACAACTGCATAAAAGAGATTTTCGATGTCGGCAAAACTAAACTCAGGTATTCCAGAACTGCAACGATAAAATTTTGACGACAACACCTCGGAGCTCAACTCCCCGGGACACTGCCACAACCCCTAAATGACAGGAGGCGCCAAGAACAATGTGCTCATCACAAAACCATCGGAATGATTCCAAGATACCCGCGTGATCCTAAATTTTTTAGTGAAATTTGAGAAGAGAAGAGTCAAAACTCTACATCAGGATGCCTCACCAGAGCGACGAAGGGACTGAGGAGTAAAAAGAATTCCTAACTCTTCGATATATATAATCCTAAATGACTCAAAACATTTTTCTAGACTCAACAACGCCAGCTATTCGATCAAGCAGGGGGGCTCCTAAGGTCGGGGAAGGCTCTCATTACCAACTTGTAACGCCCTCGATGCGGCTATATCTCCCACGTGTTGAAGTATGACTTAGAGGCATAACCGCATTGAAAGCAATGTCACAAGTGAGGTAATCTTCACACAACCCATGTAATACATAAGGGAAAGAGATACATAGTTGGCTTACAATCGCCACTTCACACAATTACATGAATAAAGCATTACATCAACCAAATACATACAAGGTCCGACTACGGAACCAAAATAAAAGAAGACTACCCCAAAAGCTACACAGATCCCCGATCGACCCCAAGTGGGCTCCTCTACTGATCAACTAGAACGAAACAATACAAGGACAAAATCTTCATCGAGCTCCTCCTGAGCTCAGTGGCGTCACCTGCACGGTATCATCGGCACCTACAAACTGGTTTTGGAAGTATCTGTGAGTCACAGGGACTCATCAATCTCACACCCTCGCGATCAAGACTATTTAAGCTTATGGGTAAGGTAAAAGGTATGAGGTGGAGTTGCAGCAAGTGACTAGCATATATGGTGGCTAACATACGCAAATAAGAGCGAGAAGAGAAAGCGAAGCACGGTCGAGAATTTATGATCAAGAAGTGATCCTAGAACAACCTACGTCAAGCATAACTCCAACACCGTGTTCACTTCGCGGACTTCGCCGGAAATAGACCATCACGGTTACACACGCGGTTGATGCATTTTAATTAAGGTCAACTTCAGGTTTTCTACAACCAGACATTAACAAATTCCCATCTGCCCATAACCGCGGGCAGGGCTTTCGAAAGTTCAAATCCCTGTAGGGGTGTCCCAACTTAGCCCATCACAAGCTCTCACGATCAACGAAGGATATTCCTTCTAGCGGGAAGACCCGATCAGACTCGGAATCCCAGTTACAAGACATCCTCGACAATGGTAAAACAAGTCCAGTAAAGCCGCCCGATGCGCCGACATTCTGATGGGAGCTGCACATATCTCGTTCTCAGGGCAACACCGGATAGGTCAAGCTATGAGTAAAACCAGCCCTCAAGTTTCCCCGAGGTGGCCCCGCAGGTTGCCCATTTCGGACCAACACATAGACAAGCACTGGCCAGGGGGGGGGGTTAAAATAAAGATGACCCTTGGGCTGGCCTAACCTAAGGGAAAAAGAGGCTAGGTGGCGAATGGTAAAACGAAGGTTGGGCCTTGCTGGAGGAGTTTTATTCAAAGCGAACTGTCAAGGGGTTCCCATTATAACCCAACCGCGTAAGGAACGCAAAATCCAGGAACATAACACCGATATGACAGAAACTAGGGCGGCAAGAGTGGAACAAAACACCAGGCATAAGGCCGAGCCTTCCACCATTTACCAAGTATATAGACGCATTAATTAAATAAGAGATATTGTGATATCCCAACAAAATATCCATGTTCCAGACATGGAACAAGCTCCAATCTTCACCTGCAACTAACAACGCTATAAGAGGGGCTGAGCAAAGCGGTAACATAGCCAAACAACAGTTTGGTAGGACAAGGTGGGTTAGAGGCTTGGTTCAACAACATGGGAGCTATGATAAGCAAGTGGTAGGTATCGCGGCATAGGCATAGCAAAAGAGCGAGCAATTAGCAAGCAAAGATAAAAGTGATTTCGAGGGTATGGTCATCTTGCCTGAGATCCCGCAAAGAAGAAGAACGAGTCCATGAAGAAGACAAACGGACGAAGTCGAACGAATCCTCACCACACGACGTTATCGGTACCAACCTGAAGAAGCAACACCGGAAATAAGCAAACAACATAGCAAACAACCACCACATAAACATGGCATGATGCACAACCAAATATGATGCATGTCCGGTTTAAAGATACATGGCATGGCAAAGTGCACAAGCAATCCTACAAATTAAGTGGAGCTCAATATGCAACTCCGTTGCATATTGACGAAACACCACATTCGAGTTACTTAGTTCGATCTCGTTTATGTACCCAACAATATTAAATGTTGTTAGGATGGCAAGAGGGTGAAGCAAAGTAAAACTACCTATCTAGTCAAGTTTAAATGAGGCCGGAAGCAACGAACAACAATTCCGGTAAATCCGCATATGCATATATTAGGTTTGGTACTGTTCTGCCCTAAACACAATTTTAGTGTTGATAAACATGCAAAGTAAAGTCACCATGATAAACTAGGCATTTTTCCACCCCATTTGCATATGAAGTTTATTAAATTCCGAGTTACGGTTATTTAGTTATGAATTAAAGCATTTTAGCATGTCCATATAGCAAATTTAAACAAACATCATTTTAAACATGTCAAACATGATCGAAAGTTGGATATTATTAAACTAGACAAGATTCTAAGCATCTTTCATATATAATTTATTTAGATCCGATGCACGGTTGTGAAGTTATTAAATGCATGAAGTTAGGGGGGTTTTCTGTAAATCTGCCATCACTGGATAAATAGGAAAAATCGTAGATCTGGAAAAAAAACATGGACGGGCCGAATCTGGTAGGCTGGCCCGACAGTGGCAGGCGCTGGGAGGCAGGTCACCATGGGCTCGGCCCGGTTCGTTGGGAGAAGGGAGGCCGACAGGGGGTGCTCAGCTGGGCCTCGCGTGCGGGGAGGAGGCCCACGCGGACGAGCGGCACGAGGTCAACGCACCGGGGAACGCCCGTTCTTCTGCACTTGGTCAAGGCGTGACAGGACAGGGACTTGCCGGTGATAGCAGTCGAGGAGATCGCGGGGTACACCGAGAACGACGGGAATGGAGCACAGGGAGTCGCCTGAGTCGAGATCCGACTAGGAGAGGCGCAGCTCAGATCCCTGAGCGGCGGAACTTGATACAAGGCCATGGCGGAACTGTTGCCTGAAGAAAAGATAGAGGAGAAAATCAAAGAGAGACAGAGAAAGAAACTAGAGGGAGGAAGAGCACGGGGAAGGAGAGAGGCGACCATCATCTGCTCTTCGTCTAGGTCGCCGACAGCACAGTAGAAGGTCTGGATCAGGGTGCCGGGGTCGAGTGGACGCACACACAGGAGGAGAGGAGGAGGTCGACGACGATGTTGCTGTTGTTGTCGTCGGCGGCGGCTAGCTTTGGCTTGAGGAGGGAAACGGGGTCGCGACAAAGGGAGGTTGTAGGAGACTGCGAGGAGGGTGAGGTGGCTGGGTCGTGAGCACGGCGGCGCTCAGGGATGCAGCGGCCAGCTGGGTCGAGGAAGAGCCTGGCTAGCGCTCGGGATGAACAGGGATCGAGCCCCTGGCTCTCTTCTATGGGTATTGTTGTCGCTGGTTGGTGGATCGAGGTGATCCAGAGGAGAGCGCTGGTTGGGCGGCTTTGAAAACGAGGAGGAGCGACATGGCCGTGGTTGGTAGTTTGGATCGGGAGGGGATCCCAAGGAGGAGGAGATAGTGGGCTGGCAGCGGCGGAGGATGGGACAAGACCCCTAGTTTTTAGAGTTTGGTCTAGATTTAGACTAGGAGTCTTTTATATATGGAAAGAGGGGGAAGCTTAGGGTAGATTCGGACCCTTCGATCTAAATCGGGCGGTTGAGAAAAATAGACTAGGTGAGAGCAAAACTAAACCGAAGATGATTGGATATCTAGGTGTAGCGCGATTTGGTCCCTCCGATCAGAATCGGACGGGCCGAGATAACTAGGTTGGGAAGTCCAATTAATAAAATGGAGACGTTTTGTAGACGTTTGGGGATGACCCGGACACAACGGTGACGACTCCCCGGGTCATGTCCGGGGAAGTTTCGGACGCGCACGTGAGGAGGGCCGCGGGCTGACGAGAGAGGTTAGGTTGGGCCTGGCGGTAAGAAGTGGGCTGTGTAGACGGTCTCGAGCTGAGAGAAGAGAAGAGAGAGAGAGAGAGACCCGGCGACTGTTTCCGGAGACCTAAAACATCCGACGTTAGACCGGCTATAATGCCGCTATAGTTTAACGGTTGTGCTATCAAACGAACTCCAAATGCGATGAAACTTGACAGGCGGTCTATCTACACTATAATAAGACCGCACGCCAAATTTCAACCCAATCCGAGAACATTTTCTGGCCACTTATAAAATACTATTTCGGACATGCCGCGGGCGCGTGCAAGTGTGTCTGGGCTCTGAACGGATAACGGACGGAATGAGGAGACCGGGACGGATGCAAGTTTTGAAAACATGATGATGCAATGCACATGATGACAAGACAAGATGCAACACGCAAGCGAATGGCATGGCAACGACAGCGAATAACTGGAAGACACCTGGCGCAACGGTCTCGGGGTGTCACATGTTCCAGGAGTTGAAGTTAATTGTCGGTGTACAAAAAGAGGGGTACACTTTTTGTACCCCTATAACTGTGCACAGGCAGCCTGAGCCACGGGCACCACCACACTGAGCAAGGCAAGGGAGGTGAGCCATGGTAAGGCCGAAGCTCAGGAGAAGCAGAACGACGCCAAGACCAAGACCACAAAGAGCAAAGGGGATGAAGCGGACCCCCCCAGCAAGATCCATGCCGAGAGGCGGTTTTAGCAAACCCAGCAAGACCCTTGCCATGGCAGCTCGCCCCACACCTACGGAGTAAGTCACCCTTGAGTCCACTGCCCCCATGGGGCAAGGATTCGAGAGACATCCACGTGGTGGCATGCAGATCTTTGTGAAGACATTCAAGATCAGATACACCCTTAGAAGATGATGATCCTTGGCGGGATCCCAGCAAAGGAGGACCACAAAGCCCCCGGCAAGAGCCTTGCCGGGGATGACAGCAGGCGCCACGGCAAGACCCTTGCCGGGGCCCCGGCAAGGCCCTTGCCAAGAACACCCGTAGGGCCACCATCAGGCCCACCCCAGTCAAACCTCCACCGCCGTTCGCATGCAGCTGCCGACCCAACCGGCTGGCCAGGCACCTGTGTGGCGGCATGCGGATCTTCGTGGAGACCCACCACTGCGCCACCTCAGCTGCCTGCCTACCTACATGGCACCACGGGCGCCGCAGGCCAGGGCGCGTGTCGACACGAGAGGGAGCGGCGACGGACGAGACAGGGCTCTCCCCCGTCCCCGATAAAGCAAGGACACCTGGGCAAGACGCATTAAATGCGCCTTGTCATGTAATGCAAGAGATAAACTCACATCACTGTACCTTTTCCACCTCCTGTGTGCCACTGTGGCAACCCCTTTCCTATAAAAGGAGGCCCGAGGCGACTAGGAGGAGGATTCGGCTTTTTGGAGCTCCCCACGCCCATAGCTAGCTCAAGAACACATATATACAATCCACCAAAGTAGGAGTAGGGTTTTACGCATCCTCGCGGCCCGAACCTGGAAAAACGAACCGTGTGCTATCTGTTTGATCCGCTCTTCTCACGACCCCGCGCCCCGCAACCGTAGTAGGGATTCTTGTGATCCCATAGGTGTCGTTCCCACCCACATCTTTGGCGCGCCAGGTAGGGGGCGCAGTTGTGAGAATCGGCTTTAGCAGTTAGTTCGACGCTTCTTCATCGTCATGGCGCCCAAGAAGAAGACGACGGTGGCGGTTGGCCCGTCGGAAGCCGGACATCTCGTCCCGACGCGGGCGAGCAGCGGACTGGTCGCAGAAAGGACCCGGGGCGCCGTTCGTGAACACCAACACCGTCCCAACAGCCGGAGTTTGGGAGGCGGCGATGTTCGTGCGCCTGGTAACGGGCCGCACGCCGCCAAATCCAAAGATGGAGCCAGGCCCTCCACGGGTGGCGCGGGGCCTTCCAAGATCGCTGCCACCCCGCCCGAAGGCGATGCGAGGGCCTCCAAGACTCCCACGCCGGCGCCGACGGCGCGCTCCTCTCAAGCGGCGCGTGACGAACGGCGTAATCACGCCAAAGACCCCGGGCGTCGCCGCGGGAAGAGCCCCGAGCGCCACTCCCGGGAGGTAGAAGACCTGCCCACTCGCCGAGGCGCTGGTGAAGATGGCATGCGACCGCAGGGTCGTGATAGAGCTCCTTCTGACATGGTCAGAAGTCGAAGCGCGTCGCGATCCGTGCAGGTTTCGCTGCCACCAACGCCAGCAGAAGCCCTGGCACGCGCGCAGTTGCTCCTCGATTTTCCTCCCACTACGGGGAAACTCGATGAATGGAGAGCCACTATCCAAAGCCTAGTTGCGGTGGTCAACAAAGACGAACCGAGTCCGGTGGAGCCCCCGGGTCGACGCTCCGACGGAGTCCCACGCACCAGTGGCAGGAAAGCTGGCGGTGCCGCGACCATGGTGCACTCGCCTACTCCTCGCCCGGTACCGCGGACGCCAGCCCGTCGCGACGTTACAGGCGACGAAATCTCCATAGCATCGTCCGACCCGCGGACCCACTGTGACCAGCGCCAAGTCCTTCGGGAACGAGAACATGAAGACGCTCGAACCACTATCGAGCGCCGGCGCGGAGCGCGCCACCAGTCAGACAGGCGAGCAGGGTCTGCTGTGAACCACCCGGCACCGGAGAGCCCTAGAGGCCTACCTTACGAGGTAGGCTGTCCGGCTTTTACCCGTGAGCTGCAGCAGTTCCAGTGGCCCACTCACCGCACCTTCAAACCTAACGTGGGCGAAAAGTATAGCGGCAAGACCCACCCGTCCGAGTTCCTCAGCATCTACACCATTGCGATGCAAGCTTCCGGAGCCCGCGACGATAAGGTGCTTGCGAATTACTTTCCGTTGGCTCTTAAACCCAACGCCATGTCATGGTTGATGCACTTGCCGGTAGACTCTATTTCCTCCTGGTCGGATTTGTGCCATGAGTTTGTGGGCGCCTTTACTGGAGGCCACCAAGCCCATGGCCAACCGAGCGACCTGCACGTCATTCCCCAGAAGGGGGGCGCGAGTCTCCGCAAGTATATACAGAGGTTCAGCCGGATACAGTACAATATCCCTGATGTTCACCCTGCCGCCATCATCAGCGCATTCCATCAGAACGTGCGTAACCGCAAGATGCGCGAAGAGCTGGCAATGAACAAGGTGAAAGATGTAGCAGAACTCCATGTTCTTGCTGACAGATGTGCCCGGGCTGAAGAGGGAAGGAATACCCCGGCGAAGACGCCGGCGTGGAAACCGACTCCTCAGATGAAGATACTGCCGCCCCAGCGAAGAAGGGCCGGCGCCGCAACAAGAAGTGCAAAGGTAAAGCCGTGCTTGCCGTCGAGGGATCTGATGACACCGGCTCCACCAAGAAAACCAAGGCAGATGACCCCGGCAAGGAAATTGCCGGATGTGTCGCCTGCCGGGCCTTGGCGGTTGCCGAGAAGCCAGGAAACTCTGACAAGCGATACTGTAAGATCCATCGCACCAAAGGCCATGCTCTCCAAGACTGCCGACAGGTTGAGCTCCTCGCTGAGAAGTAGAGGGCTGAATATGAGAGGCGGGATAAGGAGAAGGGCCAAGACGGTGCTAAGGGGTCCGACAAGAAGCGTGACGGCCAGGCGGGCCGTCTCGGCAAGGATAAACAACAGGAGAGGCCCGCCCGGGGCCGTGACAAAAAGCCAGAAGACAACGATCACGAAGAGGACGACGAATCCGGCGACCAAGAGTTTCAGAAAGCTACAGAGGCCATGTGCGTCGACGGCGGCGCCTCACTGCATACTTCTCACCGCCAGCTTAAACAGTGGGCGCGAGAGATTACAGTGGCAGAGCCGTCGTTTGATGCCCAAAGGCCGCTGAAGTGGTCCAGCACACCTATCATTTTTGACACTGAGGGTCACCCTGATCGCACTACTGCAGTCGGGTGCTTGCCATTGTTGGTTTCACCAACAATATGCAACCTCAAGGTGACAAAGATGCTAGTCGATGGTGGGGCCGGTCTGAACTTGATCTCGCCTGCCGTGATCGAGAAACTGCAGATTCCTGATGGAGACCTCGAAGAGACGGGCATGTTTCAGGGGGTCAACCCGGGAAGAAGCCAACCTAAGGGAAAGGTCACGCTGCCCGTGACTTTTGGAAGCAATCTGAACTATAGGACGGAGAGGATCGTGTTTGATGTTGCCAAGATCCCCTTGCCTTACAACGGGATCCTTGGCCGCCCAGCGCTGGCCAAGTTCATGGCGGCGTCACACTACGCCTACAACACCCTGAAGATGCCAGGACCTGTGACGATCATCACCATCCCCTTCGATAAGAAAGATGCGCTGATTTGCGCTGACCAACTATACCAGCAAGCAGTTGCAGCAGCTGCCGCCACTAGGGGACTTGCTCCTGCCGCTGGGACCCCGGGAGGGAAGAAGAAGAAGACCGCTGAGACCTCGGACACCCACTCCGGCAAGCGCACCTCTTCGGAGTGTAGCGCTCCCGTCGAGGACGTGCCAGAGAGCTCCACCGGTGGAAACAAGAAGCCCAGGGCCATACCGCCGGGAACCAAGAAGGTTTCTGTCAATGAGGATGACACGGGAGGGGCTTTCACCATAAGCTCCACCCTTGATGACAAATAGGAAGACGCGCTCGTCACCTTCCTGCGGGCGAATGTCGATGTGTTTGCATGGCAAGCTTCCGACATCCCCGGCGTTCCCAGGGAGGTGATTGAGCACCACCTTGCTGTCTGTCCTCATGCGCGCCCCGTCAAGCAGAAGGTCAGAAAGCAAGCTTTGGAACAACAAGAGTTCATCACAGAGGAGATCCGGAAACTGGAAGCAGCAGGTTTGGTAAGAGGAGTGCTCCATCCAACGTGGTTGCCAATCCGATCGTAGTGCGCAAGGCTAATGGGAAGTGGAGGCTGTGTATTGATTACACAGATATCAATAAGGCTTGTCCCAAGGACCCCTTCCCGTTGCCGCGCATCGACCAGATTGTTGACTCCACAGCTGGGTGTGATCTGTTGTCATTCCTCGATGCCTACTCCGGCTACCACCAGATCTTCATGACAAGAGAAGACGAAGAGAAAACAACATTCATCACCCCATGTTGTACGTATTGTTTCATGCGGATGCCTTTCGGGCTGAAGAGTGCTGGTTCGACGTTTGCAAGGGCGGTCTAGATTGGTTTTGAACCCCAGCTCCATAGAAATATGGAAGCTTATATGGATGACATAGTGGTCAAAACCAAGGACAGGGAAACCCTCATACCGGATTTGCAAGAAACATTTGCAAACCTGCGCAAGATCAATCTCAAGCTGAACCCTGAGAAGTGCGTCTTTGGCGTCCCGTCCGGCAAGCTTCTCGGGTTCTTTGTATCACAGCGTGGGATAGAGGCCAATCCGGACAAGATCAAAGCTATAGAGCAGATTGAAGCACCCAAGCGAATCAAGGATGTGCGTCGGCTTGCTGGTTGCGTTGCTGCCATGGGCAGATTCATTTCTAAGTCTGCCGAGCGCGCCGTTCCCTTTTTCAAGATCCTGAAAAAGACGGGCCCGATGGAGTGGACGCCAGAAGCCGAAGCAACATTGCAAGATTTGAAGAAGTACCTCTCCTCTGCGCCAATACTAGTTGCGCCTAGGCCACAGGAGTCGTTGCTGCTATACCTGGCGGCAACGAACCAGGTGGTCAGCGCCGCACTAGTGGCGCAGAGAGAGGTTGACGACGAGGTAATGGCAGCGACAGAGCCCGACACCACCAATGCAGAGACGACACAGCCAGTTGAAGTGCCGCTGAAGAAGAAAATGATGCAGCACCCGGTCTACTTTGTTAGTTCCCTCCTGCAGGGAGCTAGATCAAGGTACTCCGGCGTGCAGAAATTGCTATTCGTCCTTCTTATGGCCTCGAGGAAGCTGCGTCACTACTTCCAGGCACACGAGATCACTGTCATCACTCGCCTCCCTCTACAACGGATATTGCACAATCCAGATGCAACGGGAAGAATTGTGGAATGGGCACTGGAGCTGTCCAGCTTTGGCCTCAAGTTTGAAAGTACTTCGACGATTCAGAGCCGAGTCCAGGCGGAGTTCATTGCAGAGTGGACCGTAACGCCTGACGAAGAAGCCCAAGAGACTACTCTTCTTGGCAAGGAGGCAAGTTGCAGTTGGATCATGTACTTTGATGGAGCTTTCTCCTTACACGGTGCCGGGGCTGGCGTACTGCTTGTCGCGCCCACTGGAGAGCACCTCAAGTACGTGATCCAGATGCACTTCCCCAGGGAGGTGTCAACAAACAATACGGCAGAGTACGAAGGGCTGCTTGCCGGTCTTAGGATCGCAGCGGATCTCGGAATCAAGAAGCTCATCGTCAGGGGCGACTCGCAGCTCGTCGTCAAGCAAGTCAACAAGGACTACCAGAGCCCGTTGATGAAGGCCTACGTCGATGAAGTGAGAAAGCTGGAAGAGCGTTTGGACGGTATACAGGCTGAATACGTTCCCCGAGCGGAGAACGATATCGCCGATTACCTGTCAAAACGCGCTGCCCTCACGCTACCTGTGGAACCAGGTACCTTTGTGGTCCAGCTAACTCAACCATCCGTTGATCCATCAATAGAGCAGAACAAGAGGAGGAAATCAGGACCCGGCAAGTATTTTCCCGCCGAGCTCCCCGGAGCCGCTGGCAAGGATGTTGCCGGGGACACTAAACCCGCCACGGGACGGCTAGCTCCGGCGGAGCGTCAAGCTCTTGCCGTCGAGACAGCCGCTCCCATAGCGGAGGAAATGCCTTTAGTCCTCGCCGTCGAGCCCCAGGCTCCAGCGTGGGCACAGCATACCGTCCGATTCCTCCAAACAAGGGAACTTCCTGAAGAGCAGGAAGAAGCGGAAAAAGTAGCCCGTCGCTCTACCATGTACCAGTTTGTCGATGACGTCCTATACAGAAAGAGGCCGAACGGTGTGAAATTGAAGTGTATCCCTCGGGAGGAAGGACTGGAGCTGTTGGCGGAGATACACGGAGGCATATGTGGATCCCACATCGGGTCAAGGGCCCTTGCCGGCAAGGCATTTCGGCAAGGCTTCTTCTGGCCCATCGCCCTCCAGGATGCGACGACACTAGTCACCAGGTGTGAAGCGTGTCAGTTCCATTCAAAGAAGCTTCATCAGCCAGCTCAAGCCCTTCAAACCATTCCTCTCTCCTGGCCCTTCTCGATCTGGGGGCTCGACATACTGGGCCCTTTCCCCCACGCTGTCAGGGGCTTTGAGTACTTGTACTGCAATCGACAAGTTCACAAAGTGGCCGGAGGTGGAGGCAGTGAGGAAGGTCACAGCTTAGTCAGCCGTCAAGTTCTTCAAGGGACTAGTGTGCCGTTTTGGTGTACCCAACAGGGTCATCACCGACAATGGCACACAGTTCACAAGCCGCACCTTCATGCAATATATCCAAGACCTCGGCAGCAAAGTCTGTTTCGCTTCCGTTTCTCACCCACGAAGCAATGGTCAAGCTGAGAGGGCAAACGCTGAAGTACTACGAGGCTTAAGGACCAAGACCTTTGATAGGCTGCACAAGAGTGGAAGGCGCTGGATTGATGAGTTGCCGACGGTTCTTTGGTCGATCAGGACGACGCCAAATCGAGCCACCGGCCAGACACCCTTTGCCCTAGTATACGGGGCAGAAGCAGTTCTCCCCACTAAACTCATATACGGGTCACCTCGAGTGCTCGCTTATGATGAGCTTGAGCAAGAGCAACTGCGGCAAGATGACACAATGCTCCTTGAGGAAGATCGTCTTCGGGCGGCTGTGAGAGCAGCACGCTACCAGCAAGCCTTGCACCGCTACCATAGCCGCAAGGTTCATGCCCGAAGCCTTGAGGAAGGCGACCTTGTCCTTCGGCGCGTTCAATCGGCCAAGAATTCCAACAAGTTGACGCCAAAGTGGGAAGGCCCTTATCGGGTAATACGAGTCACCAGGCCCGGCGCAGTCCGCCTGCAGACCGAAGATGCCGTTCCGGTGAGTAACTCCTGGAACATTGAGCATCTTCGCAAGTTTTACCCGTGAGGCACGGCTTGCCGGGCCCCCTGGCAAGCCACCTTTTGTACAAGCATTGCCGATGATGCATGTAACCCTTTGTAAAAAGCCAAGCGCAGACCCTGAGCACAAATAAATGAAGTGCTGGCGCCCTAAGTTATAGCATGCATGCTAGGTCGAGTCTCGTCCTTGGTTAGGGTTGATAGTGCTTAGTGGCGACTAACCCCTAGCTTAGAGGTCGAGTGTGCGTCTCTTTGCCATTCTTTCATCTTCTTTGGTTCGCAGGACTCACAGATATCCTTGCCGGATCACTTGAGGACGAAAAAGAGAAGAGGGGTAGACTAGCATCTAGACCCCGGCGAGCCAGTATTGCCAGGGGCTGCAAGAGCAAAGATTCACCCACGGCAAACCAGAGTTGCCAGGGGCTACAGCTTCAGATAAGTTCTTCATCCCTTATCATGCATTCCCTTATGGACTGAGGTATGTGAAACCTTGTTTTTTCCTAAAGCTACCGTGCTCCCCTAACTCTAGGCCCTAGGGCTTGTTCCTGGGGCCAGGTTTGGTCGTAGTCGCGGCAGCGAGAGGATGAAACAAGGAGCCAGAACCCGCCTCATCCCTGCCTCCGCCAAAGGCGTGAGGAAGGTCGGGCGAAGTGGGGAGACGACAAGGCCTGTTGCCGGGCAAGGAAATGTTTATCTTGAAGATATCAAGGATTTACTCCTTGTCGTGGGTTCCACCCGCAAACAAATGACCCGGCAAGCATCCCTTTTTCATTAAAAACATTCCACTCAGGTACAGTCCATAGGGAATGAAAAATATGAATGATGGGATTACAAGTTTTAAATTCAACAAAGGCCCGAAGGCTTACAAACTAAAAAGAGATAAGGTGCCTGTAATTCCTTTCTTGTCCCTCTCCTCAGGAGGCAGGTCAAGGAGGCAAAAGAGACAAAAGGAGCGCCTAGGCAAGCTACGGGTGGCAGAAGACACCAAGAGAACATCTTGGTGGCCGTCCAAAGGCTGGATGGTGATGGCGGCGCTGGAAGCAGAGCTCGAAGACGAGGCGGGAGAACGTCAGCACGCGTCAAAGGCGTCGGTGCCCGCGTACTCCAACTTGACGGCCTTGCCGCCCGCCCTCTTCCTCTTCCGCAACCTCCCAACGCCAGCCTCCCAAGGAGACGACCCCGAGAAGTTCAGGGAGCCGGCGACGCGGATGATGGGGTCGCCGGTGCCGCACGGAGCGGCACCCGACACCTAATCGGACCCGTCATCCTGCCGCCTACTACCCTCGTCGTCGCTGCCGCTGTCCTCCTCGTCACTCCCGCCCGAGGAGGAGTCTTCACTATCAGAAGAGCTCTCCACACAGCACCTTGCACGGGTCGCAAAGCACCCGAAGACCTTGATGGAGAGAAGGCCACCCTCCATCAGCTTAAAAAGGAGAGTGAGCCCCTCCGTCAAGAGGTGGATATGGGCAAACATCTTCCATCCCCGACGGAGATACATCACGTGAGGGGCGGGGAAGTCGACGCGGGCCTGCGTGCCACTGATCCCGCAGCCCCTCATGTGCAGCCACAAAGACTCCGGCGGATCCAGCTCCATGTCCTGCGCGAATGGATTCGGGAGACGAAGACGACGGTGAGGCGGCCGGCGCAGCCTGACGAAGAACTCGCAAGGGTCATCCCCAACGTGGCCCTCCATGGGGGGAGGAACTGCTGGCGGAGGCGAGGCCGGCGCGCCGCCCCGTCCTCCTCTTCCCCGAGCGCCTCGGCCTCGCCCACAGCCTCGCCCCCTCCCCCTTCCCCTCGTGGCTGGCTCTGCCACCGCGGGTGCAGGAGAAGGAGGGACGCGTTGTCGAGCGGCGACCCTCGCCGCCACCGTTGAAGGACCAGGATTCCCTCTCTCCTTGGCGGATGGAAGAGGGGAGCAGAAGCTGAAGGAAGGTGGAGATGAAGGAATGTGGGACGCCATCCCCCTCCCGCTCTTTATAAAGGAACGGGGTCGGGGCTCGGCCGCCCGCTCAGCCAATCAAGACGCGGAAGGCGCAGGGAACTGGGACCGACCCGCCGCCCCAGCCCGCGGCGGTCCGGTTTCCCGCTTCCACCATTCGCCACCCCAAGCGCATGAGAGCCACGTGGAAGGCGTGTAGGACCGAGGCAACGGGTGAGGCGACCTCTCCCCACCCCGTGATCGTAGGGAGTGGACGCCTTGAAGACCACGCCTCGGCCCCATTCAGTAAATGGGCCGCGCCTCCACGCCTCCCTCCGTTTATGGGGAGGGCGCGAACCGCCCCCTTTACTACGACGTGACGCATGCATGCAGAGCTCAGCCCCACGCATGCCGCCCACGTCACACACGCCTCCCCACGCTGCGCCACGCGCGGGAAGCGTGGGAAGCACAGCGCGCGAAGAAACTTACCGCGGTAAAAACCGCCCCGCCTGCCCGCGCATCGTTTTTGGGCCTAGCCCAATGACGCGATTGCGCTTACGTGTGGCCCAGGCCCGGGGGCTCCTGTCGGTGTACAAAAAGAGGGGTACACTTTTTGTACCCCTATAACTGTGCACGGGCAGTCTGAGCCACGGGCACCACCACACTGAGCAAGGCAAGGGAGGTGAGCCAAGGTAAGGCCGAAGCTCAGGAGAAGCAGAACGACGCCAAGACCATGACCACAAAGAGCAAAAGGGACGAAGCGGACCCCCCGACAAGATCCTTACCGAGAGGCGGTTTTAGCAAACCCGACAAGACCCTTGCCGTGGCAGCTCTCCCCACACCTACGGAGTAAGTCACCCTTGAGTCCACTGCCCCCATGGGGCAAGGATTCGGGAGACATCCCCGTGGTGGCATGCAGATCTTAGTGAAGACATTCAAGATCAGATACACCCTTAGAAGATGATGATCCTTGGCGGGATCCCAGCCAAGGAGGACCACAAGGCCCCCGGCAAGAGCCTTGCCGGGGATGACAGCAGGCGCCACGGCAAGACCCTTGTCGGGGCCCTGGCAAGGCCCTTGCCAAGAACACCCGTAGGGCCACCATCAGGCCCACGCCAGTAAAACCTCCATCGCCGTTTGCATTCAGTTGCCGACCCAACCGGCTGGGCAGGCACCTGCGTGGCGGCATGCGGATCTTCGTGGAGACCCACCACTGCGCCACCTCAGCTGCCTGCCTGCCTACATGGCACCGCGGGCGCCGCAGGCCAGGGCGCGTGTCGACACGAGAGGGAGCGGCGACGGATGAGACAGGGCTATCCCCCGTTCCTGATAAAGCAAGGACACCTGGTCAAGACGCATTAAATGCGCCTTGTCATGTAATGCAAACGATAAACTCACATCACTGTACCTTTTCCACCTCCTGTGTGCCACTATGGCATCCCCTTTCCTATAAAAGGAGGCCCGAGGCGACCAGGAGGAGGATTCGGCTTTTTGGAGCTCCCCACGCCCATAGCTAGCTCAAGAACACAGATATACAATCCACCAAAGCAGGAGTAGGGTTTTACGCATCCTCGCGGCCCGAACCTGGAAAAACGAACCGTGTGCTATCTGTTTGAACCGCTCTTCTCACGACACCGAGCCCCGCAACCGTAGTAGGGATTCTTGTGATCCCATAGGTGTCGTTCCCACCGACATTAATATTTCAAGCAAATGCCCGGATTGAGAGATATGAAGTCTCCAATATATTCTATAGCTGCAAGATGGAGGAGAATAGTTCTGTCAGTGAACATATACTTAAAATGTCTGGGTATCATAATCACTTGACTCAACTGGGAGTTAATCTTCCTGTTGATAGTGTCATTGACAGAGTTCTTCAATCACTACCACCAAGCTACAAGAGCTTCGTGATGAACTATAACATGCAAGGGATGGATAAGACAATTCCCGAGCTCTTCGCAATGCTAAAGGCTGCAGAGGTAGAAATCAAGAAGGAGCATCAAGTGTTGATGGTCAACAAGACCGCTAGTTTCAAGAAAAATGGCAAAGGGAAGAAGAAGGGGAACTTCAAGAAGAACAATAAGCAAGTTACTGCTCAGGAGAAGAAACCCAAATCTGGACCTAAGCCTGAAACTGAGTGCTTCTACTGCAAGCAGACTAGACACTGGAAGCGGAACTGTCCCAAGTATTTGGCGGATAAGAAGGATGGCAAGGTGAACAAAGGTATATGTGATATACATGTTATTGATGTGTACCTTGCTAGAGCTCGCAGTAGCACCTAGGTATTTGATACTGGTTCTGTTGCTAACATTTGCAACTCGAAATAGGGACTACGGATTAAGCGAACACTGG
This sequence comes from Triticum urartu, assembly GCF_003073215.2. NCBI lineage: Eukaryota > Viridiplantae > Streptophyta > Magnoliopsida > Poales > Poaceae > Triticum > Triticum urartu. The sequence continues at coordinate 166,878,963 of NC_053025.1, forward strand.
CAAAGGACGAGGTGACGATGCGCGTGGGAAATGGTTCCAAAGTCGATGTGATCGCGGTCGGCACTCTACCTCTACATCTACCTTCGGGATTAGTTTTAGACCTAAATAATTGTTATTTGGTGCCAGGTTGAGCATGAACATTATCTCTGGATCTTGTTTGATGCGAGATTGTTATTCATTTAAATTAGAGAATAATGGATGTTCTATTTATATGAGTAATATCTTTTATGGTCATGCACCCTTGAAAAATGGTCTATTTTTGATGAATCTCGATAGTAGTGATACACATATTCATAATGTTGAAGCCAAAAGATGCAAAGTTGATAATGATAGTGTAACTTATTTGTGGCACTGCCGGTTAGGTCATATCGGTGTAAACCACATGAAGAAACTCCATACTGATGGACTTTTGGAATCACTTGATTATAAATCACTTGGTACTTGCGAACCGTGCCTCATGGGCAAGATGACCAAAACGCCGTTCTCCGGTACTATGGAGAGAGCAACGGATTTGTTGGAAATCATACATACAGATGTATGTGGTCTGATGAATATTGAGGCTCGTGGCGGATATTGTTATTTTCTCACCTTCACAGATGATTTAAGCAGATATGGGTATATCTACTTAATGAAACATAAGTCTGAAACATTTGAAAAGTTCAAAGAATTTCAGAGTGAAGTTGAAAATCATCATAACAAGAAAATAAAATTTCTACGATCTGATCATGGAGGAGAATATTTGAGTTACGAGTTTGGTCTACATTTGAAACAATGCGGAATAGTTTCGCAACTCACGCCACCCGGAACACCACAGCGTAATGGTGTGTCCGAACGTCGTAATCGTACTTTACTAGATATGGTGCGATCTATGATGTCTCTTACAGATTTACCGCTATCGTTTTGGGGTTATGCTTTAGAGACGGCTGCATTCATGTTAAATAGGGCACCATCAAAATCTGTTGAGACGACGCCTTATGAGCTGTGGTTTGGCAAGAAACCAAAGTTGTCGTTCTGAAAGTTTGGGGCTTCGATGCTTATGTGAAAAAGCTTCAATCTGATAAGCTCGAACCCAAATCGGAGAAATGTGTCTTCATAGGATACCCAAAGGACACTGTTGGGTACACCTTCTATCACAGATCCGAAGGCAAGACTTTCGTTGCTAAGAATGGATCCTTTCTAGAAAAGGAGTTTCTCTCGAAAGAAGTGAGTGGGTGGAAAGTAGAACTTGATGAGGTAACAGTACCTGCTCCCTTATTGGAAAGTAGTACATCACAGAAATCGGTTTCTGTGACACCTACACCAATTAGTGAGGAAGCTAATGATAATGATCATGAAACTGCAGATCAAGTTACTACCGAACCTCGTAGATCAACCAGAATAAGATCCACACGAGAGTGGTACGGTAATCCTGTTCTAGAAGTCATGCTACTAGATCATGATAAACCTATGAACTATGAAGAAGCGATGGTGAGCCCAGATTCCGCAAAATGGCTAGAAGCCAAGAAATCTGAGATGGGATCCATGTATGAGAACAAAGTGTGGACTTTGGTTGACTTGCCCATTGATCGGCAAGCAATTGAGAATAAATGGATCTTCAAGAAGAAGACTGACGCTGACGGTAATGTTACTGTCTACAAAGCTCGACTTGTTGCAAAAGGTTTTCGACAAGTTCAAGGGATTGACTACGATGATACCTTCTCACCCGTAGCGATGCTTAAGTCTGTCCGAATCATGTTAGCAATTGCCGCATTTTATGATTATGAAATTTGGCAAATGGATGTTAAAACTGCATTCCTGAATGGATTTCTGGAAGAAGAGTTGTATATGATGCAGCCAGAAGGTTTTGTCGATCCAAAGGGAGCTAACAAAGTGTGCAAGCTCCAGCGATCCATTTATGGACTGGTGCAAGCCTCTCGGAGTTGGAATAAACGCTTTGATAGTGTGATCAAAGCATTTGGTTTTGTACAGACTTTTGGAGAAGCCTGTATTTACAAGAAAGTGAGTGGGAGCTCTGTAGCATTTCTGATATTATATGTGGATGACATATTATTGATTGGAAATGATATAGAATTTTTGGATAGCATAAAGGGATATTTGAATAAGAGTTTTTCAATGAAAGACCTCGGTGAAGCTGCTTACATATTGGGCATTAAGATCTATAGAGATAGATCAAGACGCTTAATTGGACTTTCACAAAGCACATACCTTGACAAAGTTTTGAAGAAGTTCAAAATGGATCAGGCAAAGAAAGGGTTCTTGCCTGTGTTACAAGGTGTGAAGTTGAGTAAGAGTCAATGTCCGACCACCGCAGAAGATAGAGAGAAAATTTAAGATGTTCCCCATGCTTCAGCCATAGGCTCTATCATGTATGCAATGCTATGTACCAGACCTGATGTGTGCCTTGCTATAAGTCTATCAGGGAGGTACCAAAGTAATCCTGGAGTGGATCACTGGACAGCGGTCAAGAACATCCTGAAGTACCTGAAAAGGACTAAGGATATGTTTCTCATATATGGAGGTGACAAAGAGTTCATCGTAAATGGTTACGTTGATGCAAGCTTTGACACTGATCCGGACGATTCTAAATCGCAAACCGGATACGTGTTTATATTGAACGGTGGAGCTGTCAGTTGGTGCAGTTCTAAACAAAGCGTCGTGGCGGGATCTACATGTGAAGCGGAGTACATAGCTGCTTCGGAAGCAGCAAATGAAGGAGTTCATATCCGATCTAGGTGTCATACCTAGTGCATCGGGTCCAATGAAAATCTTTTGTGACAATACTGGTGCAATTTCCTTGGAGAATGAATCCAGATTTCACAAGAGAACCAAGCACATCAAGAGTCGCTTCAATTCCATTCGGGATTTTGTCCAAGTGGGAGACATAGAAATTTGCAAGATACATACAGATCTGAATGTTGCAGACCCGCTGCCTAAGCCTCTTCCACGAGCAAAACATGATCAGCACCAAGGCTCCATGGGTGTTAGAATCATTACCATGTAATCTAGATTATTGATTCTAGTGCAAGTGGGAGACTGAAGTAAATATGCCCTAGAGGCAATAATAAAGTTATTATTTATTTCCTTATATCATGATAAATGTTTATTATTCATGCTAGAATTGTACTAACCGGAAACATAATACATGTGTGAATACATAGACAAACAGAGTGTCACTAGTATGCCTCTACTTGACTAGCTCGTTGATCAAAGATGGTTATGTTTCCTAACCATAGACATGAGTTGTCATTTGATTAACGGGATCACATCATTAGGAGAATGATGTGATTGACTTGACCCATTCCATTAGCTTAGCACTTGATCATTTAGTTTGTTGCCATTGCTTTCTTCATAACTTATACATGTTCCTATGACTATGAGATTATGCAACTCCCGTTTACCGGAGGAACACTTTGTGTGCTACCAAACGTCACAACGTAACTGGGTGATTATAAAGGTGCTCTACAGGTGTCTCCGAAGGTACTTGTTGGGTTGGCGTATTTCGAGATTAGGATTTGTCACTTCAATTGTCAGAGAGGTATCTCTGGGCCCTCTCGGTAATGCACATCACTTAAGCCTTGCAAGCATTGCAACTAATAAGTTAGTTGCGGGATGATGTATTACGGAACGAGTAAAGAGACTTGCCGGTAACAAGATTGAACTAGGTATTGAGATACCGACGATCGAATCTCGGGCAAGTAACATACCGATGACAAAGGGAACAACGTATGTTATATGCGTTCTGACCGATAAAGATCTTCGTAGAATATGTGGGAGCCAATATGAGCATTCAGGTTCTGCTATTGGTTATTGACCGGAGACATGTCTCGGTCATGTCTACATAGTTCTCGAACCCGTAGGGTCCGCACGCTTGATGTTTCGGTGACGATTGTATTATGAGTTTATGTGATTTGATGTACCGAAGGTAGTTCGGAGTCCCGGATGATATCAGGGACATGATGAGGAGTCTCGAAATGGTCGAGACATAAAGATCGATATATTGGACGACTATATTCGAACATCGGAAAGGTTCCGAGTGATTCGGGTATTTTCGGGGTACCGGGGAGTTACGGGAATACAAGGAAGAAGTAATGGGCCTCATGGGCCAAGTGGTGGAAGAGAGGAGGCAGGGCGCGCGCCCCCCTAGCCCAAACCGAATTGGACTAGGGGGCCGGCCCCCCTTTCCTCCTTTTTCTCCTTCTCCTTCCTTCTCCTTCTCCTCCTTCCTTTCCTCCTCCTAGTAGGAGTAGGAAAGGGGAGTCCTACTCCTACTAGGAGGAGGACTCCTCCTCCTGGCGCGCCCATAGAGGGCCGGCCGGCCTCCCCCCTTGCTCCTTTATATACAGGGGCAGGGGGCACCTCTAGACGCACAAGTTGATCAGTTGATCTCTCCCAGCCGTGTGCAGTGCCCCCCTCCACCATATTCCACCTCGGTCATATCGTAGCGGTGCTTAGGCGAAGCCCTGCGTCGGTAGCAACATCATCACCGTGTCCACGCCGTCGTGCTGACGGAACTCTCCCGTGAAGCTCTGCTGGATCGGAGTTCGCGGGACGTCATCAAGCTGAACGTGTGCTGAACTCGGAGGTGCCGTGCGTTCGGTACTTGGATCGGTCGGATCGTGAAGACGTACGACTACATCAACCGCGTTGTGCTAACGCTTCCGCTTTCGGTCTACGAGGGTACGTGGAGAACACTCTCCCCTCTCGTTGCTATGCATCACCATGATCTTGCGTGTGCCTAGGTTTTTTTTTGAAATTACTACGTTCCCCAACACTGTCTATGTCTCACTCATGCATGATCATTTGCACATTCACACCTCTCTATGTCTGTATCACACGCACACCGTCTCCACATTGACCTTCCGCCACAACACACATATCGACACATACACACGTTCTCTCTCAGTCACACACACAAAATCAGTATTAAAAAAAACTAGGGCGCACCTAAAACGTCCAAATCCAAATAAACACGAACTGGAGCTAAATTCACATATATGGAAATATTGCAGCGTCAAGAACTTTCATAGGAAAAAAGTTGAGTAATATTCGAGGATTGTTTTCACACACACAAAAAGGTTCGGTGGATGTTCTTCGAGCGCGACACGGTGATGCACCGTTCGATCGACCGCGCGGCCGTGGTTCACGCGCTTGCACAGGATTCCGTATCGTGGCCGTGGTACTAAGGCTGGTCACAATGGGCAAGAACATAAGCTAGTAACTAATAAAAGCGCTGCCTAAGTCTAATGTTTACGTGTACTAGTTCGGGTTTCTTTTAAGTTTGACCAACCTTATATATAAAACTAAAGTACACTCCCACACACGCACTCATCAATATGCCGCTGCCGCCGTTGCGCATGCCGGCGCCCGCCTGCTCCGGCCAACAATTTCTCGCCCATCACCGCCGTGTCGCCGCCATCCCTGTGCCATGAAGCTGAAGGCTCGCCCGTTCACGTCGTCTGCAGTCCCTCTTCGCGATGCCGCCGCGCTGCCAAGCACGCGAGCAGCTGGTGGAGCCGCGTCTATGCATGCAGCGTACGAAGAGGAGGATGAGCGCGTGCTCCAGCACGCCGTCGAGGAGGAACTAGCGTGTCATTGTCGTTTCCGCCCGCGCGGAGGAGGCGCGCATGGTGGCTGTCGCGGCGGAAGCCGGTCACGCGCGCGTCAAGCCCGCAAACCAGGTGCGGACGCGGAATCTACCTTCGAGACCTTGAATGCCACGTGGATCCTGCAATCTGAAGGAGCAATTTGGGTCAGTCGAATCATGTGAGCCATTTGATGCAACATGGATGGCTAGAAGGGCTTCTTCCACCTCTTCTGCCGTCTTCTTCCTTCGCTCCGTCAAACTTCTTTCACAAATCGACTGACCCAAATTATACTACTAGTACGAACGTATTAAGTACAGTAGGAACACAAATATACGAGTAGTAGTACCAACTGCAAGAAGAACAGTAGTAAGACATAGTACTAGTACTACTGTACGTACTAAAGAGTTCAAATAACGAGAAAGAACATAGACATAGGGGCTGTTTGGTTCCTAGCCACACATTGCCACACTTTGCCACACCTAACCTTAGGCAAGTTTGACCAAGTTAGGTAGGTGTTTGGTTCTAGCCACACTTGAGACAAGGAATTTTTTATGAGCAGTGAACCCCACATGTCATAGACACAAAAAGTGTGGCAAGATTCCCTTAGGCAAGGCAAAGTATGGCTAACAATTTGAGCAACTCAAGTAAGGCATGTGTGACAAATGTGGCAAAAATCATGTGGCAACATATGGCAAAGATAGTCACAATCCAAATAGCCCCATAGTTCTGCTGGGGCCTCAGCACAACACACCCTTGAAAATAAACTAATAAGCAACTAGTCCGCTTGACACTGCAGTAGAACCAGCATGAGCGATGACACTGCCACCTACTTGGAGTCCGAGTCCACGTCCTCGACTTCGTCCTCGTCCCTCTTCCCCTTCCTCTTCGCCGACGCTTCTTTGCTTGAACCGGACACTGGGCTCTGCTTCTTCATCCAACCCTTGTAGATATTTAAACAAAAGTAGGCATCCATTGCTGCGTACAGGATGTGATCTTCATCTAATGTCTTCGAATCCCATGTATGATGAAACTCGTGATGAGGTTTCTTCAGTTTAGCGTACGAAGGATCAATCATGGCTGCTACCAGGGTCAGCATTGAAGGTTGAGAGGAGGACACCAGTCTTGCCTTCTGGAGATCGAAGGGCTGGCCTACAACAAGACCTATCCGACGCAGGACGTCACTGTCGTTCTTAAAGCCTACAGTAACAAATTTCACTCTTTTGTCCTTGAGGAAGTTATTAAAATCCTGGCGCTCAACGTCGGCATGGCATATGTGGTAGACCAAGCAAACGTTATGTACGCAAACCTGGATCACGGCGGGCTTCTTCCTCTCTTCGTCCTTTAGATCCTTCTCTCGTCCCAGGACTGTGGTGTACTCAACATCTAGCCCAGCGACCCACTCATCCGTTGAACTGTTGAACATGCGTAGGAAGCGAGAAAGCCATGCTTTCACCGTCTCAGATCCACGTGTGTAGATGACGATGAACTGATCGCCGGTGATGGCTCTAACCTGGTACTCAGCAGCGACCATGGAGATTTGGGAGGCCATGGATTTTGGAGGAGGGTTAGGAGAAGTTGAACTGTTGTACCCCGCAAAAAAAACTAGGAGCGAACTAATGTGAAAGGACGGGACGACTGGGAGCAAACTGTTGTAAGGTAGAAGACGGGGACGAGTAGGGCGTGCGAACGGCGTGGGGTTGCTGGCTTGCCCGGTGGATAAACGACTGCAAGCCCCCAAAGAGTTCTCAAGAACTATGCGGGACCCACTAGATATCATGTCTACTAGACCCATATCGTAGGCCTAACGGTATAGCTTCTGCCTGTTCGCACGCCATGCCGGCGCATGGATGTAACTTCACTTAATTCCGTCAAATGTCACGCCTCCCACGACCTTCGCCTCCCTCGTGCGGTCGCGCCCTTTGAGACTTCGACCGGCTATAAATGAGCAATTTTTTTGCCTTTTTTTAGTCAAGAAATTTTTTTGCCTACTCCACATGCATGATACTCCCTCTGGTCCTTTTTACTCCCGTCAACCGTTTGCAAAGTGTTTGACAAAATTTATACTTTTTTTGAACACCACCTTATATTAATTAACCAGCCACACCAGTACACTCATTCGATACAATATTCACCACACAGGGCGGTACGTTATTTACAAGAATACCATCTAATCTATTGTCAAAGCTATACTTAGCGATTAAGTGTGCCACCTTATTGGCCGAACGGCTAATCTTTGACAATTGAAGATTGTTGATCAACTTCAAGATGCTCAACGCTTTCATCTTCAGGTCACACATAGCAGACCTGTCAACGCTTTGACAGGCATCAATGAAATCCCACGACCAAATTTATACTAAAAATATCAATATCTACAATACTCCCAAAACACTTAGGCGCGGTGCATTAACTTCTACCTTGTTTCTTGTTTCTTGACATATCAACCAATAGGAGATGTGGGTGTGCATGCTTCTAATGACTTGAGACTACCAAACACGACATGCAGTGGTTAGTTCATTGCATGCAATGCTATTAATTAGCAAATAAACATTAAGATCTCTCGTTTTCCCCTCCTCCTTGGTCACAGTGCACAATCTAAGATGACTTGCTCACCTAGACGGAGGGAGTACTGATTATAAACATTAAGATCTCTTGTTTTCCCCTCCTCCTTGGTCACAGTGCACAATCTAAGATGACTTGCTCACCTGGACGGAGGGAGTACTGATTATAATGAGTACTCAACTAGTACTAGTATAAGAACTATGTTTTATAATGAGTGTAAAAATATTGATTTGACATTGTGAATGTTGACACATTGTGGAATAGTTGTTGAAGTCTGCAAAATTACTCAACTAGTGCTGTTGTTCTCCACAAAAAAATGTGTTTACCAATACATGCATGAACTCTAGTTACTCTAACCCCCCTCTCTTCTTTAATTCTTTGCCACATCAGCATGTTTGCTATTCCCGTGTGCATGATACCAGCTAAGATACCACCATTATGGCCAGCCTTAATCATCGCATGCAATAATTTAGTGCACCTTGAAATATGAACATGTGTGGGGCGTGTTTGTTTTTAATGACTTGAGACTATACCTAGCCCGGCATGCAAGATGACTTATTATGCACCGTTCCCCATACCTGCAGGAAGCCCGTTCGTCTCCAATTTTTTTCCTCTCCATGTGGGAAACAATATGCCTGCCAAACTCTCCTTCTCCCTCCGGCGGTCCCACCACCCCACCCCATGTGAAAAAATCTGCATGCATGACTCTCCTCCCCCACGCTCGTCCAATCCGTTGTGACCAGCAATATTTCCACCCCTTCGCTCCCCCGTAATTTACTCCAACAAATATGCCCACGTAGCTGTTACTTAACTGCATGTGCATTCGATCACTGACATATGGGCGCAACAGGGGTCTGGCCCACATGTCAGTGACGCAACTAGACCGGCAGTTAAGTCAGTGCAGCATCAGTCCATATCTTATGTAGGTGTGCCATTGCTCGCTATAAATACTGCGACTCCCACGACATCGCTATCTCATCCCCCTCACGTTCATGTTCATCGCTATCTCCTCCCCCACCCTCTCAGGTAGACCACCATGGCATCGCCCCTCCCAAGCCCTAGGAGCCCCTCGCTGCACCGCGCGGACGGTCACGCGTCGCCGTTCTATTCCTCGCCGCCACTAGTCGAGGAGGATGCGTCGGTGTTCCGCTCCTCGCCGCTACGCGATGCGTCGCCGTTCCATTCCTCGCCGCCACTAGTCGAGGAGGACGCGTCGGCGTTCCGCTCCTCGCCGCGACGCGTCGAGGTGGACGCATCGGCGTTCCCAATCTCGCCAGCACGCGCGCCGGAGGACGCGTCGGCTCCCCACTACGAGGAGAACGCCGCGCCGCCCGCCGAGCCCCCAGCCTTGAGGAGCTTTGGAAAGAAATGGATGTCTCCTTGTGGGAGGCTTTGCCTCCAGCAGAGCGCGCCAAAATAGAGGCGGAGAAGAAGGCCGATGAAGAGAAGCGCACCGCAGAACAAGCTGCCTGGGAGGCCTATGTCGCGTCCGAGAGAGTCAGGCAATTGGCTCTTTGGCAGAAGGCTCGTGCGAGGGCTGTGAGGGTGGCGGAGGACGCCCGTGCCGACGCCTTGAGTGCAGTCGGGCCCAAGCGCCTCATCTACGCTTGGCGGTACGTGGACCGGGTGCACGCTTCCAGCGAGGAGGAGTACCTGTTGGCGCCGGATCACCACACCGGTGAGATCTGCGCTCGCCCGCCGGCAAGCCGCCAATCAGCACCTCGCTAGTTGCGAGGCTGAGGAAGAGGCATTGTGTCGGCGCGCTGGGAAACGGCCGCGCACCAGGGCACTCGTGGCGCGCCGCAAGCGCTCCTGCGCCGTGGCTTTTAGGAGGAGTATAATTTTTGTTTCGTAAGGCGATGTCATTAGTTTTGGGACGCAAATGATAAATCCTGAACGTTCAGGAATTTTTAGAATCCTTAATTAAGTATGTAAAAGGGAAAGTTTGGAAACCTTGTAATTCGTACGCATTTTGCAAGTACGTGCATATAGCACAAACTTTACTATATACTATCGCAGGAAAAGAATTCTATGAGACCAGGTCTCACGCGAGACCCATCCTGATGGATGACACGTGGCATTCACAAATCACAAAGCATCCCCCACCCCCACTTAAAAGCCACGTGTCATCCATCAGGACAGGTCTCTGTAGGATCGAAAGTATGTCTAGAGGGGGGGTGATTAGACTACTTGACCAAATAAAAACTTAACCTTTTCCCAATTTTAGTTCTTGGCAGATTTTAGCTATTTTGGGACAAGTCAAGCAATCATCACACAATTCAAGCAAGCGTGCAAAGAGTATATTGGCAGCGGAAAGTAAAGCATGCAACTTGCAAGAATGTAAAGGGAAGGTTTTGGAGAATTCAAACGCTATTGGAGACACGGATGTTTTTCCCGTGGTTCGGATAGGTGGTGCTATCCTACATCCACGTTGATGGAGACTTCAACCCACGAAGGGTAACGGTTGCGCGAGTCCACACAAGGCTCCACCCAAGGGTAACGGTTGCGCGAGTCCACACAGGGCTCCACCCACGAAGGGTCCACGAAGAAGCAACCACCCACGAAGGGTCCACGAAGAAGCAACCTTGTCTATCCCACCATGGCCATCACCCACACAGGACTTGCCTCACTAGCGGTAGATCTTCACGAAGTAGGTGATCTCCTTGCCCTTACAAACTCCTTGGTTCAACTCCACAATCTTGTCGGAGGCTCCCAAGTGACACCTAGCCAATCTAGGAGACACCACTCTCCAAGAAGTAACAAATGGTGTGTAGGTAATGAACTCCTTGCTCTTGTGCTTCAAATGATAGTCTCCCCAACACTCAACTCTCTCTCATAGGATTTGGATTTGGTGGAAAGAAGGTTTGAGTGGAAAGCAACTTGGGAAGGCTAGAGATCAAGATTCATATGGTAGGAATGGAATATCTTGGTCTCAACACATGAGTAGGTGGTTCTCTCTCAGAACATATGAGTTGGAATGGTGTGTATGTTCTGATGGCTCTCTCTTCGAATGAAGAGGAGGTGGAGGGGTATATATAGCCTCCACACAAAATCCAACCGTTACACAGTTTTCCAATCTCGGTGGGACCGAATCAATAAGCTCGGTCGGACGGAAAATGTAAACCTAGTGACCGTTAGTGATTTTCGGTGGGACTGACATGCAACTCGGTAGGACCGATATGGTTAGGGTTTGGGCATAACGTAATCTCGGTGAGACCGATTACACAAACTCGGTGAGACCGAATTTGGTAATTAGCTAACCAGAGAGTTTGTCAGGCAAACTCGGTGGGACCCGATTTGCTCTTTCGGTGAGACCGAGTGGAACTCGGTGAGACCGAAAAGTTACAAAGGGGAAACACTGAGTTTACATTGCAATCTCGGTGGGACCGATTCGCTCTTTCGGTGGGACCGAAAAGTTACGAAAGGGAAACAAAGAGTTTGCAACCCCATCTCGGTGAGACCGAGATCCTTATCGGTAGAACCGAATTGCTAGGGTTTGGCAGTGGCTTATGACAAATGAAACTCGGTGGCGCCGAATAGGAAGAATCGGTAGGACCGAGTTTGGCTTAGGGATTAGGTCATATGTGGAAGTGGGAAAGTAGTTGAGGGTTTTGGAGCATATCACTAAGCACATGAAGCAAGAGGCTCATTAAGCAACACCTCATCCCTCCTTGATAGTATTGGCTTTTCCTATGGACTCAATGTGATCTTGGATCACTAAAATATAAAATGAAGAGTCTTGAGCTTTTGAGCTTGAGCCAATCCTTTGTCCTTAGCATTTTGAGGGTTCCACTTTCACATCCATGCCATGCCAATCATTGAGCTTTCCTGAAATAATCATCTTGGAATAGCATTAGCTCAATGAGCTATATGTTGTTATGAATTACCAAAACCACCTAGGGATAGTTGCACTTTCAGTCTCACCTGCTAACCATGAGACCTGGTCTCATATACGAGTAATTTTTTTCCACTATCGCACTACACGTCTCTCTCGATATATGCTTGCAGACTGTGCTACTCCCTCCGTCCAGGTCAATAAGTCATCTTCCATTTTGCACCGTGACCAAGGAGGGAAGACTTATACACCTAGACGGAGGGAGTACTACTATTACTTATGTACGTTCAAATGCACGTTTTAACATTACGATGCGGTTATTGTAAAAGTAGAAAAATAGCACTAGTCAAGCTTGTGAAACGATTCAATGCAAAACAAAAGCAAAAATGCTTGTTTGATTGTTTACTTTTAGCTTCCTTCTCTGTGTTTATTTCTCTGTCGTACTTTGTACGGAATATCTCACTGGTTGGAAAGGCATGCAAATTCCCAAACTGCTTCCTACACCCTGTATCTCACTGGTTGCCGGCGTTGACGTTGTCGCCCATGTCGTCGAGGATGAGGTTGCCGAGGTCGGGGAAGAAGTCGTCGTTCACAACTAATGATGTGGACTAGCATAGTAGTAGGATACAGAGTAGAAACATGAATTTTACCACGATTTCGAATAGGAAGGACAGAAACACATACGGTGCAAAGGGAGCTGCACTGTTGGCGTTGAGGTTGTCGCCCATGTCCAAACACCACGTAGACACGGTCTTTGAGCACGGTTCATAGTCGTTCCACGCTCGGGCATTGAAGTTTGTAACTATTTTAGATTAGAATATACTACTCCTCCAGTGCTAGTAGTAGAGCAGAGTCCTACTCTACTACTCTACTCAAGCAAGTTAGGGCATAGCATTGTAGGGAGTACCAGTACTGTGATCACTCAAGCAAGTTGTGTGGCATCGACATGACCCTATGCTGCTGGTATGTGTCTCGTAAGTCAAGCGGCATGCTGTAGTCATCATCACCTGTCCACTTCCCGCAACACATATTCGCTTATCCATCTTTGTCCGCACATAATCTCATCCAATCTTCCATACCCGCTAAGGCGCCTCCCCCCCTTGTCCGAAACCCAAGCACTAACAATGGCAGAACCAAGCAGCGTCTGCCGAAAGAGTGGATGGAATTCGCTCCCAACAGAGGTAATCAAGCTCATTGTTTCGCGTGTGGACAATCTCAGTACCATGCCGCTCGCCGCGTGCTCGTCGGGGCTGTACCGTTTACTCAAAGTCCTCAGGCCGGAGCTTTTTAGGCCAGCTCCTTGCTTGCTGATGCCGCCTGATCTTCAGAAACATCGTGTCACGCAGCATAACGATCGTAGGGTGGCGAGCATCAACCCCCTTGACTGCGATTCGATCCCCGTCAGCCTCAACTACATTAACGGTATGTATTGGGTCGGCATGAACACGTCTTGGATGGTGCTCGTCGACGGTCATGGCAGCTGGATGCTCATGGAGGTCTACACCCGGCGGTTGATCCCCCTTCCTTTGATTAACACTACACTGCGTTGGCACCGCAGCCCAGAATACTCGGAATCTTACAGTAGCCAACATGATACCTGTCGGGTTTCGGGTTCTGGCAGACCCTTGAGGTTCGAACACTGGGGTGCGCGCGGAGATCTCTCCCCTACCGATCTACGTCTGATCCTCTCGTGCGAACTAAGATGAAAATGATGAACACCACAAGAGACACGAGGTTTATACTGGTTCGGGCCACCGTTGTGGTGTAATACCCTACTCTAGTGTGTGGTGTGGTGGATTGCCTCTGGGGCTGATGATGGACAGTACAAGGGAAGAACAGCCTCGTGAGAGGTGTTGTTGAGCTGGTGCGATGAACTGCTAGGGTGAGTTCAGTCGCCTCTCTCTCTCTCTCTGCTAGGGTTCTACCAGATCTCTCGATGTTCTTGGGGTGTCTCGATGTCTCTACTCTGTGGTGGCTAGCTGTATTTATAGAGGCCCCGGGCCTCTCCCCAAATAATGAGTGGGAAGGGCGCCAACAATTGGTCATTTCGAATGGGAACATCTAGTACAAGTTATCCTGACCAAAGGCGGTCTTCGGTTGCCAAAAGCACTGGCGATGACGCCGTCTTGGGATCCACAGTGACCTCCGTCCTGCCGTCCGGCTGGTCTTGGTCTCATTGCACCGGAATGGTAACCTTTGCCTGATGCCTTGGCCTGTGCTTGCCCCCTTTGCACCAAAGGGGAAACAAGGACACTGCGCAGGCCGGTGCCCGCCTGGTCTCGATCGTCATGGCTTGCATCACGAGTTCCTCGTGAGGTACCCCTGCCTTGATCTCTCCGCCTCCTCGCGAGCCTGCCTGATGAGGCTGCCTCTGAGGAAGCTTCCTGTCGTCCGCCCCGCGAGGCTTGGCCCCTCGCGAGGGTCTTGAGCTTGAGATGATGAAGATGGGCCGTGCTGGGCCCCCGAGGCAGACAAGTCTGGGGACCCCCATTCCCAGAACGCCGACAATACCAAGTTTGATTTGCTCAAGGTTGTAATCTGCCAAGTGCCCACAAGATCTGCGAATTATAAAGACTTCAGGCTAATTGCGTTCTTCTACCACGGTCTCGCCTATCTGACAGGTCACTGCGGTAAGTGGATAAATCAGCACGTCCATCGCAGGATCATACATCCTCCATGGTTCTCTGATGCCATTGAACACAAGGGCTTCATTTATGCTGTCGACTCCTTCTATGGCTGGACGTATTGCTGGCCTACTCCAGTCATCGCTACAAACGGCTGTTACAGCAGTATGTTACTTTCCTATGATATCATGATGGCTTGCTTATATTACTGTCAACATTTGCTGAAAAAATATTCATGCTCATAACATGCTGTTCTTAAGATTGACTAAACCAAGAGCCCATTTTTATTTGACTCCAACTTGATATGATGTTGTAGGCCGCCTGGTGTCCCTACCCTTCCTAATCCCAGAACCTTTCAAAGAAAAGCGGCATGGCAGTTGCAGGTGGTTCCTGGCTCGATCAAACGACGGCGAAAGATTGATGATCGTTCACACGTACCAGACGTGTTGTTTCGCGGAATACAATCACAGTCACTGCAAGGTCTTTGAGCAGGATCCCAGTTTCTCTGGGCCTTCAGGAATTTTTGACTGGAGGCTGGTAAGTAGCCTTGGTACACGCTCTCTGTTTGTCGGACTGAATTATTCGATTAACCAGGAGATAACCGACGGCAAGGATCATGATGGCAGCGCGGTTTCGTTCATCAGGCAAAACTGTGTGTACACAGCGTATGATGCGTCTCTACATGCACCATACCCTGATATGTGCCGCCACGCTCTGCAGCCCAAAGTAGGAGAGAGGGTCGCAAGTATCATACTTCGACCTGCTGGCTGGAGTTTCCCCCGTCAGGCACCCATCTGATTCAAGCCGTCAGCCAATCTCCACAGCTTAATAAATAGTAACGTCTAACTGAGCCAGTTAGTTAGATGCGTACACTTGGTGTAGTAGGATCTTTATTTAGTTTGATGCATACACTTGTTCTTTTTTGGTAGCCCTTTTGTAATGATGGCTGATGTTTGGTTTGGAAGAGAGAGCTGCGTCTTCACTCTTCTGGCCCTGCTTACTGCTTCTGTTGCACCCCCAGCCCTGGTTGCTGCTGCTGCTGTTTTCAATGTACAATCAGTAGTATATTTCGTCTGTTGGTTGAACAAATGTGTTGTTAGAACGACAAACACAATGTTTTGGAAGTTGTTGCACGGTTCGATCCTACAGTGCCCCGTACCGTACGTAGTGCATACTATTTATCGTATGGAACACATTTTTTTGAAACTCAGAACACATTTTCCACTTGTTGATAACATGCAGCCCACTGATGAAGGCCCAATAGAGAAGCCCATAATTAACTGGAAGGGAGGCTCTCACATGAATCCGGCCCAGGTACATGCTCATGGTCCCCTAAACATAAATAAGTAAATAAATAAATAAACCTAAATGCTCATGCACCAGTTCTTTCGGAAAATAGGTAGCCCAGTATTTCTTTTTGAAGAATACCCAAGCTAGGCCTATTTGTTTTCTCCGAATTACTAGGCTGCAAATCTTTCAAGACGAGGAGGGATGCATTCCGGCCTGGCTTAAGAGTATGGTCAATGTCTGTTAAAAGTAATATCAAAAGGGGATGAAAATTCCAAAAAATTTATAGCAAATGGGATATAAGTTTCTTTTTTTGTTTTTGTTCTTCACTGATATCTTATACGTATTTCATTGGATTTAACATGACATAGTACTACTTTATTTTTAAATTTGTTTTAGTATGGCTATTAATTTTTGGATTAAGAATATTTCATTCCCCAACAAAAATTTGCAAATTTTCAAAATTTCCCACATATTTAGTTAATTTTTTGACCCTAGTACTGACTAGAAAATGGCCAGGAATTCTAAAAATGGAAAACAGGCTGCAATAAATTCCATATGAATTAGAAAATGAGTAAAAAATATATAAATAATAGCAAATGGGCTGTACACGCCACAGATTTTGAGGCTAACTTGTTTACACAAGGCTTTGTCAGTGAACACACGATTCTAGCAGCAGTTAGTGTTGGATCTCCATCCAACGGCCGACGTGCTTCTTCAATCTCTGATCTTCCTGCTCCAGCCGCCTAAACTAGCACCGGCAGGACTGCCTGCTCCCTCCTCTTGTGGCCCGCTATGATGCCGCGCAGGCTTCCCCGGCCCACCCTACTCCCTCCGCCGGCCTGGCCGCACGCAATCAACTGCCTCCTTATTACGCGAAAAAATGATTCCTCCCACTGACATCTGGGGCGCATCGGTTGGGAGGCTGACCTGTGGGCCTACTAAGTTGACGCGTATGCAGGGCTTGTCAACTTAGTCAACAAACGATTCTAGCAGCAGTAACCGTTGGATTTGAATCGAACGGTCCTGCTGCTTCTTCAATTGCTGCTCTTCTTGCACCAACCGCCCAAACCAGCGCTGGGGAGACCGCCTGCTCCTGCCTCCAGTGGCCAGCTGTGCTGCCGATGAGGCCTCATCGCCCCTACTACTCCCACCGCTAGCCAGGCCCAGCGGCGATGGCAGCGTCACACCGTAGCCGAACCAGTGAACCCTCGTACTCCTCTCCGCGTGGGCATCCACTGCCGCGTCTTCCCCGGCTCCATGTCGTCCCCTTCCTAGGCCTCGCCGTCGTCCACCGCCTTGGTGCTCTTGGCGCGGCGTGGTCAACATGGTCAACGACATTCCATTGGAAGAGTACTATACGTGGAGAGGCTGACAGCTGGGTCCATGGCCACAGCCTAGTTTTTTTGTGATTTGCCAAGTAAGTCGCTTTGTCAGGCCTGTTGGGCTGTAAATCTTTCAAGACAAGGAGAGCTTTCATTCGGCTGGCCGAGAAAATGGCCCATCAGTAATGAGAAATGGGTTGTACATTTTTAAAACACATCAAACCGACAATTAGTTTCAAATATCTTTTCTTCATTTCGAGATTTGAAATTACATTAATTTTTATGCATGGAGAATTTGTTGGATTTTATATTGATATACATTTATTTTTAAAATCAGTTTGAATGTGAGTCGAAATTTCGGGATTAAAAACAGTTCGGACCGCACCAAAATATGCAAAATTTCGTATAATTTTTTAACCGTGGCCACAATATGGGGTGTAATGCTAACAAAAAGAATATGGGCTCCAAAAAAACATTAATAATTAGCAAATGGGCTGTAAATTATTAGAAATAATGGCAGATGGGTTGTATGCTGTTTTCCACAGATTTGAGGCTTTCGTAAAAAAAGGTTGACGCACAAGCAGTGACTGTTGGATGGCCATCCAACGGCCGTCGTGCTTCTTCAATCTCTGCTCTTCCTGCTCCAGCCACTCAAACAGACGCCGACGGGACTACCTGCTCCCTCCTCCCCGCGGCCGGCTCTGCTACCGCGCAGGCCTCACCGCCCCATCGTACTCCCATCGCTGGCCTAGCCATCCCTCTACTCACCCACACCTACTGTTATTCTCCGGCGACGGCAGACGAACCAGTAAACCCTCGTACAGTCGTACTCCCCTCTGCATGGGAAACAACTACCGAGTCTTCCCTGCCTCCGTGTCGTTCCCTTCCTAGGCCTCGCCGTCGTCCACCGCCCTGGTGCTCTCGGCGCGGCCTGGTCAACGTGGTCAACGACCGACATGCATCTGAAGTGGACCGTACGTGGAGAGGCCGACAGCTGGGTCCACAGCCGCACGCAAGGAAATGCCTCCTTATTACGCGCAAAATAATTATTCCTCCACCTGACATTAGGGACCCACCGAAAGGGCCTCTGTATTTCGCGAAAAAAGGTTACCGCCGCTGACAGCTTAGACCCACCAGCTATATCTTTGCACGCAAGGAAGTGCCTCCTTATTACGCTCAAAAAAATGAATACCCCCCTGCTAGCTGGGTCCCACCTTGGTGGGAGGCTGACTTGTGGGCCTACTAAGTTGACGGGGACGGAGGGCTTTCTCAACTTAGTCAATATGCACGATTCTAGCTCCAGTGACCATACAATGTCCATCCAACAGCCGTAGTGCTTCTTCAACCTCTAGTCTTCTTGCTCCAGCCGCCCAAACCAGCGCTGGTCGTGACTTGTGCTCATGCCTCCCGTGGCCGGCTGCGATGCGATGGAGGCCTCACCTCCCCTACTACTTCCAGCACTGGCCAGGCCATCCCTCTACTCACCAACACCCCCTGTTATTCTGCGGCGACGGCAGCCTCACACCGCAGCGAACTAGTGAACCCTCATACTCCTCTATGCGTGGGCATCCACTGCCACGTCTTCCCCGGCTCCGCGTCGTCCCCTTCCTAGGCCTCGCCGTCGTCCACCGCCCCGGTGCTCTCGGCGCAGCGTGGTCAACGTGGTCAAGGAACGGCTTCCATCGGACATGGACTGTACGTGGAGAGGCTGACAGCTGGGTCCACGGCCGCAGCAAGGAAGTGCCTCCTTATTACGTGCAAAATAATTATTCCTCCACCTAACAGCGGGACCCACCGGACGGGCCACCGTATTTCGTGAAAAAATGTTTCCCCCTAACTGCTGGGACCCACCATCTACATCTTCGCATGCAAGGAAGTGCATCCGGGCAAAAAAAAATGATTCGCCCCCTGACTGCTGGGACCCACCAGCTACATCTTCGTAGGCAAGGAAGTGTCTGACAGTCGGGACCCTCCTGGTCGAAGCGTATGTAGCATTGTCATTCTGGTCGGGAACATGTACGTACATACTGGTCCATGTAGAGGCGCGCATGTGTCATAGTAGAGGCGCGCACGTAGCATTTACACGTACGTACAGCGACCAGGGTGCAAGAAAGAAAATACGGCCACGTATGTGTACATATGGGCGGGGTCTCGAACGCCTACTCGCGCATACGTACGGCCAGGGCTCGTGTACATGGCTGGGTCGGAACGGAGAAACAACGTCGTCGTCGTGTTCATGGGGAGGCAACGGAATGCGTCGTGTTCATTGGGAGGGCTTGGACGGAACAGGCGATGGAAACGAGGCCTGGCATACCACAGAACAGAGGAAACAACCTTGTGTTCGACCGGCCACATTCGAAACGGGATCCTGTTCATCGGGAGGGGTCTGGCGTACCGCAAAACGGAGGAAACGGACCTCCTACGGTTGAAACAGGGGTCCTGTTGATCGGGAGGGGTGTGGCGTACCACAAAACGGAGGAAACGGACTTGTGTTGGAGCGCTACGGTCGAAACGGGGGTCCTGTTCATCGGGAGGGGTGTGGCGTACCGCAAAATGGGACTCCACGGGATACTGTTCATCTCCATCATCGACCCCCTCCAGCCTCCACGAGCTACTGTTCATCCAGCGTCGACCTCCTCCAGCCTCCACCTGCGACTGTTCATCTACGGGCTCCTGTTCATCGAGCCTCCACCGCGCGCTACTCCACCGGCTACTTATAACGCCCTCGATGCGGCTATATCTCCCACGTGTCGAAGCACGACTTAGAGGCATAACCGCATTGAAAGCAATGTCACAAGTGAGGTAATCTTCGCAAACAACCCATGTAATACAATAAGGGAAAAGATACATAGTTGGCTTACAATCGCCACTTCACAAAAATACATCAATAAAGCATTACATCATCCAAATACAGTCAAGGTCCGACTACGGAACCAAAATAAAAGAAGAACTCCAAATGCGACAAGGTCCCCGATCGACCCCAACTGGGCTCCACTACTGATCGACTAGAACGAAACAACACAAAGGACAAGATCTTCATCGAGCTCCTCCTTGAGCTTGGTTGCGTCACCTGCTCGGTAACATTGGCACCTGCAAACTGGTTTTGGAAGTATCTGTGAGTCACGGGGACTCAGCAATCTCGCACCCTCGCGATCAAGACTATTTAAGCTTATGGGTAAGGTAAAGGTATGAGGTGGAGCTGCAGTAAGCGACTAGCATATTTGGTGGCTAACATACGCAAAAGAGAGCGAGAAGAGAAGGCAAAGCACGATCGAGAAACTATGATCAAGAAGTGATCCTAGAGCAACCTACGTCAAGCATAACTCCAACACCGTGTTCACTTCCCGGACTCCGCCGGAAAGAGACCATCATGGTTACACACGCGGTTGATGTATTTTAATTAAGGTTAACTTCAGGTTTTCTACAACCGGACATTAACAAATTCCCATCTGCCCATAACCGCCGGCACGGCTTTCGAAAGTTCAAATCCCTGCAGGGAGTCCCAACTTAGCCCATGACAAGCTCTCACGGTCAACGAAGGATGTACCTTCTGCCGAGACATTCCGATCAGACTCGGTATCCCGGTTCTACAAGACAACTTCGACAAGTTAAAACAAATCCAGCAACACCGCATTGTGCCCCTGTCCAGGCGACGAGAGGGAGAAGCAGGAGGTGGCGGGGAACGTGGCCACGGTCGGCTGCGCGGCCGCGCGCGCCGGCGCGTGCCCCTGTCCTTCTGTCGTCACCAGGAGGACGACGATTGGCGGTTGGGCCAGTAGGCCGCACCACTGGGCCGGCTGGGGCGCCAGGTAAGCTTTCTGTTTTTTATTTTTGTTTCTGTTTTCTATTTTTCTGACATTTGTTTGGATTTAATAAAATACTAAATCATTTTATTTACTTATGCCAATTTTTGCAGGAGCTAGTGGTATTATTCCAGAGCTCCTCAACAACTAACATAATTTTTGGACATATATTATATATATAACAAATATATATCCAAAGCAAATAATTATTCATTAAATCCAAATGCCCAAAATAAATATCTATGAGCTCCTAATAATATTGGTTTGATTTTTATCTCTGTCCAATATTTTCAGAGAGCAACATGAACATTTTCTTGGAGACTTTTGGAGCACTTTTTATTTGGGTCATTTCCAGAGATGATTCTGAGGGTTTCACAAATCCTCATTTCAAATTTAAATTGAATTTAAACATGATGCACACATGAAGGGCTAGCCTAGGTCATACCAGAACTAGGGATGTGACAACTCGCCCCCACTTGGAAGAATCTCGTCCCGAGATTCAGGAGTTGGCGGAAAGAAAGTGGGGTACTCCAGTCGAAGACGATCTTCATGCTCCCAAGTAGCTTCTCTCTCGGAATGATGAGACCACTGAACCTTGAGAAACTTGATGTTATGACGTCGGGTGACACGCTCTACTTGATCAAGGATGCAGACAGGGTACTCTCGATAAGTGAGGTTATCTTGGAGATCAAGCGTTTCGTGGTCCACTCCGCGGATGGGATCCGAGAAGCAACGCCTGAGTTGACAGACGTGGAAGACATCATGTACTCGAGAAAGATGTGGGGGTAGTTCCAATTGGTAGGCAACCTCTCCTCGTTTAGCGAGAATGAGAAAAGGACCAATGTAACGAGGAGCCAACTTGCCCTTGATACCAAATCGATGGGTACCCTTCAAAGGGGTAACCCGAAGGTAAGCTTTGTCGCCAATTTCATAAGCCACTTCCTTATGACTACGGTCATACTGGCTCTTTTGACGAGATTGGGCTGTTTTTAAATTCTCATGAATGATGCAAACTTGCTCTTCTGCCTCCTGGATCATATCCGGTCCAAAGAATTGTCTTTCACCGGTTTCTGACCAGTTCAAAGGTGTTCGACATCTTCGTCCATACAGAACCTCAAAAGGAGCTTTCTTGAGGCTGGATTGGTAGCTGTTGTTATAAGCAAACTCGGCAAAGGTAAGACACTTCTCCCAATCCATACCGAATGAGATAACACAAGCTCTAAGCATGTCTTCAAGAATCTGGTTGACCCTTTCCACCTGACCACTTGATTGAGGGTGGAAAGCGGTACTGAAGGAAAGATGGGTGCCCATGGCAGTTTGGAAGCTCTCCCATAAATGAGAAGTGAAAAGACTACCACGGTCTGAATTGATCTCTAGTGGAACACCATGAAGTGACACTATTCGAGAAATATATAAGTCAGCGAGCTGACTAGCAGTGATACTCTCTCGAACAGGTAGGAAGTGAGCCACTTTGGAAAGACGATCAATGACTACGAAGATAGAATTATTCCCTCTCTTGGTCCTGGGAAAGCCGGTGATGAAGTCCATACCAACTTTATCCCATTTCCACTCAGGAATAGCTAAAGGTTGAAGAGTGCCAGCAGGTCTCTGATGCTCTGCCTTCACGCGACGACAAACGTCACAGTTAGCAATAAATTGAGCAATTTCTCTCTTCATCCTAGTCCACCAGAACCTCTGGCGTAGGTCCTGATACATCTTAGTACTACCGGGATGAATCGTGAGAGGAGATTCATGCGCCTCCTTAAGGATTAATTATCGAAGATGTTGATTCTTGGGAACCACCAAGCGACTCTCAAAGAAAACAACACCACAATCATCTATAGAGAAACTACCACCAGCTCCCTTGTTAATGTTTCTCTTGATCCGGGAAATTCCCGTATCCTGCTGCTGAGCAGAGATGATTTGATCCACAAGAGTAGGTTTCGCCACCAAGGTAGAAAGGAATCCGTGAGGAGCAAGGTGGAGGTTAAGCTTACATAATTCCTTATGGAGAAGTGGTTGGCCCTGCTGCAACATGAGATTGTTGCAATAGGACTTATGACTTAGCGCATCAGCCATGACATTCCCCTTACCTGGGGTGTAGGTAATCCCTAAGTCATAATCTGAGATCAACTCCAACCAACGTCTTTGCCTAAGGTTCAAATCTGGTTGGGTGAAGATATACTTGAGACTCTGGTGATCGGTGTAAATCTCGCAACGTTTACCGAGAAGGTAATGTCGCCATGTCTTAAGTGCATAGACTACCGCTGCAAGCTCTAGATCATGTGTAGGATAATTCTCCTCATGTGGATGCAACTGTCGAGATGCATAGGCAATCACATGGCGATCTTGCATAAGAATGCAACCTAGTCCCTGTCGTGAGGCATCACAATAGATAACAAAGTCCTTAGTGAAGTCCGGTGGCACAAGTATGGGAGCAGAAGTCAGGTGTCTTTTCAGTTCCTGAAAACTGTGCTCACACTGTGGGGACCACTCAAACTTTTTATCTTTCTTGAGAAGTTCCATGAGAGGTTTGGCCACTTTGGAGAAGTTCTCAACGAATCGGCGACAATAACTGGCTAGAACAAGGAAACTCCTAACTTGCTTAACTGTTTTAGGCGGAGTCCAATCAAGAACGGCCTGAACTCTTTCGGGATTGACAGCAATGCCCTTACCAGAGATTACGTGGCCGAGATAGGTCACTTCTGGCAACCAAAATTCGCACTTGGAGAACTTGGCATAAAGGTGGTGCTCTCTGAGTTTTTCTAACACAAGTCTAAGATGTTCGGCATGCTCTTCCTCGTTCTTCGAGTAAATAAGGATATCATCGAGGTAAACCACGACGAACTTATCTAAGTACTCCATGAAGATCAAGTTCATCAAGCGAGAGAAAGTAGCTGGAGCGTTGGTTAGACCAAAGGACATGACAGTGTACTTGTACTGACCATAACGAGTGACAAAAGCCGTCTTAGGAATATCCCCATTTCTGATCTTGATTTGGTGGTAGCCTAACCTCAAATCCATCTTGGAGAAGACTGAGGATCCAGTGAGCTGATCATACAGATCGTTGATCCTGGGGAGCGGATACTTGTTCTTTATCGTGACCAAATTAATGGGACGATAATCTACAACCATGCGGTCCGTACCATCCTTCTTCTTGACGAAGAGGACGGGGAAAGCCCAGGGAGAAGAACTAGGACGGATGAAACCCTTTTGCAAAGATTCATCGAGTTGTTTCTTAAGCTCGGCTAGTTCTAAGGGTGCCATCTTGTAAGGTCTCCTAGAAATTGGGGCGGTTCCGGGGATAAGATCTATAACAAACTCTACATCTCTGTCAGGTGGAATACCTGGCAGTTCTTCTGGAAAGACATCCGGAAAGTCGCGGACTACCGAGATATCTTCAAGGTCAGGAAGAGGGCTGGCATTTAGGGAATATAGTTGACGCCTTGCAATTTTGGTGGAGACAGTGACTACCTTGCCAGAGGGGTGTGTGAGCTGAACAGACCTGGTGTAACAGTCAATCTTGGCATAATGAGCTTTCATCCAGTCCATACCCAAAATGATGTTAATATCTGAAGACTTGAGGGATATCAAGGAAGCTAGAAATACAAGTCTGTCAACATGTATTTCATTGCCATAACTTATCCTAGAAGTTTGCCACTTGGATCCAGGAGTTTGAATGAGTAGTGGGGAGGGCATATCACAAAATGACATGTCGTGCAAATGGGCATAACTTTCGGAAATGAAGGAGTGAGATGCCCCGGTATCGAATAGAACCGAAGCTGGGTGACAGTTGACAAGGAGTGTACCAAGAACGACATATGGATCATCATGAGCGTCTTTAGCTGAGACATGATGCACACGTCCAAGTTCAGTGGGAGCTGACTTGGCACTGATCATCTGGTGTGAAGGCTTACTACCACGGCCAACAGACTTGTCGGGCTGGGGTGGAGCAACATGGGTCTGAGTGCAAATACGGGCAATGTGGCCTGGCTCTCCGCACTTGTAACAAATCTTGGAGGTAGGACAAGGACCCACATTGACAAGTGGTCTACCAATAGGCATGGGTGTAGCATATGGTTGAACTGGGTGAGGTGCCACACAAGAAGGCCTCGGTGTATAACCGGGTGGAAGAGCGGAGTTCGGAACCCAAATCCGGCGCTTCTGAGAACTAGAACCATAGGAAGAAACTAAATCACGGGTGTGCTTACGAGATTCCTCGTAGGTGAGTTGAGCTGTCTCTGCATTAATGGCCTTGTTCACAAGAGCGTGGAATGTATTGCAACGATGCAAGTGGAGATCACGACGCAACTTGGGGTTGAGACCCTTCCGGAACCTAGCCTGCTTCTTGGCATCTGTGGACACTTCTTCTATAGCATAGCGGGCGAGGTTCTCAAACTCACTACTGTAAGCATCAACAGCCATCTTACCCTGGGTGAAACTACAGAACTCTTCTCTCTTGCGATCGATGAGGGCTTCAGGAATGTGATGCTCGCGAAAAGCCTCAGTGAAATCTCTCCAAGTAGGAATTTGACCAGCTGGAAGCATAGCCTCATAGTTCTGCCACAAGAAACTAGCAGGACCTTCCAGGTGATATGCAGCATAAGTGACCTTGTCACTTTCAGCTACGTTCGCAGAACGCAGCTTGTGAGTGATACTACGAAGCCAGTCATCTGCATCGAGTGGCTCAATGGAATGATGGAAGGTGGGTGGTTTCAGATCAATGAAATCCTGGATGGTCGCTGACTCTTTGCACCGATGTGCGGTGTTCTCCTCGATACGTGCCAACAAGCGGTTAGACTCACGCTTGTTCCTCTCCATCTCTATCATGAACTCTGCCAATGAAGGTTGGTCGGGAGGATCCTCCTCATCCCTACCACCTCCGTGGTTCAGGCAACGAGCAACAGAACTTCGGTTAACTGACGACATCCTGAGAAGCGGAACCAAGGACGAGGTCAACAACAACTATAGGATGCAACATGTAGCACAAGGAAATTTAGTATCTCTCAAACTCCTAGGACAATTCCGGCAGCATAATGGCAGTAAAATGCTCAGAATGAGACATTCTGCGAAAGACGGGGTAGCACCATACTCAACATCATCATCAAGGTCCTGAGATATTACTAAACAGGCTACACCAGAGGTACTCGAACTGGGATATGACTCTGATCAACCAATCCTAAGAGACTATGGAGTAGTAACACGTGATCCTGATAGACAGAAAAGAAAGCCTAGTTCCTTAACCCGTAGGAAAGATAGGATGACTCAGATCAGAAGGGCATGAGATATAAGGAGTAAAAAGAGCCTTACGTTCCCTTCCACAATCAATTCCCTTACATAACTAAAGAATTTCTAGACTCAACTTCGATCAGGTTGGCTTGGTAATCCTACAAGAAGTCAGGCTCTGATACCAAAGCTGTCGGGACCCCGATCCTAAATCACACCGATCTAGCATGTAACACATCATATCAGTTTGCGGCCTCACGCACGGTATTCCCACGGGTGCCACCTTACCTGGCCCGGGACCGTTTGCGCCTTTTGGCTCACATATATGATAGTGTCGCTAGCATCCATATGACAAAGAACCCGGGCCGACATGGCTAGTCGTGAACCCAAAGCGGTGCTAACCTATGGGGATAGGCATACATGAATCACATCGAGCATGTCGGTCAACGGCATATGAATCCGGGCTGTAGCACTGGGCTAACAGGACTACGGGGAACCCAGGCTGTAGCAGGCTAGGCAGGACTCCGGAAGTCACCGCGTGACATTTCCCCGAAGGGACAGACACAGGAACAAAGTGAATCACATGCCGGCCAGTCTGAGTGTTCCGGAGCAGTAGTGCTGGGCTAGCAGGACTCCAGTGAACCGGGCTGTAGCGGACTACTATGGCTCAAGCAAGCACTAGACTACATTTCCCCATAAGAGAGGCTGCCAAGGATAGACAACTAGATTGTCGGATCCCACACATAGCAATACACATCACACGTACGCATAACATGCAAGTATGTGAGGTACAACATGGCATCACAACATAACGCAAACTCATATAGATAAAGGCTCAGAAGAACCACATAGCATTAAATACAACCAGGGTTCACATGACCCATCATTCAGAGCATACAAGCAACAAGCGGAAGCATTACATGTCTGAGTACAGACAACTACAAATGAAAAAGGCTGAAGAGCCTGACTATCTACAACATCCGATCAAGATCGTAGCTGAGGTACAAGCTACTTGTCGAAGTCCAAGTGGTACTACTAGTGAGACAGATGTCTCATCTGCAAAACATAAATAAAGCAAACATGAGTACAAAGGTACTCAGCAAGACTTACATCAGATCCTATAATACATGCATTTGTATCAAGAAGGTAATGTGGAGTTTAGTTGCAGCAAGCCAGCTTTGGCTCAGTGGCTATCCTGTACTACGACTGCTGGTAACTCTTTTGAGGTGGCGCACACGAGTCCACTAGTCACCACATCAATACACTACTATGGGTTCATCCTTGTCTTCTTACGAGAAGGCCATCCATAGCACTCACACTTGTCTTGAGCATTTTAGAGTATCCACTTCAAGTTGTCTATGTACCACGTAAGCATCCAAGAAGTCCGTAACTGAGGACACGGCTATTCGAATAGATCATGATAACCCTGCAGGGGTGTACTTCTTCACACACGCTCTCACCACTTATCACCATGTACACGTCATGTATCTCGGCAACCTTCAAGCGGAAGCCTGGCGAGGGTGTCGGCCACGACCTGACTAACCACACAAGACTCTAGTCCAGGTTTATCGCCTATTCGGGTTCCATCCGCAAGGAGATCCGGCCGGGGTTTCGCTCACGGCCCCAAACGATGTGTGCAGGGTTCCCAAGCCCACCTCGCCGGATGGATCTAGGCTTGGTACACCGTGCCACTTGTGCCTAGTCTGTCCCAAGCGCACCTGGCCGGGTGCCACTTGGTAGACTACTAACACTACCTACAAACACCAGAAACTAATTGCAACTCCTGGACAAGATCAAGTTGGTTAATAAGTCGAGAGAGCTTGGAGTGCCCGGAGCCCAATGTGTGGTAGTAGCTAGTCATTGGACAACATACACAGAACTCAGTGCTTAAGGACGGTTCCAGTGAGACAACCCACCATGTACTCCTACATGGCCTCTCACCGCTACCTTTACCAAATCGTGTTCACACGCTTAACTCTCAGCACCAGAACATATCGTACCACTCCAATTCATTCCCGATGAATCAGACCTGACACAACTCTACGCAATAGCAGGCATGGCATGGCAAGAACACAACATGGCTCAATCAGATCCTACACATGCTAGTGGGTTTCAACTATTTACTGTGGCAATGACGGGTCATGCAAAGGAATGGGTTCAACTACCGCAACATAAAGTAGCAGTTGGTTCGCTGTTGTCCTAATGCAATAAAAGAGAGCAGGAGCGAGAGAGTGGGATCATGTCGGAATGAACAAGGGGGTTTGCTTGCCTGGTAGATCAACAGGGGCACTGCTCCTCAGACAGGTACTCTGGAAGGGTCTCCGGAGCAGGACCTATCGAGAAGGAACGGTGTCGACAATCAATACACAAGCATATGCAACAATATGATGCATGAACATGGCATGAAGATGTGATGTTGTTTGAGCTAATGCAACTAGCATTCATTTGGTTAAAGTCCATTTGAACTAAAGATTCAAATGCAACTCCAAAATAAGCTCTTAAATATGCCATAAGTGTGTTTTCACATATACAGCATGTATAGGTTGGTTTGTCATGCATGAAAATGGTACAAATGGATAGATTGAATTTTTCTGATAATTTTCATATATAAATTATTCCAATCTGAGCTACGGTTGAATTTATATGAATTTTTGAAGTTTTGAACATTTTCTAGAATTTCCTGTTTAAAAATAATTCTAGAAAAGAATAACTACGTCAGCATGACGTCATCACTACATCAGCGGGTCAACACAGCTGTCCAGGTCAAATCTGACACGTGGGGTCCACCCGTCAGTGTCATGGTTAATTAACAAAGGTTAATTAAATTTGAACTAATCCTAAACTAGAATTAGCAGGGACGGGCCCCACCTGTCATTGAGCCAGGGGAGGTCAAACCCCCTGGTCAACTGGGCTAACACGCCGGCGTTTAGCCGCCGGCGGCAGCAGACGCGGCGGAGGGCGCGGGATTGCCACTCCGGCGCCCAATCGAGCAGCGGAGGGCACGCGCGGGGAGCTGGGGCTCGCCCGCATCCAGGGCAGCATGGAGCAGCAGCGGGGATGGCCGGAGCTCGCCGGAGTGAAGCTCGGGGCGGCGGCCGGAGTTCGCTGGCGTGCGGCAGAGGGGCTAGAGGGCGCAGAAGGGCAGGGGAGTAGGGGGAACGACGGCGGGGCTCACAGGGGACCGGCGGGCGTCGTCGGGGAGCTCGGGGAAGGCTGGAGTCGGCGGGGCGGTGAGGACGATCTCCGGTGGCCGGAGATGAAGATGACGGCGCCGAGGATGAAGCGGAGCTCGCCCGGGTTGCTTTGCTCGGTGAGGAGGGAGAGGGGGTCGCGGCAGTGGCCGAGGCCACGGTGGCTATGGACGGCGGTGACGGCGATTTCGGCCGCGAGAGAGGGAGCGAGGGGGGAGAGAATCGCACGGGAGAGAGCGGGAGAGGCTTGGGGGGGTGCGTGGCGACGCGCAGGCGATCCAGGCGACGAGAGGGAGAAGTAGGAGGTGGCGGGGAACGTGGCCACGGTCGGCTGCGTGGCCGCGCGCGCCGGTGTGTGCCCCTGTCCTTCTGTCGTCGCCAGGAGGACGACGATTGGCGGTTGGGCCAGTAGGCCGCACCACT
Source organism: Triticum urartu (assembly GCF_003073215.2). Lineage (NCBI taxonomy): Eukaryota > Viridiplantae > Streptophyta > Magnoliopsida > Poales > Poaceae > Triticum > Triticum urartu. The sequence goes on from NC_053025.1 coordinate 166,908,821, forward strand.
GGGCCGGCTGGGGCGCCAGGTAAGCTTTCTGTTTTTTTTCTGTTTTCTATTTTTCTGACATTTTTTTGGATTTAATAAAATACTAAATCATTTTATTTACTTATGCCAATTTTTGCAGGAGCTAGTGGTATTATTCCAGAGCTCCTCAACAACTAACATAATTTTTGGACATATATTATATATATAACAAATATATATCCAAAGCAAATAATTATTCATTAAATCCAAATGCCCAAAATAAATATCTATGAGCTCCTAATAATATTGGTTTGATTTTTATCTCTGTCCAATATTTTCAGGGAGCAACATGAACATTTTCTTGGAGACTTTTGGAGCACTTTTTATTTGGGTCATTTCCAGAGATGATTCTGAGGGTTTCACAAATCCTCATTTCAAATTTAAATGGAATTTAAACATGATGCACACATGAAGGGCTAGCCTAGGTCATACCAGAACTAGGGATGTGACAGACCAACACTCAGAGGAGCACTGGCCCGGGGGTTTAAATAAAGATGACCCTTGAGTCCGCGGAACCCAAGGGAAAAAAGGCTAGGTGGCGAATGGTAAAACCAATGTTGGGCATTGCTGGAAGAGTTTTATTCAAGGCAAACTATCAAGGGGTTCCCATTATAGCCCAACCGCGTAAGGAACGCAAAATCCGGGAACATAACACCGATATGACTGAAACTAGGGAGGCAAGAGTGGAACAAAACACCAGACATAAGGCCGAGCCTTTCACCCTTTACCAAGTATATAGATGCATTAATTAAATAAGAGATAATGTGATATCCCAACAAGTAAACATGTTCCAACAAGGAACAACATCTCCATGTTCCAACAAGGAACAAACTTCAATCTTCACCTTCAACTAACAATGCTATAAGAGGGGCTGAGCAAAGCGGTAACATAGCCAAACAACGGTTTGCTAGGACAAGGTGGGTTAGAGGCTTGGTTCGACAATATAGGAGGCATGGACGTAGATGAACGGATCCTCACAACACGACGTTATCGGAACTAGCCCGAAGAAGCAACACCGGAAAAGGAGCAAACAACATAGTAAACAACCAACACATGAACATGGCATGATGCATAATCAAGTATGATGCATGCCCGGTTTAATGAAGCATGGCATGGCAACATGCACAAACAATCCTACAAATTAAGTGGGGCTCAATATGCATCGGGGTGCATATTGCCAAAACACCACATAACGTATTTAGTTCGATCTTGTTTATGTACCCAACAATATTAAATGTTGATTAACATGGCAAGAGGGTGAAGCAAAGTAAAACTACCTATCTAGTCAAGTTTAAATGAGGCCGGAAGCAACGAACAACAATTCCGGTAAATCCCCATATGCATATATTAGGTTTGTTCTTCCCTAAACCATATTTTAGAGTTATTAAACATGCAAAGTAATGCCACCATGTTAAACTAGGAAAAATTCTACCCCATTTACATATAAAGTTTGTTACAAACCGAGCTACGGTTAAATAGTTATGAATTAAATCATTTTAACATGGCATATGAGCAAAAATTAGTCAAACAACATTTTAAGCATTTCAAACATAGATGAAAGTGACATATTATGAAACTAGATACGATTTTAAGCAAGTTTCATATATAAAGTTTTTATATATGATGCACGGTTTGTGAGTTAAAATATGCATGATTTTTAGGGGCTAAACGGCAAAACTGGCGTCTCTAAAAATTAAATACTAAAAACGCAGAACGAAAAAAAACATGATATGGGCCGAATCTGGCTGGGCCAACCGGATTAGAGGCGATGGGGGTCTCACCATGGGCCATAGCCGAGATCTGGAGAGGTAGGCCGGCCTTGGTGGTGCTGGGCTTGGATCTAGCAGCGGCTGGGCTAGACCTTGGCTCACACGGCCCACGACGACGTTGGGGTCGGGCCTTCCTGGGAAAGAAATAGTGGGCCGGCTTGGTCAAAACGGAGGGAGTCAACGCAGGCACCGCTAGCTCATCTTCGGCGCAGAGAAGCAGGGGCGCGGCGGCTGCAGAGGTTCGTCTCTACTCGAAGCAGAGCGAGCGGAGGCCAGCGACAGAGGACTCCGGTGGGGTGGCACAGCTGTCGAAGCCTGGGACGGCGGCGGCTTGGACCCGGAAGGAGAGAGATCCAGATCGGGGTCCCACCCTGGTGAACAACGAGGGCAGCGGCATACCAAGGCGAAGCGAGGGAGGCCCGGGATGATGCGGGGGCGGACTTGAGGCGCAGGCGAGGAGGCAGGGCTTGGCGCTGGAAGGCAGGTTAGGGGAGCTGCGGCGGCGAGCTTGACAGGGAGGTGACCTCCGGCGGCACGTGAATGGCGGGGCCATGAGGATCCAGGCAGCGAGGCGACAGGGAGCTTCTCTCCTTGGCTCACGATGAGGGGAACAGGGGCTCAGCGTGGGCTGTGGTGGTTGGATAGATCGGTGCATGGATTGGATCGAATCGATTCCAGTGGGGATTGGTCGGCGATGGATCCAAGGAGAGACCAAGTGGCGACGGGATGGATCCCGAGAGAGAGGAAAAAGGCAGGTAGGTGGCGGCGGAGGGACAAGGCTCCTAGATTTTAGGGTTAGGTTGATTTGGTAGGTGGTGGTCTATAAATATACGGAAAGGGGGGAAGTTTGGATCATCCGATCAAAATTGGACAGTCGAGGATAAATAGCCTAGGAGAGTCCAATGTGAAACCGATGATGTTTTTTAGACGTTTGGGGATGATCCGGATCCAACGGTGACGACTGCCCGGGTCGGGTCCGGGACAATTTCGGACGCGCACGTGAGGGGTTCCGCGGGCAGACAAGAGAGGTTAGGTAGGGACTGGCGGTGAGAGGTAGTGCAGAAGGCAAAGAGCTGAGAAGAGAGAAGAGGAGAGGCCCGGCGACTGTTTCCGGAGACCGAAAACGTCCGACGTTAGACCGGCTATATTGCCGCTATAGTTAATCGTTGGGGCATCAAACGAACTCCGATTGCGATGAATCTTGGCAGGCGTCCTACCTACACTATACTAAGACCGCACGCCAACTTTCAACCCAATCCGAGAACATTTCTCGGCCACTTATAAAATATTATTTCGGACATGCCGCGGGCGCGTGCAAGTGTGGTTGGGCTCAGAAAGGACAACAGAAGGAATGGGGAGAAGCCCGGACGGATGCAGGTTTTGAAAACATGATGATGCAATGCACATGATGACATGATGAAATGCAACACGCAAGCAAATGACATGGCAACACAGCGAAAAACTGGAAGACACCTGGCACATCGGTCCCGGGGCGTCACAACACTCCACCACTAAGAGAGGATCTCGTCCCGAGATCTAGAATGGCACCGGAGGGAAAATGGAAGAGAAAGAGAAGAGGTAAAACTAAGTTGCTTCTATGACAAACGAGTGAAACCAAAGAACCTTGAGAAGTTGAACAAATTGAAAGAAAGAATGTAATGGTGATGAACGAAGTAGAAAACACTCCGTTAGAGAAGAGGAACAAGGAAGAACAACTTCGGGCAGCACTTCGATTGAAAAGGAAAGGAATTGAATAAGAACTTGGTAAGATGAGAAGATACTTGATGGAATCACAACACACTGCCTCCGGAACTATTGAATGAACGGAACAAGGGGTAAGAAAAATCCCAGACAGCACTCCGGTTGCAAAGAGATGCAAGGCTTGATAAGGTGAAAAGAACTTGAGCAGAATGGCACCACACTCAGGTTAAATGGATTGGCATGAAAATAACATGATCTTGACACACCAGATGATGGATTGAAGAGAGCAACATCACCATGCCTCCAGAACAAAAGAATAGACGGAAAATAATTGAAATAAAAGAATGGGGAAGAAAAAGCCAAGTTGTGTCACAATTGAGCTTGAAAAGGCATCCTTAGAAGACGGGTCGAGCGCAGTTGTTGGAACACCAACAACGAAAAGAATACGCTTGATATGGTCTTATAGAATACATCTCAAATTATGAGGTGACAACCTACCACTAACGAAAACAATGGATTTGAATTGATAAAAATAAGGAGGCGAGAAACTATTTTACCGGGAGAATAAATGAAGAACTTGGGTCATTTATGAGCACCATAAATAGCAACAAACCTTAGGGAATGCTTTAGGTGAACTATAACCCAAGATAACTCCAACGAAGAGATTGATGGATTTAAAATACCTCATTCTTAACAACATGTGAATCATGAAACATGAACTCACATTATCAAGACTGACATAACACCACCTCAAAAGATTAGATAGGAAGAACTGCACTCCGGATTACAAGATGAAGAATGCTTGAACTCCTCTGAAAAGAATCTCCATGAACACTTCGAGAAGAAATTGAATCCTTGATGAACCATCATGTAGAGTCTTCATGAAGAACTCCGGTAACAAAAGGATAACGAAAAAGAAAGAGAAGTTGAAAACACAAGGTGAAACCTTGTAATGATTTAGATGAATCTCCATGGTGATATAATTGATAGAGCTTGGAACTCCGGGAAAGAAAAAAATTAAACAATTGAAAACCGAGAGCTTGATGAGCCTCCAGAATAAGGAGTTGAATTTACTCGATGAAACAAGAATAAGAATTATATTATGCTTAACCTTCACCAATTCAAATTGATGACAAGCAATGGAATTGGCATACTACTTATTCTCGTCGAAAAGGATTAGGAGAGATATCAATAACTTGATAAGGTCTTCAACTAAACACCGGTAGGATTGAAAATGAACTAAGTAAAGATAAAGAAACACCGGGAAAAATTAGAAAAAGAACGATGATACATGAGAGGATTTAGATCCATGAGAACGAAGAGATCATGAACTGATTAGAGGATATTCGAATGATGCACCGGTAAGATTTGGGGAACGAGAGATGGAAGCTGAGAATGGATAAGTCTTCCGAAATGATGGGCTCCAGAGACACAAATTGAAAAGAATCTTGAATTTCTCCGGTTAGGTGAAAGAATTTTCACAATCGAAAACAATTATGAGAGGATGGCAACAAGCTAGCACCATGAGTCTTGGAGAGAATGGAGCAATATTAAAGAGAAACTCTTCTTCGGTCTTCAATAACTGAGAATGACGATGAGAAACACCACCAAATTGTTGAGATACTCTGGGATGAAAATGGAAGGTTGAGCCAACAACGAAAAGAATTTAACCAATCTTGGAGAAAACATTTGACTGATGACAATTCATTCTTACGTCAAACTTCAAAAAGAATTGGACAATAACTCTGGGAGAATTAGAAGAGTCAGGTAAGATCTTGGAAAAAGACCTGTGGGTTAGGGCCCACTGAAAAGATACACCGTTGAACGATTACTTGCAAAGGAGATAGCACCGATTGAATTAAACGGCTTGAATGAGATAACACCTTGAGATATCCTAGACGGATTGATAATGGAGACACAAATCTTTTGAGATATCTTCAGCACTCCGGAACAAATGAATAACGAGAAGTGAATGAATATGAGGAGCACCGGCATGAGAGGGTATTTGAAACAAGGAAAAAGATATGATCAATAATGCTTGAATTTAAACCACTTGAGAAGAATTAGAATGGGTAAAGATGTACTTGAGGTTCCATTAGGATCTTCATGAAAATCACCGGGTAAGAACATTGACGAAAAAGAATGGAGAGACTTACACGAATAAAAAGGATACTTGGTAAAGAAAATCTTAGTCCTTGAGGAAAAAGGGTGGGTGGGCGGGAAAAACAAAGGCAACTTGGAGACGGATGAAACAAACACCGTTGAGAAGAAGTGATAATTGATCTTGCGGAAGTTGAAATGATCGGATCCACTTGAAGAGAGACACGCCGGTTGAAAAAGGATTGACATTTCAATCTCGATTATCCTGAAGGATTAGTATCCACATCGGAGTATGAGAACACCACTTAGACAAGGGATGGAATCAACATTTGACACTGAAGCAACTCGAATACCACAACTCAAAAGAAAACAAAGAATTGGCTTGCAGAATAAGCCGGAACAAACATATGATAGAGATTTTGTCCGAAGTTTTCATGGTGGGGCCTACACGGGCTTGATCGTACAGCACCATCATGTACAAGGCAGTGCACATGACATACGAAGCGTCCCCGAGTCGGCATAGCCAAGGACTCTTTAAGACACAATGAGACCACTGTAAAACCGACCGTGAATAGGCGGACCACTAGATGTCAAAACCCAATTTCATATCATACATCTGTCAGAAAGATATCCTAGGAGCTACTTGAATTCCCACTTATAAACACCCGAAATTTTCCGGTTATGCAATCAGGTGTTGGGGATACAGGGGAAGCATAATATCTCACCCAAAACTAGCAAATCCTACATTCAGCTGTATCCATCCTTCAACACATAACCAAGAAAACTTCGGAAATCGTCTACCTCAACCTTCGAAAAGCATCCGTTATACGAGTTATGGCAATACTCCCGAACTCCCGCCCCAGTACTGGGTGGCGTCGAGGTTATCTCACCAACAACTGCATAAAAGAGATTTTCGATGTCGGCGAACTAAACTCAGGTATTCCAGAACTGCAACGATAAAATTGTGACGACAACACCTCGGAGCTCAACTCCTCGGGACACTGCCACAACCCCTAAATGATAGCAGGCACCAAGAACAATGTTCTCGTCACAAAACCATCGGAACGATTCCAAGATACCCGCGTGATCCTAAATTTTTTTAGTGAAATTTGAGAAGAGAAGAGTCAAAACTCTATGTCGGGATGTCTTACCAGAGCAATGAGGGGACTGGGGAGTAAAAAGAATTCCTAAACTCTCTGATATATAATTCCTAAATGACTCAAAACATTTTTCTAGACTCAACTCGTCAGCTAATTCGATCAAGCAGGGGGGCTCCTAAGGTCGGGGAAGGCTCTGATTACCAACTTATAATGCCCTCGATGCGGCTATATCTCCCACGTGTCGAAACACGACTTAGAGGCATAACCGCATTGAAAGCAATGTCGCAAGTGAGGTAATCTTTGCAAACAACCCATGTAATACAATAAGGGAAAAGATACATAGTTGGCTTACAATCGCCACTTCACACAAATACATGAATAAAGCATTACATCATCCAAATACAATCAAGGTCCGACTACGGAACCAAAATAAAAGAAGAACCCCAAATGCGACAAGGTCCCCGATCGACCCCAACTGGGCTCCACTACTGATCGACTAGAATGAAACAACACAAAGGACAAGATCTTCATCGAGCTCCTCCTTGATCTTGGTTGCGTCACCTGCTCGGTAACATCGGCACCTACAAACTGGTTTTGGAAGTATCTGTGAGTCTCGGGGACTCAGCAATCTCGCACCCTCGTGATCAAGACTATTTAAGCTTATGGGTAAGGTAAAGGTATGAGGTGGAGCTGCAGCAAGCGACTAGCATATTTGGTGGCTAACATACGCAAAAGAGAGCGAGAAGAGAAGGCAAAGCACGATCAAGAAACTATGATCAAGAAGTGATCCTAGAGCAACCTACGTCAAGCATAACTCCAACAACATGTTCACTTCCCGGACTCCGCCGGAAAGAGACCATCACGGTTACACACGCGGTTGATGTATTTTAATTAAGGTCAACTTCAGGTTTTCTACAACCGGACATTAACAAATTCCCATCTGCCCATAACCACGGGCACGGCTTTCGAAAGTTCAAATCCCTGCAGGGGAGTCCCAACTTAGCCCATGACAAGCTCTCACGGTCAACGAAGGATGTACCTTCTGCCGAGACATTCTGATCAGACTCGGTATCCCGGTTCTACAAGACAACTTCGACAAGTTAAAACAAATCCAGCAACACCGCCCGAATGTGCCGACAAATCCCGAGAGGAGCTGCACGTATCTCGTTTTCAGGGCACACTCAGATTGTCTAAACTTCTGGTAGGCCAGCCCAGAGTTGCCCCTAGTGGCCACTGGCGGCTGACAGGTTGGACCAACACTCAGAGGAGCACTGGCCCGGGGGTTTAAATAAAGATGACCCTTGAGTCCGCGGAACCCAAGGGAAAAAAGGCTAGGTGGCGAATGGTAAAACCAATGTTGGGCATTGCTGGAAGAGTTTTATTCAAGGCGAACTATCAAGGGGTTCCCATTATAGCCCAACCGCGTAAGGAACGCAAAATCCGGGAACATAACATCGATATGACGGAAACTAGGGCGGCAAGAGTGGAACAAAACACCAGACATAAGGCCGAGCCTTCCACCCTTTACCAAGTATATAGATGCATTAATTAAATAAGAGATAATGTGATATCCCAACAAGTAAACATGTTCCAACAAGGAACAACATCTCCATGTTCCAACAAGGAACAAACTTCAATCTTCACCTGCAACTAACAACGCTATAAGAGGGGCTGAGCAAAGCGGTAACATAGCCAAACAACGGTTTGCTAGGACAAGGTGGGTTAGAGGCTTGGTTCGACAATATAGGAGGCATGATAAGCAAGTGGCAGGTATCGTAGCATAGGCATAGCAAAAGAGCGAGCATCTAGCAAGCAAAGATAGAAGTGATTTCGAGGGTATGGTCATCTTGCCTGAAATCCGGCAAGGAAGAAGAACGAGTCCAAGAAGAAGATAAATGGACATAGATGAACGGATCCTCACAACACAACGTTATCGGAACCAACCCGAAGAAGCAACACCAGAAAAGGAGCAAACAACATAGTAAACAACCAACACATGAACATGGCATGATGCACAATCAAGTATGATGCATGTCCGGTTTAATGAAGCATGGCATGGCAATATGCACAAACAATCCTACAAATTAAGTGGAGCTCAATATGCATCGGGGTGCATATTGCCAGAACACCACATAACGTATTTAGTTCGATCTTGTTTATGTACCCAACAATATTAAATGTTGATTAACATGGCAAGAGGGTGAAGCAAAGTAAAACTACCTATCTAGTCAAGTTTAAATGAGGCCGGAAGCAATGAACAACAATTCCGGTAAATCCCCATATGCATATATTAGGTTTGTTCTTCCCTAAACCATATTTTAGAGTTATTAAACATAAAAAGTAAGGCCACCATGTTAAACTAGGAAAAATTCTACCCCATTTACATATAAAGTTTGTTACAAACCGAGCTACGGTTAAATAGTTATGAATTAAATCATTTTAACATGGCATATGAGCAAAAATTAGTCAAACAACATTTTAAGCATTTCAAACATAGATGAAAGTGACATATTATGAAACTAGATACGATTTTAAGCAAGTTTCATATATAAAGTTTTTATATATGATGCACGGTTTGTGAGTTAAAATATGCATGATTTTTAGGGGCTAAACGGCAAAACTGGCGTCTCTGAAAATTAAATACTAAAAACGCAGAACGAAAAAAAAACATGATATGGGCCGAATCTGGCTGGGCCAACCGGATTAGAGGCGATGGGGGTCTCACCATGGGCCATAGCCCAGATCTGGAGAGGTAGGCCGGCCTTGGTTGTGCTGGGCTTGGATCTAGCAGCGGCTGGGCTAGACCTTGGCTCACACGGCCCACGACGACGTTGGGGTCGGGCCTTCCTGGGAAAGAAATAGTGGGCCGGCTTGGTCAAAACGGAGGGAGTCAACGCGGGCACCGCTAGCTCATCTTCGGCGCAGAGAAGCAGGGGCGCGGCGGCTGCAGAGGTTCGTCTCTGCTCGAAGCAGAGCGAGCGGAGGCCGGCGACAGAGGACTCCAGTGGGGTGGCGCAGCTGTCGAAGCCTGGGACGGCGGCGGCTTGGACCCGGCAGGAGAGAGATCCAGATCGGGGTCCCACCCTGGTGAACAACGAGGGCAGCGGCAGACCAAGGCGAAGCGAGGGAGGCCCGGGACGATGCGGGGGCAGACTTGAGGCGCACGCGAGGAGGAAGGGCTTGGCGCTGGAAGGCAGCTCAGGGGAGCTGCGGCGGCGAGTTTGACAGGGATGTGACCTCCGGTGGCACGTGAATGGCGGGGACGTGAGGATCCGGGCAGCGAGGTGACAGGGAGCTTCTCTCCCTGGCTCACGATGAGGGGAACAGGGGCTCTGCGTGGGCTGTGGTGGTTGGATAGATCGGTGCATGGATTGGATCGAATGGATTCCAGTGGGGATTGGTCGGCGATGGATCCAAGGAGAGACCAAGTGGCGACGGGATGGATCCCGAGAGAGAGGAAAAAGGCAGGTAGGTGGCGGCGGAGGGACAAGGCTCCTAGATTTTAGGGTTAGGTTGATTTGGTAGGTGGTGGTCTATAAATATATGGAAAGGGGGGAAGTTTGGATCATCCGATCAAAATCGGACAGTCGAGGATAAATAGCTTAGGAGAGTCCAATGTGAAACCGATGATGTTTTGTAGACGTTTGGGGATGATCCGGATCCAACGGTGACGACTGCCCGGGTCAGGTCCGGGACAATTTCGTACGCGCACGTGAGGGGTTCCCCGGGCAGACGAGAGAGGTTCGGTAGGGCCTGGTGGTGAGAGGTAGTGCAGAAGGCAAAGGTCTGAGAAGAGAGAAGAGGAGAGACCCGGCGACTGTTTCCGGAGACCGAAAACGTCCGACGTTAGACCGGCTATATTGCCACTATAGTTAATCGTTGGGGCGTCAAACGAACTCCGATTGCGATGAAACTTGGCAGGCGGCCTACCTACACTATAATAAGACCGCACGCCAACTTTCAACCCAATCCGAGAACATTTCTCGGCCACTTATAAAATATTATTTCGGACATGCCGCGGGCGCGTGCAAGTGTGGTTGGGCTCAGAAAGGACAACAGAAGGAATGGGGAGAAACCCGGACGGATGCAGGTTTTGAAAACATGATGATGCAATGCACATGATGACATGGTGAAATGCAACACGCAAGCAAATGACATGGCAACGCAGCGAATAACTGGAAGACACCTGGCACATCGGTCCCGGGGCGTCACACTACTGTTCAACCAGCCCTCCACCGTCTACTGTTCTTCCAGCCCTCCACACCATGGGGTCCTGTTCAACCACCCCTCCATGGGCACCCCTCCACCGTCTACTGTTCATCCAGCCCTCCACACCACGGGGTCCTCTTCCACGGGCACCCCTCCACCGTCTACTGTTCATCCAGCCCTCCACACCACGGGGTCCTGTTCATCGACCCCTCCACGGCCACCCCTCCACCGTCTACTGTTCATCCAGCCCTCCACCACACCACGGGGTCTTGTTCATCCAGAGGCAACGCCACCGCTCACTGTTCATCCAAACCCTTCGCAACACTCACTGTTCATCCCATCGATCGGCTTCAGTTAGCAGCAGTAGCGAAGGAATCACTCGATCGGGTTCAGTTAACAGCCATCAATCGATCGCTCGGGTTCAGTAACACGTAGCCTGAAGTGCAATCGCTCGGGTTCAGTTAGAGCCCAACGCCTCGCTCGGGTTCAGTTAGAGCCGACGCCTCGCACACACGCGCATACGTGTACGAGAGAAATGCGCATCGCTCGGCCCCCGACCTCCCACCGTAACCGGGAACTCCCCGAAATTTTCCTCCCCCTCGCTTCTACCACGGTTTTTCCCATCATGGACGACCCAAAGAATGTCATGCAGCTGCGTCTCCGGCCCGCCCAGGATGAAAATCCCATTTTCTGTCATGATTTTTTGTCGCAGAAGTAGGAGCCCATCACATCTATGATGATACCGGGTTTTGTCACAATTATCATCATAGAAGTGTCATATGTATGACATAATTTTTTTCGTTTGGCCCAAAATGTCACGGATGTGTCTTCTTTTGTAGTGGTGTGTACGTGGACGAGAGCGGGTAGAGGCAATGCACGAGCTTGCTGTGTTGCCATGATGGCTGTGGCATGCGTACAGACGCGAAGTGACAAGCGAGTGTGAGTGGCGGTGCTGGAAGGGAATGTGTGTGCATGTGTGGGTGTGTGTATGGGCAGGAGCTCGCCGAGCTTGTGGCCATGGCGACGAGCAGGGCGAGGTAGGGCTACAGTAGCGCTGCGTGAGCTGCTGCACTGCAGGTCGTGCGTGCGTGTGTGAGCGAGCGACGCAGTTCGCGAGGGGAATGCATCTAGGCGGGAACAGGAGCGCGGGGACATGCGGTCAAGCTACAACAGATACATGCGGAACAAAAACTTCAGACCTCGCCAGAGCACTGCAAGCGTGGCAAAAACACGGATCGGGCGAGTCCTACGGGAGTCTACACGCCATGGGATGGATGTGAGAGGGATTGTGCGTTACCTAGCTCACCCTAGGACGTGACGAGGTCGACGAAGATGCACTGGAGGCGACGAGAGGGAGCTCTGAACCTGGAGGGTCTTTGGGTCCGCGAAGTAGATGCATCAGAGGAGGAAGACATGTCGGGGTAGTTAACCTAGAGGCCATAGAGGTGCGTGCGTGGTTGAAGGGGACGAAGAGGTACTTGATGGTCCTCTCCACGGCGGCCAAGGGGGTCACATGCGTGGCGATGAGCTACTCCGAGCTCGAGCTCAACCTCGGCCGGAGCATGGTGGACAAGGCGATGGTGTGGCGTGAGCTAGCCTTACCTGGCAGCGAAGAGGGAAAGAGAGGAGTGGAAGTGGTCGAGCGAGGTTAGGGCTAGGTCTAGGACAGGTTATATAGGGGCTAGGGGCACCAGACGGCCGTCAAATCATCGAGCTCGTTGACGTGGCGCCCTGGATGCGTGTCGTACCAAGGAACACGATTCTCTGTCACTGGGGGCTTGGTGGGCTGAGATGAACAAGTAAGTGGCCAGGGGGGCTACGGCTGGAAGAGGCCTTGGCTGGGCTGACGCTGCTGCTGCTACTCTTTCTTTCTATATTTCTTCAAGCAGAAACTAAAAGAAAGGCACAGGGGGCTAGGAGAGGAATTTGAGAGATGTGAGAATATCCTCATGCTCCTAAAATGCGCACGATTTTAATAAAATGGTTTGGGAATTTTTACAGATAGAAAAATAAATCAAGTTTGAATTTAATTCAAACTTGATGCATTTTTGAACCAAACCAAAACAAGTCCAAAAAAGTTGAAATTTGGCAGTGGGGTAAAAGGCTTGGTGCAAGATTTATAGGGAAAATATGAGCATTTGTGGAGAAGGGAGAAATGGCAGTTGCATCAAGGAAGGAATAAGAAGGAATGGGGAGGTCATGATGCATAGATAAAATGCATAGGGCAAGTAACAATATCTAGCATGGTCCAAGCACAACAAGATGAATACCACAAGGCATATGATGAGCATGGAGAATGCATGCTGACAAGAGGCACAACTGCAATATGACCATGATGGGCATGTCAATACAATATAAACAAATGATGAACATGATGCAAGAAGCAAAATGTAGCAATGGCACTCATCATGATCATGGCATAAACATATAGGAATGAAATATGAAAAACAATTATGATAGTGCAACAAACACAATAAACACATGACAACAACTAAACTAAATGGAAGGAAACTAGAGCATCTGTCTCGGGGCGTCACACCAGCAAGCAGGAATTCCAGAAGGACACTAACGCCCTGTGCATTGACGGGGGTGCATCTTTGCACTCCTTCCACCGCCAACTCAAGCAGTGGGTGCGTGAGGTTAATGTCATGGAGCCAGCGGCAGAGTTTAAGAAGTCGCTCAAATGGTCACGCACGCCCATCATCTTCGATGAAGAGGACCATCCTGACTGCACCACCGTGGTAGGGTGCTTGCCATTGTTGGTCTCTCCAACAATTTGAAACCTTAAGGTCACAAAGATGTTGGTCGATAGCGGGGCCGAGTTGAATCTGATTTCCCCAAAAGTGATCAGCAAGCTTCAAATAGCAGAGAAGGAAATAAAGGTCACGGGCACGTTTCAAGGAATTAATCCTGGCAGGAGCCATCCTAAGGTAAAAATCACGTTGCCAGTAACGTTTGTTGGAGAATTGAACTACCGGACTAAGAAGGTTGTGTTCGACGTGGTTGACCTCCCCCTGCCATACAGCGGGATCCTTGGACGCCCTGCCTTGGCAAAATTCATGGCAGCATCTCACTATGCCTACAACATCTTGAAGATGCCAGGGCTAGTGGGAGTAATTGCCATTCCGTTAGATGAAAAAGACGCAATCATTTGCACGGACAAGATGTACCGGGATGCAGTCGCGGTAGAGGCAGCGGCATCGGCAATTCCTATCAAGGAAAACAAAGGAAAGAGGAAGGATAGCAGGGACACAAGCAAGGAATCCGGGAAGCGTACCTCTCCGGAGTGTGCTGCACCTGTCGATGATTTGCCAGAGAGTTCCAACAGCAAGAGATCCAAGGTTGCTGCACCACAAATGAAGAAGGTACCGACAGGGCTGGCTGGTGTTGATGGTACCTTCACTATCAGCGCCACCCTTGACGACAAATAGGAAAGCACGCTCATTGCCTTCCCACAGGCGAATATCTGTATGTTTTCCTGGCAACCATCTGATATCCCCGGTGTGCCCAAGGAGGAAATCAAGCACCACCTTGTTGTATGCCCACATGCCCGACCCGTCAAGCAGAAGGATCGAAAGCAGGCCTTGGAGAGGTAGCAGTTTATTACGGAAGAGATTCAGAAGCTTGAGGGAGCTGGTTTAGTCAGAGGAGTACCGCATCCAACATGGTTAGCAAACCAAGTAGTCGTGCGCAAGGCCAACGGGAAATGGAGGCTTTGATTAGATTTCACAGATCTCAACAAAGCTTGCCTAAAGGACCCATTTCGCTAGCCGCGCATCGACCACATCGTAGACTCCACTTCAGGATGTGATTGGCTCTCCTTTCTGGACACATACTCTGGATATCATCAGATCTTCATGTCCAAGGAAAATGAAGAGAACACCCCATTCAGCACCCCATGTGGTACATACTACTTTGTCTGCATGCCATTCGGATTAAAGAGTGTCGGGTCCACTTTTGCAAGTGCAGTCCATATTGGTTTTGAGCCGCAGTTGCATAGAAACATTGAGACTTATATGGATGATATTGTGGTCAAACACAAGGACGAAGCAACCCTCATCCAGGATTTGGAGGAAACATTTGCTGACCTGTGCAAGATCAACTTGAAGCTGAATCCGGAGAAATGTGTGTTTGGTGTCCCCTCCTGCATGTTACTTGGGTTCTTCGTGTCCCATCGTGGGATCGAAGCCAACCTCGACAAGATCAAGGCCATCGAGAAGATCCAAGCACCCAGGACAGTCAAAGATTTGAGGCGCTTGACAGTATGTGTTGCCGCGCTTAGCATATTCATCTTGAAGTTTGATGAGCGCGCCTTGCTTTTCTTCAAGATCTTGAAGAAGGCAGGGCGTATGAAGTGGACCCAGAAGCAGACGCAACTTTGCAAGATTTGAAGGCCTATTTGTCCTATGTGCCTACTTTGGTTGCCCCCAAACCAAAAGAGCCGTTGTTGTTGTACTTGGCGGGAACTAATCAAGTGGTTAGTGCGGCCTTAGTGGCACAGCGGGATGTAGAGGAAATAGAGAGTGAACAAAGCCCGACAGGATCGGATGAGGATCAGGGCAAAGAAGAGCACGGTAGTTGCAGCAACCCCAAGGACACGACAAGGAAGAAAGTGGTGCAGCGCCCAGTGTACTTCGTTAGCTCCCTGTTACAGGGCGCTAGGTCGAGGTACTCTGGCGTGCAAAAGTTGATTTTTGGCCTCATCATGGCCTCAAGGAAACTGCGCCACTACTTCCAAGCCCATGAGATTACGGTTGTCACCCGCTTTCCGTTGCAAATGATACTCCAAAACCCTGAGGCTGCCGGCAGAATAGTGGAGTGGGATTTGGAGTTATCCAGCTTTGGTCTAAAGTTTGAGAGCACATCAACAATTCAGAGCAGGGCATTGGTAGAGTTTATTCCAGAATGGACGCCAACCCCTGAAAAAGAAGTGTTGGAAGCGGTTACCCCCGGCAAGGAGGCACCCCAAGAATGGATTTTGTATTTCGACGGTGCTTTCTTCCTACAAGGTGCTGGAGCCGGCGTGCTTCTCGTTGCCCCCACTGGGGAGCACTTGAAGTTCGTCGTCCAGATGCACTTTGCTCGGGAGGAGGCAACCAACAATATAGCAGAGTATGAACGGCTCCTTGCCGGGCTCAATATTGCCACAGAATTGGGAATTAAGAAGCTGATCATTCGAGGAGATTCACAACTTGTGGTGAGACAAGTCAACAAGGATTACTAAAGTCCATTGACGGAGGCATACATTGAGGAACTGAGGAGATTGGAGGAGCGCGTTGACAGATTGCTAACACAGCATGTACCCTGTGCGGAAAACAGCATAGCTGATCATATGTCAAAGTGTGCTGCGCAAAAGCTTCCTATGGAACTAGGAACTTTTGTTCTCCATCTTATTCATCCCTTCGTATCCCCAACAACAATGGCCAGAAAAAGGAGGAAGTTGGACTTTGGTAAGCCTCTCCCGGTAGAGCCTCCCGAGGCTCCTGGGAGGGACCGTGCCGGAAACAACTCCTCATCACTTGCCGGAATGCACCCTCTAGCCGGGCCAATGGTCCCCGTGAACGAGAAGTGCACTCCTGCAGATGAGGAGGTGCCCCTAGTCCTTTTTGCCGAGCCTCGGGCTCCAACTTGGGCAAGGCACATAGTCCATTTCCTCCAAACTATAGAACTTCCCGATGAGCAAGATGAAGCTGAAAGAGTAGCCTGGAGGGCTAGTATGTATTAGTTTGTTGATGACACTCTTATACAGCAGGAGGGCCGACAGTGTGAAATTGAAGTGCATCTGCTGGGAAGAAGGAAAGGAACTACTGGTGGAGATACACAAAGGCATGTGCTGCTCCCACATTGGATCAAGGGAATGAGTTGGGAAAGCATTCCAACAAGGATTCTATTGGCCCACAACCCTCCAAGATGCGGTCGAGCTCGTCACGACATGTGAAGACTGCCAATTCCATTCCAAGAGCATCCACCTGCATGCACAAGCTCTTCAGACAATCCCTTTGTTATGGCTGTTTTCGGTCTGGGAGCTCGATATCCTCGGCCCTTTCCCCCGAGCTGCTAGGGGCTTTGAATTCTTGTTTGATGCTATCGACAAGTTTGCAAAGTGGCTGGAAGTAGCTGTATTGAGAAAGGTGACTACTCAGTCATCTATAAAGTTCTTGAAAGAACTGGTATGCCATTTCGGAGTCCCTGCAAGGATCATTACTAACAACGGCACCCTGTTCACGAGCCGCGCCTTCATGCAATATGTTCATGCCCTCGGAAGCAAGATATCATTTGCCTCTTTTTCACATCCTAGAAGCAATGGAGGCCGAACGCTGAAGTGTTGTGAGGACTCAAGACAAGAACATTTGATACGATCCAGAAGCACGATAGGCGGGGGATCAATGAGCTGCCAGTAGTCCTCTAGTCCCTCAAAACGACACCAAATGAGGCTACCGGGCAGATTCCCTTCTCCCTAGTCTATGGGGCAGAAGCAGTTATCCCCACGGAACTCATTTATGGGTCACCTCGAGTGCTTGCCTACGATGAAGTAGCGCAAGATCAGCACTAGCGTGACGACACTGTGCTACTCGAGGAGAACCGTCTTCGAGCTGCTACGCATGCTGCATGCGACCAGCAAGCCCTCCGTCGCTATCACAGCCGCAGGGTTCATGCCCGGTGTTTTGCGGAAACCTTGTTCTTAGGCCCGTTCAGTCCACCAAGGGTGCAAACAAGTCGATGCCAAAGTGGAAAGGCCCTTACTGGGTAGTACGAGTCACTAGACCTGGCGCAGTCCATCTGGGGACCGGAGATGTCATTCAGTTGCAAACTCATGGAATATTGAGCATCTCCGCAAGTTCTACCCGTAAGGCACGGCTGTCGGGCCCTGCCCGACAGCCACCCTTTTGTACAGGCCTTGCCTCAGTTGCATGTAACCACTTGTACAAAGCCAGGCGCAGACCCTGAGAACTAGAGAAATAAATGAAGCGCTGGGGGGCCCACCAAGTTGCATGCATCTCATGAGCATTGCATGGATAAGCATTTCATGAGCATGGGATGCATAAGATCGCATCTTGCATCATGTCCATCTGCAGGTTCCTACCGAGAACTTGGCCTCTAAAGGGAGCTGGAAAGATGAACCAACACTGCGATCGCCGGCTAGCCAAACAGATAAGTTCTATCTCTTATCCATTCTGTACATGAAAACATGTGCATACAGAAAACCTTGTTGCTTTTTTGAAACCTAGGTGCTCCCATCCTTTGACTCGAGCGCTGCCTCGGTCAGGACGGTCATACTGGCCTTTGATGAAAACAGGTTTACGGGGGGCTGGTCCCTCATTTATGCCCGGTAGGCTCGGTTCCCCGGCAGCACAATAGAGGGTACCGACAGGATAGCCTGCCGGGGCAAACTCGTTTATTTAAAGATAAAGAGGCATTCTACCTCTGCATGGACATATACATGCACGAGTCCCCGGCAAAGTTCATCTTTTTCATTAAATCTGCTGATACAACAAGTACATACCTTACAAAACACAAACATGGACTCGAGAGATTACATTATTTGAACTAAAATTTGGCAATTGCCTACAGATTTAAGATTGAAAAAAGATATGTCCCATAAACTCCTCTCCATGTCCCTCTCATCCCAGGTATTGCGGTGGAAAGACAAGAGGGCGGGAAGCAAATGCCGGCACAAAGCCACCTTGATCCCATCAGGGCCTCCCAAGCACAGCCTGACAAGATCGGGAGTGGCGAGGTTGCAAAGGAGGAGGACAGAGGGAGCACCCAGGCGATCCCCTGGTGTCAGATTTCGGGTTCCACAGACCCTTGAGAGGTTCGAACTCTGGGGTGCATGCGAAGAACTCAACCTCCCCAGTATGCCTACTCGCCAATCTCTCGGTCTAGCACAACGAACAAGAAGGAAACACGACACGACAGTTTACCCAGGTTCAGGACACCTTGCGGTGTAAAACCCTACTGCTGCTTTGTGATTGATTGACCTCGAGGGGCTGGTGATGAACTAGTACAGTGGGAGAACAACCTCGGGAGGAGGCGTGTTCTTGAGCTGGTGGGGAGAGGATGATCTCTAGGATTCAGATCCCCCTCTATGGTGGTGGCTAAGCCCTATTTATAGTGGCCTTGGTCCTCTTCCCAAATGTAAGGCGGGAAGGGATCCCACAACGACCAAATTCAAAGGGAGACAACTAGTACATGCTATCCTGGCAAAAGTAGTCTTCGCCTGCAAAATGCCTCTGGTCATGACGCCTTGGTGGGATCGGCGATGACCTCCGTCCTGGCGTCTTGGCGGTCTTGGTCTCATTGCACCGGAATGGAAACCTTTGGCTGATTCCTCGGGACTCTGCGCATGCGCTTGCCTCCTTAGCACCAAGGAGGAAACTGGTACACTGCACCCGTTGGCACCCGCCTGGCCTTGGTCGTCATGGCTCACGTCATCCGAACCTCGCGAGGTAAGGCTTGCATAGAAATCTCCGCTCCTCGGGAGCCAGCCTAAGGAAGCCGCTCCTTGTGGAGATCTTGGTGTCGTCCGCCTCGCGAGAGTCTTGGTTTGTTGATGCTGAAGCTGGGCCCTGCCAGGCCATTGGTGAGCCACGCCGTATGCCACAGGCAGGCAACTCTGGGTACCCCTGTTCCCAGAACACCGACAGTAGCCCCCGGGCACATGGCGTGCTCGAACTTGGCTTCATGGCGAAGCCAAGGGGCAAGTGCGGAGCGCCGCGGGCCCTAACCGCCTGCGGACTCGGTTAACGCGTAGCGATTGATGGGAGGTGTGTGTCTCCGCTTCCCCATGCAGCCTCGGCAATTGTTCGACTTGACAAGACTCTGCTGCATGCAGAGAGAAAACCATCATTTTGTGGGATCATGGAGGCCAGCGGTAGGCCTCCCTCCGGCTATAAATGAGAGGAGGGGTGCCGGTGTCAAAACCGGCGGATCTCGGGTAGGGGGTCCCAAACTGTGCGTCTAGGATCGATGGTAATAGGAGGTGGGGGACATGATGTTTACCCAGGTTCAGGCCCTCTCTATGGAGGTAATACCCTACTTCCTGCTTGATTGATCTTGATGAATATGAGTATTACAAGAGTTGATCAACCATGAGATTGTAATGGCTAAACCCTAGAAGTCTAGCCTATGAATATGGTAATGAGTATATGTAGTGTCCTTTCCAGACTATCCCCTTCGGTTTATATAGACACCGAGGGGATCTAGGGTTTACATGGAGTCAGTTACATAAGAAGGAATCTTCGGTCGCCAATCTTGCCTTCCACGCCAAGTAGAGTCCAATCCGGACACGGTGCAATCTTCAATCTTCATGTCTTCACAGCCCATCAGTCCGGCCCATAGATAACAGGCCAGATGCCTGAGGACCCCTTAGTCCAGGACTCCCTCAGTAGCCCCTGAACCTGGCTTTCAATGACGAGGAGTCCGGCATGCAGATTGTCTTCGAAATTGCAAGGCGGGTTCCCCTTTCTCCGAACTCCAAGATAGTCTTAGGATGTGATGATAGTATCCGGACCTGTCACATACCACACACAACCGCAGAGAGAATATATATTTTCGCACGAGTTCTATCCGCTGATAACTTTTCACAACATGACATTACGTCTGTCCAGCCATAATTTCAAACCGCTTTTCGTCTGCCGTTCCACATTTTGAGACGCGGTTGCCAATGGCACGTCTCGTCAAAGCAGAGATCGTGTCCCCTTATCGCGGGATTCTCATCAATGCGGGCATGGATAACCCAACCGTGCCATTTATACAACCCTTGTGAATATGCTAGTTTTTAGGACGAGTGGGGAGGCGCTTGATATTCACGGCCTTCATAAGGGGATAAGGACACTCTCCCTTAACCACACCCTTCTTTATCTTCAGCCCTTCCTTCCTCGAGCTCTAGTGCCCAAACTTTAGCTTTTCCTCTTTCGAGAAGGCACTCTAATCATGTCCGGATCCGGAGTTGGAGGAAAGTGGACGACCTCCTCCGTTGAGAAGAAGAACATCACGAAGCTCCGGGAGGCCGGCTATTTAGACAAGGAGATTGCTCACCGACTCCCGGCAAAAGGGCAAATCATCCGTACCCTGGAGCCCCATGAGAGGGTTGTGTTTCTCACACACTTCGTCCGTGGGCTGGGATTCCCTCTTAATCCATTCGTCCGTGGATTGATGTACTACTATGGGTGGGACTTCCATGATCTGGCCCCCAACTTTATTCTCAATATCTCCACATTCATAGTTGTGTGAGAAGCCTTTCTCCGCATCTCCCCTCACTTTGGCCTATGGCTGAAGACTTTTAATGTAAAGCTAAAGGTGGTGCGTGGCCAATAGGCTGAGTGCGGAGGTGCCATGGTGGGCAAGATGCCTAATACCACCTGGCTCGAAGGGATGGCAATCGGGGTGGTTCTACATCACCGAGCCGCGCGACGCCAATTGGGTGGCGGCTCCCAAATTCCGATCCGGAGTCCCGATGCGGCTTACCTCCTGGAAAGAGAAGGGCCTGACCTAGGGATCTTTGGAAGAGATCACGGGGCTCCAAACATGCCTCCAGAATATGATAACCCGGAAGATCAAGCTCGTTGATGTGATCCAGGTCATGCTTGTACGCCGGATCCTTCCGTGTCAGCACCAGACTTGTTATTTGTGGGAGTTCGATTTGGCCAAGCACCAGACGCTGCTAAGGCTTTTCAGCACGACGCACGAAGATATATGGAAGGTGCTCTTCAAGGTCAGCGAGACACCACCACCGTTGACCAAAGACCGCTGGCTCAACTTTAAGCGTCACGCCAATTCGGTAAGCCATCACAGTATAGTCTTTAAGGACACACTTTGAGGAAGGATACTAAGCTTTCTTATCAATTTCTTTTTCAGGCCTGGGTTGACCTAGTGAGACGGATTAATAGTCCGGCTCCGCTGCCTGAAGATCAAGAAACCCCACTCCTTACGAAGATGCTATTTCCGGCGCGTTACGACATACCGGAGAAGAAGGTCAAGACCATGGCCAAGGGGACCAGGAGTGGGCTTCGCGGAAGGAGCACCTAGGTCATCTCGTCTGACGATGAAATAGACCCCTCAGCCGCCAATGATGACGACGAGGACGGAGGCGACTCCCCTCCTGTGAGAGGAAGGGAGAAAAGGGAGGCCTCCATGAGTTTGGAGGCGGAGGCGCCCAAGAGGGGAAGAGGCTCCCTTGCGGATAACGCCGCGTGGGATGTTGATAGCAGTCTGGAGCGACCTCGCCAGACCAAGCCTTGGGCCGCCTCATGAGTACCAGAATCAAATACATCTGGCCTTCTCGGTTTGTAATATTGATACATCTTAAACCTTGTCATTGCAGTCCGGCACGCGATGGCTCCCCGCGATCCTCGACAGAGGATTCGCTGGACTCGAAGGAGATGGCTAGCATGTCTCCGCCACCTGCTCATTCCATCTCACCCAAAGGTGATGACAAGGTAGTGTCCAAAAAGACTTTCCTAGGCCGGGGGGAGATTCCGGAGACCATCGAGGTGACGTCCCAGGATGACTCCTCGGCCGCCGGACATACGGGGGAAAAAGTCCCCACGGGGACTGGTGATGGGGCCCGAGTTCCTTTTGGGCCTCAGCCGGATACCATTTTGGAGATCTACATGGCTCCGGGGTCCAACGAACGACATTCCCCCCAAGGAGGGAATGTGCCTATTCCACCGGTGACCTCTTTCCAACCAGAGGCACAGGATAATCTGCTGGAGGCGCTACGAGGCGCCTCTATCGTGGATGAGCATCGTGTCCTTATGGACACGGTAATAGAGAAGGTTCAGTTTGTCAAAAGCGGACTGGCCGAAGCCTGCACGAGCCTTCTAATGGGCTTTGAGGTAAGTAATGTGATTGTAGGAAAAACATCACCGTATAGACAGTAGCCCCTGATGTTCTGTTTGGTGTTCGGGAGGAAAAGCTAAACAAAGGATCGAGCATGAATATCGCAGGAGTCTAACATGAGTTGTCAATATGAATAAGCAGGTATCCCTGCAGGCTGCCACTGTTCATGCTGCGGAAGTTTCTAGACTGAAGCGGAAACTGGAGCGAGCCGAGGAGGAGCTCGGCCTCGTGAAGAAGTAGCTGAAAGATAACCAAGGTATGCAGTAACCTATGGGTACATTTCGAAAAAATGAGTAGTCCAGCCGGACTAAAGTGTCATAAACTGTATTAGTGGCCATTACCAAGGTGGTGGCCCTTAAGAAGGCACTAGCCAAGGCCGAGGACAAAGCGGCCAAGGAACGCGCCTCGCGCGAGGAGCACGATGCCCGGGTTGGCGAGGCGCAACAACAGCTCCAGGGCGCGATAGAGAGGTTTGAGTCCTTGGAGCGCGATTGTAAGCTGCAAGAGTCCGAATTGGCAAAGGCCCGCCAGAGCATGCAGGATGCACGAGCCGAAGCCCAGAACGCGCTCTAGGAAATTCAAGCGGCCAAGAAGATTACGGCGGGTAAATCTTTCATCATGTGTGTAGAAAAGATGTTCCTTGTACTTATCCTGAATTTGGATTTTTCAGGGGCATTTACAGATCTGCCGCATAGTGTGTCAAATGTTGCCGAGCATTATAGAGCCGAAGAAGGGATGTCTACGGAGAAGCTATTCTGGTCCCAATATATGGGATCCGAACATCTAGTGCCCTTCAGCGACCAGCTAAAGCAGTTGGTCAAGCTGCATAGGTTGGTAGAGCTAGCCATGAAGTACCTAATAGTCCGGCTGTGGCCTACTGATCCTATACCTAGCAGCTACTTCGGTCTTATGCAGCGGCTTGTGAGTGCTTGTCCGCGGCTCGAAGCCGTAAAGCGGTCGGTCTGTATTGAAGGTGCGCGTATGGCCTTTGCCCGCGTCAAGACGCATTGGGCAAAGTTGGATGCCAAGAGACTAATGACCGAGGGACCGCCGGAGGGCAAGGAGCATCGTCGGCCAGAGCACTATTTTGAAGGTGTCCTAGAGGGGTCCCGCTTTGTGGCGGAGCAATGTTCAAAGGATATCATATTCCCATGAGAACATGTCTATTACCTTGTCCTATAATATGGAACAATGGTGTTTATGTAGTATAATGCTTATGCTTTAAATTTACCTCCTGTGCGGCCGTTTATTAACTCTGAGGGTTGACCAGTCATCAGCTTCTGCCCCCACATAGATAGTAAGGGGGTGTTCGGGATAAATCTAAACACTCTTTACTCCACATTTTGGTCCTTTAAGGAGGTGTTTAGCGCAACGAACAAGGCAAACAGACTATGTGGCCTTTACCGCCCTCACTTAGCCATAGGAGTTTGACAATTAAGAAAGTTGTGAAGCCCCTGGTATTCGGAAGACCGAACTAGGGGCGCTATGCATGCCTAATCGGGGGAACCAATTCTTCGCAAGAAGCGGAAAAAATCTCTAATGATTTGGAACCTCTCGAACAGCTGACCGGCTCTCGCCGCATCATGACAGTCAGTTTTCGGCTTTCTCTACTGAGGTGCTCGTCCGAAAGAATCGGGACACAATCGCAGTAGTTCTCCCTTTACTACCCTAGCTGATATAGCGGAACATAAGGTAGCAAGCATAGGAGCCGGGCAACCCAACTATTGACCAAAGACATGATTCAGAGCCGGACTTTTATTGCCGTAGTGTTGGGTGTAATGAAGCCCCTGGCGTAGTAATACGTACCATGGTCTACGTGTGTGGTGATTACTTAATACCGAGGTGAGTAACCGAAAAAATGAAATAATGAGCTGACGCTACCGTGTATTCACCATTGTGATGCAACTAGTACGTCAAGGTGTACTTTGTACAAGTAATGTGATAAGCAAAATAGGGCTATTTAACATGCCTCAACCAAGGGCGAGCTACATGTGGGTATGAAAAGCAAGTATGGCAATCATTTAGTAAAGACCACCTAGGGGTTCCCTTGTAAGCCAGAGCTCCTTGCCTCCTTGGTGTGTTCTGCAAGCAGGTTGTCCGCATAGACCTTCAAAACAAAAGAAAACTCGTAAAAAGAAAAAGTAAAATCGTGCGAATCCCACACTACTAGGAAAAGGGCTATAGCTAATATGGACATTAATGGCGCACCATGTATGTGGTTGCCACTTCTATATAGTAGTGGATCACCAGATACATGTGCACCATTAGTGTCCTCATTACTAATGGCGCACCAGACACACGGTGCACCATTACTAACATTTTTTTCCAAAACTAGTAATGGCGCACCAAGGCACAGTGCGCCATTACTAGTTTCAACTAGTAATAGCGCACCACACACTAGTAATGGCGCCACTACTAACATTTTTTTACTTTTTTTTTCAAAACTAGTAATGGCGCATCAGTGTACAGTGCGCCATTACTAGTTCAAACTAGTAATGGCACACCACAACCACGGTGCACCACTACTAACAATTATATTTTTTTTGCAAAACTAGTAATGGCGCACCACGTAACAGGTGCGCCATTAGTAACCAGGGTTACTAATGGCGCATTATTAGGTGGTGCGCCATTGGTAACCTGGGAGCAGCTAGATATTTTGGACAACCACCTACCATACTCACTTTCCCCACTTCATTCTCTCCACCTCCTCCTCCAGGCTTGTCTCGGCTGCCTCCTCCTCCTCACCTCATTTGCACCATAGATTCACCCAAATTAATTGGTTAAATTACCTTTTTTTGATAGGTAAGTAAGGGGAAAGCTTTCTTTATGTTGTAGATATACTTTTTTCTCCCTCCAACAACGTGCACATGCACTTTTTATGGCCTAGATCTACGTATGTTTGTGGTGTTGCATATGTTTGTGTTTGCAGGTACCGGTATTTGAAATGCGATAGTTGCCAATATTTTGCCGGATTGTTGATTCATTTCCATTTCGGCGAGAATTTGGCACTATGTATTCTTTTTGGTCCTATTTTTAGGCAAAGTCATGCCAATTTTTTTGGTTCTAAAATATCGTTTCGCTCAACCCCGCAGGCGACCATGGTCCGCACGATGACCGAAGGCATCGTGAATAGGTTTTTGAGCTCCGCGAAGGCCAAGATGCTTCAAAAGAACGAGATGGAGATAAGATGTCCGTGTCGAAGATGCAAGCTGAGGAGCCTTATGGACCCGGATTCCGTACAGGTGCGAGACCACCTGCTCTTGCATGGTTTCATGGATGGCTATCGGTGGCAAGGTGATGAAGATGATTATGAAGTCGTCCATGTGGGCCGGGCAAGAAATGAGGAAGGGCAGCAAGACAACCGCGGCGAGGGCGGGCGAGAAGACAAAGAATCTCCAGGACATGATCACGAAGTAGATGCAGTACACAGTCATCATGTAGAAGATGCCAGACATGATGATAAGGAAGATGCTAGAGCAGACGAAGGGCATGATCATGAAGATGAAGATGTCGGAGCATACGACGATGGACCATCGATGGGCTGGGTGCAGGACCCTCATATTCAAGAGTTACTTCTCAAGCACACGGATAACGCAAGAGCTGTTGCCAGAGAGAAAGCCAAGATGGATCAACTGGAGATAGACGCAGTTACTCCATTGTATGAAGGATGCAGGCCCGAGGATACCCACCTGAAAGTAATGCTCGTGGCTCTGGCGATGAAGGTAAAACACAAAATGACCGACGCATGCTTTGACGAGAACATGTCATTCTGGCACGAACGTCTTCCCAAGGGGAACAAGTGCCCGACCTGTTTCGAGGAGGCGAAGAAAATCGTGTGTCCTCTGGATTTACCGCATGTGAAATACCATGTGTGCAGGAACAATTGCATCATTTATCGGGACGAGCACGCGGAGTCTACCATATGTCCGGTGCGCGGCATCACTCGATAGAAGAAGAGGAAGAAAGCTCCTCGAAAAGTGGTGTGGTACTTTCCGATCACTCCTCGTCTACAACGGTATTTCGTAGACCCTAAGGTAGCAAAGCCCCTGCGTTGGCACGCAGATAGGGAGGAGAAGAAGCGAGAAGATGACGGAAATGATCCAGAGATAAATAAAAAGACAAGATGATGAGTCACCCGAAGGATGCGAGCCAGTGGCAAGCGTTGAACTTTGAACACCCAGAATTTGGGGACGATCCAAGGAACATCGTGCTGGGCGCAAGCACCGATGGAGTCAATCCGTTTGGCAGCCAGAGAAGCACACATAGCACCTGGCCTGTGTTTGTGTGGATGTACAACCTTCCCCCCTGGTTGTTCATGAAGAGGAAGTACATTCACATGAGTTTGCTAATTGAAGGGCCGAAACTACCAGGGAACGATATCAATCTGTATCTCGGGCTGCTGAAAGAGGAGCTAGACACGCTGTGGAAAACACCAGCCAATACGTGGGACGCCGCTGAGAAAGAATATTTCCCTATGAGAGCCGCACTGCTCTCGACGGTGCACGACTATCTCGGTTACGGATATGTCGCGGGGCAGGTGGTCCACGGATTTTCTAGATGCGTTAGGTGCATGGATGACACAACGTATCTCCATCTAGATAGAGATCCCGGGTCTTCGAAAACCGTGTTCATGGGACAGTTCATGGGACATCAAAGGTGGCTTCACGATGATGACTCATGGAGAAAATGCAAGGATCTGTTCGATGGTGAAACCGAACCCCGAAGACCCCCGCGTACGAGGAGCGGCGAGGAAATAGACGAGCTGTTGAAAAATTGGAAAGATTGCCCACTGCCAGGAAAGAATCAAAAGGCGCCAGAGCCGGGAAAGAAGCGAAAGGCGCCAGAGCCACTGCTGAAGGTATGGAAAACGAGGTCCGTTTTCTGAGACTTGCCGTACTGGAAGATCCTCTGTGTGCCTCACAGCCTTGATGTCATGCATATCACAAAGAACGTGTGCGAGAGTCTGCTTGGTACCCTGCTAAACATGTTAGAGAGGACCAAAGATGGGCCGAAGGCAAGGGAAGACTTGAAATCAATGGGCATCAGGGAGGAGCTTCATGCTAATGATGATGATACTGAGGCGAAGCAGGACACAGAAAGTCGTCGCAAAGTCAAAAATGCCAAGAAGACCGGAAATGACTACCCTCCCGCGTGCTTCACTCTAAGTTAGGAGGAGATAGAGCAGTTTTCACCTGCCTCGTAGGAGTGAAAATTCCTTGCGGTTACGCGGGGAAGATAAGCAGATACCTAGACTCAGCAAAGCAGAAGTTCAGCGGGATGAAGTCTCACGACTGTCACGTGCTGATGACGCAGATACTTCCAGTTGCAATCCGTGGGATCATGGACACGCACGTCCGTGAAACGCTATTTGGCCTATGCAACTTTTTCAATGTCATCTCTCGGAAGTCGGTTGGCATGAGGCAACTCAGAAGGCTACAGGAAGAGATCATGGTGATACTATGCGAGCTTGAGATGTACTTCCCGCCCGCATTCTTCGATGTTATGGTGCATCTGCTGGTCCATATCATGGAGGATATCATCCAACTCGGGCCGACGTTCCTGCAGAGCATGATGCTGTTCGAAAGGATGAATGGTGTCATCAAAGGATACGTTCGCAACATGTCCCGTCTAGAGGGAAGCATAGCCAGGGGCTTTCTGACCGAAGAGTGCATCTCCTACTGCATGAATTATCTAGGCATCGAGAACCCCGTTGGTCTGGCCGTCAACAGGCACCTCGGCAGGCTCGCTGGATGGAGTCACCGCGATGGTCGCCGCAAAATGCATGTCGACTTCAAGGGTCGACTCGCCGACTTTGAAAGAGCAAACCAAGTCGCGCTACAACACATAGATGTGGTCGATCCTTGGGTGGTAGAGCACAAAACCTTTATTGTGAAGATGTACAATGACCGAGGCCAACAGAGGACGGACAGAGATATAATCAAAGAGAACAACTCACGTTTCACGCGTTGGTTCAAGGAGAAGCTTCTGTAGTACCCTTTACATGAGGATTCTTCCACGGAAGAAAAACTCATATTCGCCTTGTCACAGGGCGCCGAGCACAACCTGATGACCTATGAGGCATACAATATCAACGGCTACACATTCTACACCGAGGACAAGGACATGAAGAGCGATGGTTATCAGAACTCCGGGGTAACATTGGAATCCTACACCGGTAACGACAAGCTCATATACTACAGAAGGATCAAGGAGATCTGGGAGCTGAGCTACGCTGGAG
This sequence comes from Triticum urartu, assembly GCF_003073215.2. NCBI lineage: Eukaryota > Viridiplantae > Streptophyta > Magnoliopsida > Poales > Poaceae > Triticum > Triticum urartu. Next base: position 166,937,800 of record NC_053025.1, read on the forward strand.
AGAAGGTCCCGATGTTCCGTGTCAGATGGGCCAAGAGCGTCCTAAAATAACACCGGTATTTCACCATCATGGTTATACCCGAAGCCAAATCCAAGACCGCGGGTGCAAACGTCACCGCGAAAAATGAGCCATGTGTACTGGCTTCCCAAGTGGACCAATGCTTCTTCATTACTGACCCGTCAAAGCGCAGTCATGTTGTTGTGAGGAGAGGCAAAAGGAAGATCATCGGAATGGATGGAGTTGCCAATGAGCAAGACTTCGACAAGTACGGCGACCCGAAGATAGAACATGACGACGATGATGAAGTGCCATACACCACAAGAAGAAGCCGGACCACCCTATCTAAAGGACATCCGTTCAACAGAAGAACTCCATTTGCGAAAAAGAAGGGCAAGAAGATTGTGAAAAGATAGCTAGCTAAGATCGATTGTATTTAAATCGTAGTCTTCATTTCTCGATTGTATTTCGACATATTGAAATGATATTTCTTCTATTCTAGTCATGAATATTTATTTATGTTTATTATGGTATTAAATTTCTAACTCACAAAAAGTATTGAATTTGTTAATATTTTTTGAACTCATGAATATTTTTAAATTTCATGGGCACTTTTTGAATTCATGAATTTGTTTTCAAATTTGATGATATTTTTTCATATTCATAAATATTTTGAAATAAAAAATTTGATGATATTTTTTCACATTCATAAATTGTTTCAAATTTGATTGTCATTTTCTAAAAAATTATTAGATGCAACTAAAAATAATAATAAAAAGTTACTAATGGCGCACCAGGAGAAGGTGCGCCATTGCTATCAATGTACTTATGGCGCACCCCTAGGAGGTGCGCCATTGGTATACCATCTTTTATGATATTTTTTCAAATATTTTCAAATAACAAATTTGATGATATTTTCAAAAAAACAAATTTGATGATATTTTTTCATATTCATAAATATTTTCAAATAACAAATTTGATGATATTTTTTCACATTCATAAATGTTTTCAAATTTGATTGTCATTTTCTAAAAAATTATTTGATGCAACTAAAAATAATAATAATAAGTTACTAATGGCGCACCAGGAGGAGGTGCGCCATTGCTATCGATGTACTTATGGCGCACCCCTGGGAGGTGCGCCATTGCTAAACTTCCCCCTCTATCTCGCTAGATCCCCCTTGCCCCCCGCGGCAGATCCCCCTCCATCTCGCGCTCGCGCCTGCTCCGCCGCCGCCGACGACCCTCCGCACCCGCTCCGACGACCCCCGCACCCGACGACCCCGCGCCCTGCTCCGCCATCGGAGTCGCCGCCGGAGCACTAGGAGGAGGAGGCCCGCGTCCACTAGGAGAGGAGGCCCGCGCACTTCTCCTTCCTCCGACCGACCCCATCTCGCCGTCGCCACCGCTGCTCCAGTCCATCCCCGCGGCAACCGAGGTGTCCACAAGCCCCGTGGTGAGCTCCTCCCTCGTCACTTCTTCCCATGCCGCATCGAGTTCATCGCTGGATTTGTTGACTGATTCGTGCGCGCGCGTGGATGCAGGGCGCAGGTGCTCTACTACGCGATGGAGGTGCTGCTCTGGTCGGGGCACGAGGGCGTGTACGCCGCCGTCGGGTGGCCGCTCCAACTCGCGCAGACCGCCGTCGTCCTCGAGGTACGTCGCCCGCTGGATCTTGCTTCTTTCTCTTGATCTGTTCAGTTCTGACTTCTGAGCTCTGCATCCTGCTTCTTGTGCCTGCCAGATCCTCCACGGGCTGGTCGGGCTAGTGATGTCGCTGGTGTCGGCCACGCTGCCGCAGATCGGATCGCGCCTCTTCGTCACCTAGGGCATCCTCTGGAGCTTCCCCGAGGTGCGGTCTTCTTCTCCATGGCGTCTCTTTCTGCTCTTCTTGCTGCATGCATACCTAATGCTCTGTTTCCTCTGTTTTCTTGGTTGGGTCTGCAGACCAGGACACACATCCTGGTGAGCTCCTTGGTAATCAGCTGGTCCAGCACCGAGGTATGCATGCTCCTGAATCCTGATAATCTAGGAACTACAGCTCTTCAAATTAACTGTGTTATCGAGCCACGAGACGCAGCTGTTGCTGTTAGACTAGCTGAAGATGTGCTACTGAACTAATGCAATGTGACGATGATTTTTACATATGGATGTTGCTGTTCCAAGTTGAATTTCAAGATACTTGCGATAGGTCTATCACACAAAATTGCTGCAGCTTAATTCACTCTACTATTAGTATTACATTACACCAGGGGAGGTGTGTATCATCAAGGTGGTGCTGAGTCAACTAGAAGTCAGAGGCACCCTAGAAACATGTATATTTTCCAATCATGTATCCTAGTATCTGTATGATTAATCTCAAATGAGACAAACCAGGTTAATAATGCTCATGTACCAGAAAAGAACACCAGAAACTTCAAACTTGAATGGAAAGAACCTTTAAAGTAGAGGATGGCAGAGAAATTGTGCTGCATATTATTATTCATCAAGTCCTATAGGTTAGCAAAGTCATGGCATACGGTCCTTCTACTGCCCCATTCTGGAGTTATATTGCTGCTCTAGTACATTTCATTGGTAGTGCACTTCACTGCATTTTATATAGGAAACAAGGTCTCAGTTCTGGAGTTTTTTTGTAGTGTCATAGTGAACTAGCAGCCTATTTTTTAACAGGGTAGTGTGCTGGTACATGCTTTACATAGTCAATTCCTAGTGCAATAGAAGGCTGTAGAAGGCATTAGCTATTGCCCAGCTTTTTGGTTACAGTGCTGCTGTGTGCATTTTAATGATAGTGCAATTTCATTGCGTTTTGTCCAAAGAAGGCCTCAGTATTGGAGTTGTATTGCAACTGCGGCAGCATGTCAGAGATGTAAAGCTCATGTTACTATCCTCTGCTTGTAGTGTCACAGTGAACTAGTAAGTTTTCACACTATAATTAACTAGTAACTTGTAGTTATGTAGCAGCCTGAACCATGGAGATTCACTCTCAAAATCATCATATTCCTTTCCTTTTTCACATTGTATCATCATCCTGGTACATATTCAGTCTGTGTATGTGTATCAGTGTATGTGTTCAGCTTGTGTTGCTAGATGATACAAATGTGTAGTTCTCAGTTTTCATGTATATACAGGTCACGAAGTTGAAGTCCATATAGATCACCACAAACCGAGCAAACATGCCACAAGTAAATAGTGTTGGAGGCTCTAGCAACAGCATTGTTAGAGAATTTTCCCGAGAGGTGGGATAATGATTTTGCAGGTACCCCGAGTGGCCCTTGAGTTAGCCGCAATGCCGATTAACTTCTGTTCCAGCAAATTCGGGTACTCCATATGTCCTATTTTCAGCAAAGGTCATGCTGAAATTTTCCGTGAATTTTAGCATCACTTTGCTAAAAATAGGACATATGGGGAACTTGCAACTAATGCATGGGCCGGGGTATCTTAGTACTTAATCTGTAGATTTCCAAAATTGTTCCTTGACTATTATTGGCAACTAGTTGTATTCCTCTATCTAAGATATTCTGTGTACATGCAATATATATCCAATCAGTGGGATAAAAAGCCACGAGAAAGTGGAGCTGGACATGTAAGATACAATCTACTAATGCTTCATTTTCACCCTCTTATGCTCAGCCCAACACTCCCAGTCAAGATTGGTGATAAATAGATATCGTTCCCATCTTTTGTTACAAGCTAAATTATGTTCCTTGACTCCAAAACCCTTAGTTAGACCATCTACTACTTGATACCCTGATATTACATAATTTAATTGAATTATACCATCATAAAACTTCCCCTTAATAAATAAAGGATCTATCTACACATACTTGGTTCTGTCGTGTTGGGTCAGGTTACTGGTTATGCTTATAGCTGATTTATTATTACATCGCACCTTCAAAGGACCTTTTCCCAGCATCTTCATTCTGATAGAGGATTTCGACCCATAATATTTTAGTAAGTCCTAGTGACATAGCTCTATACTCTACTTTGGCTGTTGATTTGGACACAACTAATTGCTGCTTAAACCCCTTCCCGGGACTGCATCTTAGATACGACAAAATAGGCTATACTGCATCCATATGTCCACTCCTAGGATCAAGCATGTATCTGTCTACCACACTTGCGGCATAGGCAATGCCAGGTCTTATATGCCTTAAGTATAGGAGCCCCCCAACAAATCTGGCATCTCTTAGTACATTCTAAGAGATTTGCAGATTCCAAGGTAGATTCTATAGTTCCAAACAAGTAAGCATGAAATAGGAATGTAAATATGTGCACCTGATTGAAGTAAAAGAATATTAATGTTGCATATTCCAATAAAAATGTGATAAAGAGAGCACCACCTATATATATATTGAGTATTGATTCAGCATCACATGCTTTTTTGGAGATTGATATAGCAAAAATATTTGTAGAAGAAGATCAGGGGTAGCTAGGCAATATCACAAAACATCTCTCAATTGATCCCAAAACACCTAGGCAATATTACAAACATCTCTCAATTGTTCCTTGACAATAACCAACTTTTTGGCGACATTCCTCGAGAATTAGGTTATTTGGTCAACTTAGAGATCTTGTTCCATGACAATAACCAACTTTTTGACCAAACTTTTTTCCTATTTAGAGCAAAACATGGCCCACAATGATGAGGCCGGCGGTTCGGGCAAGGCATTCTGGGAGCTATCCCGGGAGATGGAGGAAGAACCTTACCGCTATGAGGACGCCGCGGAAGACACCGATCCTGACTACACAACCCCTAGTGGTGTCGGGGATGATACCACTGATGGTGCCGCCGAGGATGCCACCACTGATGATGGCAGCGCACGCACAGATGGCAGCCAACCAAAGAAGCAGCGGAAGGACCGGTGCCCGAACATGCTCGGCACCGTCAAGGAGGAATTTACTGAAGTGTCCTCCGAGGGGCATCCAACGGTGCCCAAAGAATTAGTCAAGGGGTACGTGAGACAGCTCGGGTGCATTCTCCAGAGCACTGTCTCGATCAACACCAAGAACCTAAGGCATCGTGACTGAGGGAATTTGCGCAACCTCCTCTTCACGAAGCTGCACAAATGATACAAGTTCCCCAGTGACTTCACAAACACACGCCTCTCAGGGAATAAAGTGAATAGTGCCGCCCTCACGAAGATGAGCACGGCCCTGGCTACTTGGAGAGCCACAGTGAATAGAATGATTAAAAAAGGTGATATTTATGAGAAGATCAAGGAGAAAAATCCTTCGATCAGTGAAGATGACTACCTAGAGATCAAGATCAAGTGCGAGAGCAACACAACCGTGGAATCAAGTCAGTGGGGTAAAGAGATGCGGGACTTGAACTTAGGGGTCGACAAACTCGGTCCCGGCGGTTACAGAGTGGCGGAACCTATATGGGACAAGGAGGACGCGGAGCGTGCTGAGCAAGGCCTACCTGCCCCTCTTCGAGAAATACCGTGACAAGCAGACCAGGAACTATGTCAGGGCGCGGTACAAGATTGACCCGGTAACCAAGGAGCTTACCACGGATCCGAAGACCATGGCACTTGAGCTTGTTCTGGTAAGGAATACACCCCCACGTAATTAGCTCCATATGGTTGCATTCTAATTAATGAAGCCAAATTTCTAAATGGATCATGTTCCTTCCGCAGGACACTGAAAGCAGTAGCGCAGGGTCGTCTCAGAGCACCCCTTTCATCACCCCTTTAAATAGGGCGTTGAACGTAATGAAAAACAAGGATAAGCTAAGTAAGCCGTCGTTAGCTGGTTGTGTGGCCGGCAAAGGCTTGTCCACGAAATGGTCGGAATACTATACCGTTGGGCGAAAGGAGAGAAAGACCAGCTCGGAAAGCCAGGAGCACGAGGTTCAAGAACTCAAGGCAAAAGTGGCACGGATTATAGAGATAGTCGAAGAGCAAGTGCGACACCAACTGGGAGAAACGATCACCGCCATTATGCCTACCTTGCTTGAGGGGCTGCAGGCGTGGATCGCAGGTGGCCAACAGGGGCCGCCCCCGATTCCCAGCTTCACGGGAAGCAACTCGCACAACGCGCCGGCGGCGCCATTGGTGTCTCCGGTGGAGGCGGCATTGGTGTCTCCAACGTCGGTGCCAGCATTGGTGTGGGAAGAATACGCCGGCCGGCACCTCGGCAGCAACTGGCCCCTCCGTCACTTGCACGCCTGCCGTTGGCGGTGCCTCGACATTAGCCGAGCTTGACGCCATCACGGTAACTAAGCCTCTTGGCCGATGACTTCATCTCCTTGCCTTTGACTGGGCATCCCTGATGCCCTACATGTTTTCGCAGGGCGCCGCCAACATTCCATGCACTCTCCTGCACTTCGTGGACGGTGAGTTGATCGATGTCGCCAAGGCAAGAATCGTTCAACCGGACAACCGTCTGTTCCACGGTAATCCGATGCCACCCAACGTGTATAGGGTTCAACTGGTTCGGGTGGTGTGGGGCTGCGATGACTTGTTACCTCTGTATCGACCCCCTGGGGCCGACGAAGATGATGTGATGACCCTCAGCACCTAAATAGGCTGGTCCATGCTTTGGCCGAAGAGCCAGATTCGTTTGGGGGCGGGGGACACCACCCCACAAACAACACCGCCAGTTGTGCCGACGCCAAGCCATGGCAAGACCGCCACCAACGCTATCGGACGACAACAACGAACATATGGACGATCCGGACATGTATATGGCACTAGATCCGGACGATGATGACGGTACATTTACCAGGGTCGATAAGTACTTCAACGAACATGGGTACGGTGACGAATTCTTGGGGGCTCCTTCTCAAGAACCCAACCCTGCAAAAGATGATCGCGATCTAGCTAGTACCGTGGAGAAACCCAATTGCAACAGGCGTCGTCTGGCGTTCAGTTCTCAGGAGACGCCTCTAGCTGCCACCTTCACCGAGCCTCAGATAGCCGAGGTGCGAAATATTATCAGCCCCAACACACTCAAGAAGGTTGTCTCTAAGCAGAACTCGATCCCATTACAGCAGAAGAAGGGACGGAAAAGAAAGAATAACAAGGGTGCGAGCCAGCCAACACCGAGTACGATCCGTGCTTAGGACGGGCCACCTATATCTAAGGATATGTCGAGGAGGGTGCATGTGGCGGGTAGGCCGATGCTACCGACTAATCTGCTCAATGCTGCAACCGGTGCTATGCGGAGTCTGCATTACAGTGTTCTTTATTTGGAGAAGCGGCATCTCTCCGAGAATGATGTGGCATACCCAGTTTGCATGGCCAAGGTGCCAGAGGGCAAGGGCTTTGTCGATAGCGCCATCGGGGTTATGATCGTCCTGCGGTTTGATGACATCTTTGCTATGTTTAACCTTCATCCGCTGCACTACACCTTTGTTCGTCTATTTTCGCTGAGTATGGAGATGCGGATCATTAGAGACAAGACCCCGGACATCGTGATAGTTGACCCATTCTACATGCGTGCCAAGATCTTTGCAGCGCTGGGGACCGACAAGTCGCGAGTTCATACCTCGAAGGCGTCATTCTGGCGAACCCAGATAAGGATAACTTCCTCGTGCCTTACTTTCCCGAGTAAGTCATCCCCTCACCGCCCCGTAACATATGATTTCTTAGATTTCGATCGTTCTTCTTTTTCTAACATTCCGTGTTTTGTGCAGTGACACACGTCGCACACTCATCCCCTTAAGCCCAAACTATTCCATGGCCACATATTTCGACTCGGACCGTCAGTCGAATAAAGACTACACAAATGTCAAGAAAGTTCTTGATGATGTTCTCCCCGGCTACGCCAAATCTGGAGGCACCGTCAGGAGGCCAATTCGTAGGTATGGCAAGCACGTGTTCACCCACGTAATGACGTTCCCCTGTGTCAAGTAGCCGCCTGGCGGTCAGAAGGGTGCCTACTGTCGTGGGTTTGTCATGGCAGATGTCCTCGTGAAAGGACTTAGTCGTGGAGTCATCGCAACGGGTTAGCTTAAAGGGGTTAAACCAGACAAGGGGACACGGGAGTTTATACTAGTTCGGCCCCTTCGATGAAGTTAAAAGCCTACGTCTAGTGGTGATTGGTATTGCTAGGGTTTCAAAGGCCAGGGAGTGAATCCGCTTTGTCTGGCTCTCGAGTTGTTGTTGTCTGTCCCTAAACCACGGCCGGGTCATCCCTTTATATACATAGGTTGACGCCCGCCGGGCTACAGAGTCTCGAAGCCGGTTTATAAACGTATCCGGTTCGGCCTCCCTCTTTCTATCTTACTATACAAGTTACATGACTAGGCCGGTTTACATTTACATACTGTAACTCGCCTTTGGGCCCTCCGTAAAGCGCCAGCATCTTTACATCTTCATGGGCTTCTAATCTTCAAAGAGTCAACCCAGCTACATAAGGCCGGTTTACCTCCAGTAGTAATATCCCCAACATTAGGCCCCAGATTGGTTTGAACTTGTTCATGTCAATCTTCCACACTTCAGAAAAAATCTTCTCTCTTGTCTTCATTTTTGATCTTGTAAACCGCCATGATGTCATACTTCAAAATTACGATAAACCATCCTGACGTCATCCATCCGTCGATATTGGAGATTTCCTTCATTTAACATATATATCCAGTTATCGAGGCGACACCTTTATTAACTTATCCATTTTTTGGACTCCTCGATTCCCGCACTTGCCATTTTTCACTTCACCTTATAAATAGGACCGAGGGGTCATTTTCACCGTTTCCCCCCATGCCTCTTCGCATCGTCTTCCTCGCGCCGCTCAGCCTCTGGAACTCCGCCGCCACCGTCAACCGTCGTTTCTGCTCCGACCTCGGCCGCTGCATCGCCCTGAACGCACCAGAGAACTGCGGCGCCCTTCTGCTTCCTCACTAGCTCTGGTAAGTTCTTTGCTTTCTTCACCATAGATCTGTTCTAGGGTTTCGATATTCCTCGCAGTTCTTCCGAAGTTCATCAGTGCTATTCTTCCATGTTCTTCCTTTAATAGATGGACACTTCATGCTTGATGCATCTCTTACCGTAGCTTACCTACCATGGTCATCACAAATCTTTATGCGCAAAGAACTGATCTGTCTGTCAAAAATTGCTTCAGTTCTGCACCCCTTCAAAATCCAATTATTTTTGCTTCTCTGTCTTATCTCTAGATCAGAAAGTTTCATACATCACTGTGAGATTTGTTTCTCCTTGCACCAACATTAGCGATTTGACATTGGATAAATAGTCTATGCCATTAGCCCTCTGATAAACCGGAAGAGCATGTTACCTTCATAATTACGCTCTGGTTTAACAGTATCTGATCAATCCTGCGCTAGCATTACCTTTCTTTCTCATTATACTAGTCTTCGGGTTGTACCATTTATTATATCAGTACGTTTCTTACTCCCTTGTCTCTTGTGTATGATCATGCATAATTTATAAACCGGCCTTTCATTTTCAGTTTGTCCGCTTTGCAATGGCCAAACAATTCACTGCCTGCAACTGGGCTCATTCCCGGGTTACTGAGGATCAATTGAATGAGATGGTTAGCATCGGCTCTCTGCCTAAGAAAACTGAGATCAAATGGCGAGTTCCAGGAACAGAGAATCCTCCAACCCCAAGACAAGGCGAGGTGGTAATCTTTGTTGACCATATAGGTCATGGTTTCAAACCGCCAGGGTCAAAATTTTATCGAGATGTACTTGCCAGCTTCCAATTGCATCCACAAGATATTGGTCCCAACTCAGTCTCCAACTTATGTAATTTCCAAGTCTTCTGTGAAGCCTATTTACAAGAAGAACCAACTGTTGAATTGTTCCGGGATTTCTTTCACTTAAACCGGCGCACAGAGTTTGTGAATGGCCCGAACACAGAGCTTGGCGGTGTCTCAATTCAAAATCGGAAGGAAGTGGAATTTCCTCATGCCAAACACCATAGCCACCCAAAGGAATGGAACCAAACCTGGTTCTATTGCAGAGACACTTCGCCTGAGGATGAAAATCCCCTCCCCGGCTTTCGTGACCATAGATTATCCAATACTCACCCAATGCCACAACGCCTGAGCTCTTCAGAAAGGGCAAAATACGCTCCTCAAATCGCCAAGCTCCGAGCCTTTATGGCAAATGATTTAACAGGCGTGGATTTTGTATGCTGTTGGATATCCTGGAGTATCTTGCCGCTAAGCCGGAATCCCGGTTTAATGTGCGAATATACCGGTGAAGTTGACGATCCTCAACGCCATTGCAACATCTAATTATCTGATGAAGAAGTTACTGAAGGTGTAAAGAAAATTCTGAATGAATCGGAACTAGTCTATAGTCAAACCAGTCTGAATACCTTCTACACCAAGAACAAACCGCCTGCTGTAAGCATTACACTTCCTCTTCATTTCTAATATCTTTAACTTATACAAGTTGTAACCCTTCTTCTTTATATGTATAGGGTGATGACCCTTTCTGGAAACGAAAATCCATAGAGAAAGCGGCAAAACCAACTGGAGATAAAGCGGTTAAACCAACCCGCCCGAAGACCAAAGCCATAAAACGGACATCAAAGCGGAAAACGGCTGACCAGATCACTATGGAACTTGATGATGATACTAATGACCCAGAAGTTGAGGTAGAACTTGACTCACTTGGCTCTCTTTTATGCATGTTGTTAACAATGATCTTCCTCAGGAGGAGGCAGAAGCTAGTCAGGCTGATGATGTAGAGGTAATTACCCTTTCCTCCGGTTCAGACTCTATGCCAACACAAAAAACTCGCCAAACAATCCAGAAAGTAAGCTTTTCTCATCCTCTTGCTCACTTGGATCCAACATTTATTTTGAAGACTCAACAGCATGAAGCTCGCCGGACAACCCGGCACAGTGGCCAATAGGTCACCTCTACCGGTTTACCTAATACCCCGGTTCGGAAGCGCCGGTCTGAGGTCTCTCCTACTTCTGACCATTCTTACCCCAAGGTAGGTTATTTCAGACAGCCTTTTAATCAGTCCGATTCAAATTATCAGGTGACACCTCCTTCCTCTTCTGGTGAATCGATAGCAACTCAAATCCCCCCTTTGAAAACTGTGGCTGGGTGAGTTATGAAAAACCTTTCCTTTCAATGTGCCCTACATCTTTTGAACAGGATGTTAACCCTTTTTATTCTGTTTGCAGGGCCAAAGCCAGACCCAGCAAGAAAGCTCGGGTCACCAATCCGCCAGAAGACCCTGTTGCTGAAGAAGAAGAACCAAGAGGTGAACCGGAGCAAACAGGGGAACTGGAAGGCCTCCATCCTGAAACAATTTTTGATGATCCGCCCCTTGACGGCCAACATACTGACGAACCAATAGATGATGAGCCTGCCGCCCCTGATACTGAACTGGCAGAACCAAACCGGGCTAATCCAATGAAAGATACTGAAATTCCATCATCATCCGCCCAAAATCCTGAAGACCAAGGTGATGACGTTATTATCACTGGGGCAGGCCACAGCTCTCCTGGTCATCCCATCATTTTAGCTCAGCATAGTGCCAAGGAAGAGCAAATTGCCAGGGATAAAGGTAAATGGAGCAGCGACTTATCAAACTATGCTCATCTTAACGCTGATGAGCTTCATTCCGGCTTCATGAACTGTCTGCACTCAAACCGGGATTATGAAGCTGGTTTGGTGAATTTGATGAAAGAACGATATGAGGTAAATTCTTCTCCCTTGCACATTGACTTATAGCTGAAATACTATTCCAAGTAGCCCCCAAGAGCCGTTTTATGATTGTCAATCATAAACCGGGTCTTTGTAACACTTTAAGCATCCCATCATGAATCCTTGCCAAGGCGTGTCTTCAATCATAGATAAGACTCATGTTTGAAAAATTAGATAATGTTCTATAGCATAGCCCCCAAAGGCTAGTTTAACTTGGCAAGTTAATCCGGTTTTTAATCCACACCGCCGGTTTAGAAGAAACGTACATTAGCCCCCAAGTGTCGAGGATAATGCTTGTATTGTTCTGGAGACTTGCATAGAAGGTAGTATTTGAGAGCAAATAAGCATTAGCCCCCAAGTATGAAGTGGATAACTTGTTATATGCTTTATACTTAGTGCATATATATGTTGCTTTGTTGAAGATACCTTCAATGTTGTAGGCTGAACTGAAAAGCAAAGATGCCCAAAACTCTGACTTGCAAGAAAATGTGAAGTCACAACAAGCCGAAGCTGCAAAAGCCAAAGAGGAGCTGACCCAGGCCCTGGCCGGAATGAAAAAATTGAAAGAATCCTTCAATCAAGATCGTGCTGCATGGGAAACCGAAAAAGCCGGTTTGACCAAAAGAGCTATAGATGCCGAGGAAGCCCTGAAACCGGTGGTCGAAGAACTAGCCGGTTTGAAGCGCCAAATCAACGCTATGACCTCTACTATCTTTGGTAAGTATCTGCTTATGTATGTTGCATCAGTCAATGAATCTTAAAACTGACCAAAATGTTGATAAAATCTTTGGCAGGAACTCGGATCACTCATCTTGGTGCAGATATGCGGATGAAGCTCAAAGTGGCACATACATTGGTTGAGCAGCTATACTCTGGATCTCAGCGAGCCATTAGTACAACAGCTTATAACAAACCGACGCCAATGTTGATTAAGGAAACCCTTGAGAAGCTCGGCATGTTACCGGCGCGTATTGCCGAGTTGAACAGAGCCGCTGCAAGAGCCGGAGCATTAACTGCCCTTATTCGAGCCAAGGCCTGGATTCCAGATCTTGAAGCGGAGGATATCATTAAAGGGTATCGAGGCATTAAAGAAGACGGTTCAAACTTTGACAATGATGATCTTCGGCGGTTGACCAAACAGATGCGGCCAGCGGCCAGCAAATTGGCCGAGGACACCGATTTGTCCCATTTCCAACCGTTTTATGATGCAGAAGGGAGAAGACAGCCGGCCGAGATCCATGAAGTCGAAGAACTTATGCCTCCGACTCGTAAGCACACTTATGCCCCTGATATTAACCCTTCTGATCTTATCCATGAGGAAGCAGTGTTCAAAGCTTTAACAGGAAACGATTGGTCAACGGCTGATTTCCAGCGGCTGGGGAGGGATGAAGAAGTACCTACACCAACTGATCTGCAACCATCAAACCATCATGATGAAGAGTCCTGATCCGGTCGCCGGTTTACTTGGCTACTGTGAAAAACAATGGCACTGTTTGAGCCGCTTTGAAGCTTCATGTAATAGGATAGCTGAAACTTTGTTTATCTGCCATGCCATCGAGCATGTTTCATAACCCTTTGTGACAATCTTTGCCGCCCTTCAGGATATATTTTATGCATAGCGTATGATGACTTGCCTTCCTGGGTACAAAAAACTTAAAAGTATCTAGCGGTTTACCGCTAAACATGTCATAATATCCAAGAAGTATATAGTACTTGTACGCCCTCCATGACATGCAGGCGATCGTACGGGACCATAATCAAATTCTACTACCAAATAGTCTCAAAGATTGGGCCGCACACTTGTCGGCAATCCAGGACGCGGACCTCAGACAAGAATTCTTTCGCATCCAGTCGGAGTTTGCGGAAATCATCCATCAAGATATCCTTCGTACCTCGGGGCAGTTCTACCTCAGATATCAACCATCCAACAGTGAAATAGAAACAACACTACAAATGCAGGCTGACAACGATTGCGATTTCATGGCCATCATGAAAGACGGCGGCTTCATCCACGCTCCGGTCCCTGAGTCGAGTCGAAAGTAGTGATGCTTGATAACCCACAAGTATAGGGGATCGCAACAGCTTTCGAGGGTAGAGTATTCAATCCAAATTTATTGGTTCGACACAAGGGGAGCCAAAGAATATTCTCAAGTATTAGCAGTTGAGTTGTCAATTCAACCACACCTGGAAACTTAGTATCTGCAGCAAAGTGTTTAGTAGCAAAGTAATATGATAGTGGTGGTAATGGCAACAAAAGTAAAGACAACAAAAGTAATATTTTTGGTATTTTGTAGTGATTGTAACAGTAGTAGTGGGAAAGTAAAAAAGCGAGAACCAGTATATGGAAAACTCGTAGGCACCGGATCAGCGATGGATAATTATGCCGGATGCGGTTCATCATGTAACAGTCATAACATAGGGTGACACATAACTAGCTCCAGTTCGTCAATGTAATGTAGGCATGTATTCCGTATATAGTCATACGTGCTTATGGAAAAGAACTTGCATGACATCTTTTGTCCTACCCTCCCGTGGCAGCGGGGTCCTATTGGAAACTTAGGGATATTAAGGCCTCCTTTTAATAGAGAACCGGAACAAAGCATTAGCACATAGTGAATACATGAACTCCTCAAACTATGGTCATCACCGGGAGTGGTCCCGATTATTGTCACTTCGGGGTTGCCGGATCATAACACATAGTAGGTGACTATAGACTTGCAAGATAGGATCTATAACTCACATATATTCATGAAAACATAATAGGTTCAGATCTGAAATCATGGCACCCGGGCCCTAGTGACAAGCATTAAGCATAGCAAAGTCATAGCAACATCAATCTTAGAACGTAATGGATACTAGGGATCAAACCCTAACAAAACTAACTCGATTACATGATAAATCTCATCCAACCCATCACCGTCCAGCAAGCCTACGATGCAATTACTCACGCACGGCAGTGAGCATCATGAAATTGGTGATGGAGGATGGTTGATGATGACGACGGCGACGAATCCCCCTCTCCGGAGCCCCGAACGGACTCCAGATCAGCCCTCCCGAGAGGTTTTAGGGCTTGGCGGCAGCTCCGTATCGTAAAACGCGATGATTTCTTCTCTCCGATTTTTTCTCTCCGAAAGCAAATATATAGTTGGAGTTGGCGTCGGAGGGTCAACAGGGGGCCCACGAGGTAGGGGGCGCGCCCTAGGGGGGGGCGTCCCCCACCCTCATGGAAAGGGTGTGGGCCCCCTGGTCTTCATATTTGGTGAGGATTTTTTATTGTTTTTTCTAAGACCTCCCGTGGAGTTTCAGGTCATTCCGAGAATATTTGTTTTCTTCACATAAAACAACATCATGGTAATTCTGCTGAAAACAGCGTCAGTCCGGGTTAGTTCCATTCAAATCATACAAGATAGAGTTCAAAACAAGGGCAAAAGTGTTTGGAAAAGTAGATACGATGGAGACGTATCAACTCCCCCAAGCTTAAACCCTTGCTTGTCCTTAAGCAATTCAGTTGACAAACTGAAAGAAAGAAAAACTCTTACAAACTCTGTTTGCTCTTGTTCTTGTAACTATGTCAAGCCAACATTCAAGTTTTCAGCATAAATCATAACTAACCACATTTGCAATAACTCTCAGGTCTCATAATTACTCGTATCAATAGCATAATCAACTAGCAAGTCATAATAATAAATCTTGGATGACAACACTTTCTCAAAACAATCATAATATGATATAACAAGATGGTATCTCGCTAGCCCTTTCTGAGACCACAAAACATAAATGCAGAGCACCTTTAAAGATCAAGGACTGACTAGACATTGTAATTCATGGTAAAAGAGATCCAATCATAGTCATACCCACCATAAATTAATAGTGATGAATGCAAATGACAGCTGTGCTCTCCAGCTAGTGCTTTTTAATAAGAGGGTGATGACTCAACATAAAAGTAAATGGATAGGCCCTTCGCAGAGGGAAGCAGGGATTTGTAGAGGTGCTAGAGCTTGGTTTTGAAATAGAGATAAATTGTATTTTGAGCAGTATACTTTCATTGTCAACGTAACAACTAAGAGATGGCGATATCTTCCATGCTAAACACATTATAGGCGGTTCCCAAACAGAATGGTAAAGTTTATACTCCCCCTCCACCAACGGCATCAATCCATGGCTTGCTCGAAACAACGAGTGCCTCCAACATACATTAGGTCCAGGGGGAGTTTTGTTTGCAATTAATTTTGATTTAGTTTGCATAAAGCATGGGACTAGGCATCCCGGTGACCAGCCATTTTCTCGTGAGTGAGGAGCGGAGTCCACTCCTCTTGAGAATAACCCGCCTACACGGAAGATAAGGACAGCCTTTGTTGATACATGAGCTATTCGAGCATACAAAACAGAATGTTTATTTGAAGGTTTAGAGTTTGGCACATACAAATTTACTTGGAACGGCAGGTAGATACCGCATATAGGAAGGTATAGTGGACTCATCTGGAATAACTTTGGGGTTTAAGGAGTTTGGATGCACAAGCAGTATTCCCGCTTAGTACAGGTGAAGGCTAGCAAAAGACTGGGAAGCGACCAACTAGAGAGCGACAACAGCCATGTACATGCATTAAAATTAATAACAATTGGATGCAAGCATGAGTAGGATATAATCCACCATGAACATAAATATCGTGAAGGCTATGTTGATTTGTTTCAACTACATGCATGAACATGTGCCAAGTCAAGTCACTTAAATCATTCAAAGGAGGATACCACCCCATCATACCACATCATAACCATCTCAATAGCATGTTGACACACAAGGTAAATCATTATAACTCATAGCTAATCAATCATGGCACAAGCAACTCTGATCTCTAATTGTCATTGCAAACATGTTTATTCATAATAAGCTGAATCAAGAACAAGGGACTCATCATATTTACAAAAACAAAAGAGGTCGAGTTCATACCAGCTTTTCTCATCTCAGTCAGTCCATCATATATCATCATAATTGCCTTTCACTTGCACGACCGAACGGTGTGAATAATAATAAGAGTGCACGTGCATTGGACTAAGATGGAATCTGCGAGCATTCAATAAACAGGAGAAGACAAGGCAATATGGACTCTTGGGTTAATTCAACAATAATGCAAATAAGGGCCACTTCAACAATTTAATTATGGTCTTCTCCTACTGACCCCTAAAGAAAAGAAAAGAAATAAAACTATTTACACAGGAAAGCTCCCAACAAGTAAAATAAGAACGGGAAATATTTTTGGGTTTTCTTTTTAATTATTACTACTACAGAAAAATAAACTACTACTATTTTTTTTCTTTTTTTCTTAAGGTTTATTAAACACACAAGAAGAAAGCAGGAAAAAGGAAATAAAATAGCATGGATATTAAAGTGAAAAAGTATGAGCACCGACATCTAGCAATGAGTGTGTGTGAACATAAATGTAATGTCGGTGAGAAATATGTACTCCCCCAAGCTTAGGCTTTTGGCCTAAGTTGGTCTATGGCCATGGCTGGCCTGGCGGATATCCATAATAATAATTGTTGGGGTCGTACTGTGACGAGGAAGGATAGTTGGGATCATACTGATGTGCGGCGGTTATCGCCTGCTGAGCTGCAGCGTGGAGTCGAGCTGCCTCCGCTCTCCTCTCGTACTCTTCTGCCTCCTCTCTGGTAATAACGTATCTTCCTTTTGTGCGAAGATGAATACTCAAACCTCCTCACAAATGAACTTCTGAGATCATGATACTGGGGGCATTTGTTAGCCTCAAAATCCTCAAGACCGGCATTGCGCAAATATGCTTTGAATTCTTCCTTAATTCCCGCACGGTCCATAAAATTTTCCGACAGCCATTCGCAAGGCCGTACTGGAGCGTCTCTTGGTGGATCCTCGTTAGCATCGCGCATAGCAATCTTGGGTCCTTACTTCTTAGAGGAACCACCTTGGAACATCTTCCTAAACATATTGTTTATCTCTGAAAAATTCTAAAAATTTTAGTAACTTCAAAATAAAAGTAACCAAACTCAATAAAACTTATAGCAACTACTCCTACAAGTGCCTAGAGCCTATATCAAGCATTAGAACTACTTGGAACCATATAAATTTGACATGCAAGCTCAAGAACATGGTCACCTATGAAGCTCAAATTTGCAATGAATAAAGCACTAGAACAAAAACTAACTGGAATCCATCTCATGCTCATCAAAAAGAATCCACTAACAAGGTTGATGAAGTCTTGTTACCAAACTCATTCCGATAATCATGAAACCGGAGAAATTTCGAATAACACTAAGTTACCTCAACGGGGATATGCACATCCCCTATAATAAGAATATCATATTTCTTCTTAACAGTAGGAAGAGGAAATTCAAAACCTCCAAATATAATCGATGGAGTTTTTCCAATAGAGTTGATACTATGAACTTGAGGTTGTTTCCTCGGAAAGTGTACCGTATGCTCATTACCATTAACATGAAAAGTGATATTGCCTTTGTTGCAATCAATAGCAGCCCCTGCAGTATTAAGAAAAGGTCTTCCAAGAATAATAGATATACTATCATCCTCGGGAATATCAAGAATAACAAAGTCCGTTAAAATAGTAACGTTTGCAACTACAATAGGCACATCCTCACAAATACCGACAGGGGTAGCAGTTGATTTATCAGCCATTTGCAAAGATATTTCGGTACGTGTCAACTTATTCAAGTCAAGTCTACGATATAAAGAGAGAGGCATAACACTAACACCGGCTCCAAGATCACATAAAGCAGTTTTAATATAATTTCTTTTAATGGAGCAAGGTATAGTAGGTACTCCGGGATCTCCAAGTTTATTTGGTATTCCACCCTTAAAAGTATAATTAGCAAGCATGGTGGAAATCTCAGCTTCCGGTATCTTTCTTTTATTAGTAATAATATCCTTCATATATTTAGCATAAGGATTTGTTTTGAGCACATCAGTTAATCGCATACGCAAAAAGATAGCTTTCCCTTGGCGACAGCCGCGGCAGCCCCTGCGGTGGCGGCTCCTCCTCCGGCGAGAACTCGAGCAGCAGCAGCTATGATCAGCCACCCCACCAACAGGCTCGAATCGGGGAAGGCGACGGGCCATCTCGCCTCCGTGCTCCGGTGAAGTGGGAGGAGGACTCGGGCTGAGCTCCGGGCGTTGCTAGAGCCTGGCCTCGGGTGCTGTTGCAGGCGTGCGGCCTGCTTTTGTTTAACCTTTCCTTTCTCCTGCATTTCAAAAAAGTAGAGTACCCCGCTAGGGTGTGTAATGAACCATGGCACTTACGCCACTATGCTATGTTTATTATTTTGATGTTATGACATGAAATCCATGTCCCGAGTAGGTGCGTTTAGGGTAACTTAGCTTGAAGCGTTTGCGGTAGTTTCCCACCTCGCGAGGGCGCGCCCTTCCAATGACACCTGGCGAAGCCTCAGGAACCGCCAACCTCAGGAGATGTTGTAGAGCTGAAGAGTTGTTGGAAAACTTGACAGGGCACCTTGTTCTTCCTTGCGCAAGCCCCCAAGTGTGGGTTAGTTGTGGCTCAGTGCACCGCGCCGCGCTGCCCGGGGGCACGGACTTAAGAAGGTGCGCATGTCCATGAGCTCATCCGAGAGCGTCTCGCGAGGATTAAGGAGGCCCAAGCACTGGGGCAACGGGGTTTCAGCGAGGTGTGTTTCCCTGCGGCAGGTGAACACAAGCGCGCACACCTGCCTAGCCCCCACCCGCGGGACGCATGAGGAGGAGCAACGAGCAACTGCCTCTCTTCCTGGGACAAGACTATGAGGCGAGCGAAGCAAGAGGAGAAAAAACCAACTAAGGCAAACAGAAAAACGCAGAAACTCCGAATTCCATTAAAAAGTAGCAACCAACTAAGGAAAGCAAGTGAAAGAACAGCCGCGTTCGGCACCTAGTCTAGTCTTCTCACCAGCGCGGCGCTAAGTTCTACCACTAGGACATGGGAGGGAGCCCCCGTAATGCCCGCTGGCGGCGCTCAGGAGACTCCGGGGCTGATATGTCTCCAACGTATCTATAATTTTTGATTGTTCCAGGCTATTATATTATCTATTTTGGATGTTTAATGGGCTTTAATATGCTCTTTTATATTATTTTTGGGACTAACCTATTAACCGGAGGCCTAGTGCCAGTTTCTATTTTTTTTTCCTATTTTAGTGTTTCGCAGAAAAGGAATACCAAACGGAATCCAAATGGAATGAAACCTTCACGATGATCTTTCTTGGACCGAAAGCAAACCAGGAGACTTGGAGTGGAAGTCTGGAACTCCGTGAGGCGGCCACGAGGCAGGAGGGCACGCCCAAGGGGTAGGTGCACCCCCACCCTTGTGGGCCCCACGGAGCTCCACTGACGTCCTTCTTTCGCCTATATACCCTTATACCCTAGAAACATCAGGTGGAGCCACGAAACCACTTTTCCACCGCTGCAACCTTCTGTACCCGTGAGATCCCATCTTGGGGCCTTTTCCGGCAATATGCCAGAGGGGGAATCGATCACGGAGGGCTTCTAGCTCAACACCATAGCCTCTTCGATGAAGTGTTAGTATTTCACTATAGACCTTCGGGTCCATTGTTATTAGCTAGATGGCATCTTCTCTCTCTTTGATCTTCAATACAAAGTTCTCCAAGATGTTCTTCGAGATCTATTCGATGTAATACTCTTTTGCGGTGTGTTTGCCGAGATCTGATGAATTCTGGGTTTATGAACTTGATTATCTATGAATATTATTTGGTTCTTCTCTGAATTCTTATATGCATGATTTGATATCTTTGCAAGTCTCTTCGAATTATCAGTTTAGTTTGCCCCTACTAGATTGATCTTTCTTGAAATGGGAGAAGTGCTTAGCTTTGGGTTCAATCTTGCAATGTCCTTTCCCAGTGATAGTAGGGGCAGCAAGGCACGTATTGTATTGTTGCCATCGAGGATAAAAATATGGTGTGTATATTATATTGCTTGAGTTTATCCCTCTACATCATGTCATCTTGCTTAATGCATTACTCTGTTGTTATGAACTTACTACTCTAGATGCATGCTGGATAGCGGTCGATGTGTGGAGTAATAGTATTAGATGCAGAATCGTTTCGATCTACTTGACACGGGCATGATGCCTATATTCATGATCATTGCCTTAGATATCTTCATAACTATGCACTTTTCTATCAATTGCTCGGCAGTAATTTGTTCACCCATCATAATACATGCTATCATGAGAGAAGCCACTAGTGAAACCTATGGCCCCCGGGTCTCTTTCTTATTATACTATATCTCTTTTATTATCGTATCTCGTTTACTATTTTGCAATCTTTACTTTCCAATCTATACAACAAAATATCAAAAATATTTATCTTACTATCACTATCAGATCTCACTTTCGCAAGTGACTGTGAAGGGATTAACAACCCCTTTATCGTGTTGGTTGCGAGGTTCTTGATTGTTTGTGCATGTACTAGGTGACTTGTGCGTTGTCTCCTACTAGATTGATACCTTGGTTCTCAAAGACTGAGGGAAATACTTATGCTACTTTGCTGCATCACCCTTTCCTCTTCAAGGGAAAACCAACGCATGCTCAAGAGGTAGCAAGAAAGATTTCTGGCGCCGTTGCCAGGGAGATCTATGCCAAGATAAGACATACCAAGTACCCATCATAAACTCTTCTCCCTCGCATTACATTATTTGCCATTTGCCTCCCATTTTCCCCTCCCCCACTTCACCTTTGCCATTTTATTCGCCCTCTTCCGTTCGTCTCTTTTCGCTTGCTTCTTGTCTGCTTGTGTGTTAGATTGATTGTTTGTCACGATGGCTCAAAATAATACTTAATTGTGTGACTTTTCCAATACCAACAACAATGATTTTATTAGCACTATGATTGCCCCTACTACCGATGCTGAATCTTGTGAAATTAATACCGCTTTGTTGTGTCTTGTTATGACGGATCAATTTTCTGGCCTTCCTAGTGAAGATGCCGCTACCCATCTCAAGAGCTTTGTTGATTTGTGTGATATGAAAAAGAAGAAAGATGTGGATAATGATATTGTTAAATTGAAGCTATTTCTTTTTTCACTTAGAGATCGTGCTAAAACTTGGTTCTGTTCTTTGCCTAAAAATAGTATTGATTAATGGAATAAGTGCAAAGATGCTTTTATCTATAAGTATTTTCCTATTGCTAAAATTCTCTTCCTTAGGAACAATATTATGAATTTTAAGCAAATTTATCATGAGCATGTTGCAGAAGCTTGGGAGAGGATGAAATTAATGATACGTAATTGCCCTACTCATGGTTTGAATTTGTGGATGATTATACAAAAAATTTATGTCGGATTGAATTTTGCTTCTAGAAATCTTTTAGATTCGACTGCGGGAGGCACTTTTATGGAAATCACTTTAGGATAAGCTACCGAACTCCTAGACAATATTATGGTTAATTATTCTCAAGGGCACACTGAAAGATCCACTAGTAAAAAAGTTCATGCAATTGAAGAGATTAATGTTTTGAGTGGAAATATGGATGAACTTATGAATTTTTTTTGCTAATAAAAGTGTTTTTCCCGATCCTAATGATATGCCTTTGTCTAATTTGATTGAGAATAGAATCTATGGATGTGAATTTTGTTTGTAGGAACAATTTTGGTAACAACGCGTATAAAGGAAACTTTAATTCTAGGCTGTTTCCTAGTAATTCCTCTAATAATTATGGTAATTCCTAAAACAACTCTTATGGAAATTTTAGTAATATGCCCTCTGATTTAGAGATTAGTTTTAAAGAACTTATGAGTTCGTAAAAGAATTTCAATGCTTTGGTTAAAGAAAAATTGCTTAAGGTTGATGAGTTGGCAAGGAACGTGGATAGAATTTCTCTTGATGTTGATTCATTGAAACTTATCTATTCCACCTAAGCATGACATCAATGAGTCTCTCAAGTCCATGAGAATTTCAATTGATGAGTGCAAAGGAAGAACTACTAGGATGCGTGCTAAAAAAGATTGCTTTGTGAAAGCGTGTTCTTCTAGTTTTCATGATAATAATGATGAAGATCTAAAAGTGATTGATGTGTCTCCTATTAAATCTTTGTTTTCCAATATGAATCTTGATAAAGATGGGACTGGAGATGAGTCAACTTTAGCTAAAAGGCGTCCCAATGATTCAGAGTTTTTAGATCTTGATGCAAAAATTAATAAAAGTGGGATTGAAGAGGTCAAAACTTTACATAGCAATGAACCCACTATTTTGGATTTCAATGAATTTAATTATGATAATTCCTCTTTGATAGATTGTATTTCCTTGTTGCAATCCGTTTTAAATTCTCCTCATGCTTATGACCAAAATAAAGCTTTTACTAAACATATCATTGATGCTTTAATGTAATCCTATGAAGAAAAGGTTGAACTAGAAGTTTCTATCCCTAGAAAACTTTATGATGAGTGAGAATCTACTATTAAAATTAATATTAACGATTATGAATTCTACACTTTATGTGATTTGGGTGCTAGTGTTTCCAAGATTCCAAAAACTTTGTGCGATGTGCTAGGTTTTCGTGAATTTGATGATTGTTCTTTAAACTTACATCTTGTGGATAACACCATTAAGAAACCTAAGGGAAGAATTAATGATGTTCTTATTGTTGTAAATAGGAATTATGAGCCCGTAGATTTCATTGTTCTTGATATAGATTGCAATCCTAGATGTCCTATTATTCTTGGTAGACCTTTCCTTAGAACGATTAGTGCAATTATTGACATGAAAGAAGGAAATATTAGATTCCAATTTCCGTTAAGAAAAGGCATGGAACACTTTCTAGGAAGAAAATTAAATTACCTTATGAATCTACTATGCGAGCCACTTATGGATTTCCTACCAAAGATGGCAACACCTTGATCTATCCTTGCTTTTTATGCCTAGCTAGGGGCGTTAAACGATAGCGCTTGTTGGGAGGCAACCCATTTTATTTTTTATTTACTTTTTGTTGTTGTTTAGTAATAAATAATTTATCTAGCCTCTGTTATGATTGTGTTTTTTACGTTTTAATTAGTGTTTGTGCCAAGTAAAGCCTTTATGATCTTATTGCGTGATTGTTGTTTGATCTTGCTGATAAAAACAGAAAGTATGCGCTCACAAAAATAATTTTCATTTTTACCAGAGAGCGATAAAATACCAATTACAACTGCAGTAGATCAATATACAATTTTTCCTGTTCGTCCTAATATTTCAGAATTTTTGGAGTAACAGAAGTATTCGAAACCTACAGATTGCTACAGACTTTTCTGTTTTTGATAGATTCTGTTTTTTGTGTGTTGTTTGCTTATTTTGATGCATCTATGGCTAGTATCGGGGGGTATGAACCATAGAGAAGTTGGAATACAGTAGGTTTAACACCAATATAAATAAAGAATGAGTTAATTACAATACCTTAAAGTGGTGGTTTATTTTCTTATACTGACGGAGCTCACGAGATTTTCTGTTGAGTATTGTGTTGTGAAGTTTTCATGTTTTTGGGTAAAGATTTGATGGATTTTGGAACAAGGAGTGGCAAGAGCCTAAGCTTGGGGATGCCCAAGGAACCCCAATGTAAAATTCAAGGACAACTAAAAGCCTAAACTTGGGGATGCCCCAGAAGGCATCCCCTCTTTCGTCTTTATCTATCGGTAACGTTACTTGAGGCTATATTTTTATTCACCACATGATATGTGTTTTGCTTGGAGCGTCTTGTATGATTTGAGTCTTTGCTTTTTAGTTTACCACAATCATCCTTGCTGTACACACCTTTTGGTAGAGACACTCATGAATCGGAATTTATTAGAATACTCTATGTGCTTTACTTTTATCTTTTGAGCTATACAATTTTGCTCTAGTGCTTCACTTATATCTTTTTAGAGCACGGTGGTGGTTTTATTTTATAGAAATTATTGATCTCTCATCCTTCACTTATATTATTTTGAGAGTCTTTCAGAACAGCATGGTAATTTGCTTTGTTTACAAAATTAGTCCTAATATGATGGGCATCCAAGATGGGTATAATAAAAACTTTCATATAAAGTGTGTTGAATAGTTGGAGAAGTTTGATACTTGATGATTGTTTTCAGACATGAGGTTGGTGATATTAGAGTTGTGCTAGTTGAGTAATTGTGAATTTGAGAAATACTTGCGTTGAGGTTTGCATGTCCCATAGCATGCGCATATGGTAACCATTGTGTAACAAATTTGAAGCATGAGGTATTTCTTTGATTGTCTTCCTTATGAGTGGCTGTCAGGGATGAGCAATGGTCTTTTCCTACCAATCTATCCCCCTAGGATCATGAGCGTAGTGCTTGGTTTTTTATCACTTGTAGATTTTTGCAATAAGTATGTGAGTTCTTTATGACTAATGTTGAGTCCATGGATTATACGCACTCTCACCCTTCCACTATTGCTAGCCTCTCTAGTACCGCGCAACTTTCGCCGGTACCATAAACCCACCATTTACCTTCCTCAAAACAGCCACCATACCTAACTATTATGGCATTTCCATAGCCATTCCGAGATATATTGCCATGCAACTTTCAACCGTTCCGTTTATTATGACACGCTCCATCATTTTCATATTGCCTTGCATGATCATGTAGTTGACATCGTATTTGTCGAAAAGCCACCATTCATAATTCTTTCATACATGTCACTCTTGATTCATTGCACATTCCGGTACACCGCCGAGGCACGCATATAGAGTCATATTTTTGTTCTAAGTATCGATTTGCAATATTTGAGTTGTAAATAAATAGAAGTATGATGATCATCATTATTAGAGCATTGTCCCATGTGAGGAAATAAAAAAATAAAAAAGAGAGAAAGGCCAAATAAAAAAAGGAGAAGGCCCAAAAAAATAAAAATAAATGAGAGAAAAAGAGAGAAGGGACAATGCTACTATCCTTTTTCCACACTTGTGCTTCAAAGTAGCACCATGTTCTTCATGATAGAGAGTCTCTTATTTTGTCACTTTCATATACTAGTGGGAAATTTTCATTATAGAACTTGGCTTGTATATTCCAACGATGGGCTTCCTCAAATGCCCTAGGTCTTCGTGAGCAAGCAAGTTGGATGCGGTACTTAGTTTCTTTTGTTGAGATTTCATACATTTATAGATCTAGTGCATCCGTTGCATGGCAATCCCTACTCACTCACATTGACATCTATTGATGGACATCTCCATAGCCATTGATACGCCTAGTTGATGTGAGACCATCTTCCTCCTTTTTGTCTTCTCCACAACCACCACTCTATTCCACCTATAGTGCTATGTCCATGGCTCACGCTCATGTATTGCATGAAAGTTGAAAAGGTTTGAGATTACTAAAGTATGAAACAATTGCTTGACTTGTCATCGGAGTTGTGCATGATTTGAGTATTTTGTGTGACGAAGATGGAGCACGCACTACTACAAAAATGGCTATAGCTAATATGGACATTAATGGTGCACCATTTATGTGGTGCGCCACTGCTATATAGCAGTGGCGCGCCAAATACGGGTACGCCATTATAGACATATTACTAATGGCGCACCTGGTGTGTGGTGCGCCATTACTAGTTTTGAAAAAAATAAAAAAAGTTGTTAGCAGTGGTGCACCAGGGGATAGTGCGCCATTACTAGTTGACATAGTAATGGTGCACATGTACAAAGTGCGCCATTACTATGTGTATGACTAGGTCAAACTTAGTTATGGCGCACTTTGCATAGGTGCACCATTACTATGTCAAACTTAGTAATGGCGCCCCTACACAAAGTGCGCCATTACTAACTTTAACCAAAGTTTTACCAAGTCTTACACATAGTAATGGCACACTTTGTGAAGGTGCGCCATTACTAAATTTCTTTGCACCCCCCCCCCCCCCCCCCGTGGACCGCCTTTTCAGTTTTAGAAAAAAAGAAAATGATGGAAATGTCAAAAAATAAAAGAAAATAAGTTTCCCATGTGATATGTGGTCTAGTTGTTGGGGAAATTTACAAATATGAATTTCGACTTTAATTGCACAATCTCTCTGGAATTTAGTAAAATCATCTACTCGAGAAGTTATATCAGAATTCAACCGGGGGAACTTTGTAGAGGATTTTCAGAATCCCCAAAAACCTAACGGAACGAAAGATACGAGACTTTTAAGATCTAGAGGGGGCAAAATGAAAAAAAAATCAAACTTAGTAATGGCGCACCATTTGCTAGGTGCGCCACTAGTAACAGAAAAAAAATTGGTTTTGAATT
Organism: Triticum urartu; assembly: GCF_003073215.2. NCBI lineage: Eukaryota > Viridiplantae > Streptophyta > Magnoliopsida > Poales > Poaceae > Triticum > Triticum urartu. The sequence continues at coordinate 166,964,664 of NC_053025.1, forward strand.
TTTTTTGGAAAAAATGTTCAAAATATGATACGTAATATGACCGGGAAGTTTGAAATATTTTTTCAAAATTTCATCACACTCATGAACATGAACAAAGTCATAGACATCAACAAGGTTTAATAGGATTGATATGATAGATATATCAATAAGTGCCTGTTAAGTGAGCTGGTGGTGTGTTGGATAGAACTGCAAAGTTAAGCGTGCTCGGGCTAGAGTAGTGTGAGGATGGGTGACCTTTTGGGAAGTTTGACCACGGAGTGTGATTTGACTTGAGATTAAGCATATTGACCCGAGAATTAAGAAAAAAATTGAATTTTTTTTTGAAAAAAAAAATTTCTGAATTTTTTTTTGAAAAAAAAATTGTTAGTAATGACGCACCAGATATGTGGTGCACCATTACTAAGTCAGATAGTAATGGCGCACCATTGGACATAGTAATGGCGCACTATGTGGTGTGCCACTATTATCTGCTATACTAATGGCGGCGCGCCTATAGTGCTCCATTAATGGCCAAAATAGTTGCGCCACTAACAGGCCTTTTCCTAGTAGTGATGACCAAACTATATGATTTTGTAGGGATGAACTTTCTTTGGCCATGTTATTTTGAGAGGACATAATTACTTCGTTAGTATGCTTGAAGTATTATCATTTTTATGACAATATTAAACTTTTGTCTTGAATCTTTCGGATATGAAAATTCATGCCACAATAAAGAAAATTACATTGATAAATATGTTAGGAAGCATACCACATCAAAAATTCTAGTTTTATCGTTTACCTGCTCGAAGACGAGCATGAATTAAGCTTGGGGATGCTTGATACGTCTCCAACGTATATATAATTTTTGATTGTTCCATGCTATTATATTATCTATTTTGGATGTTCAATGGGCTTTAATATGCTCTTTTATATTATTTTTGGGACTAACCCATTAACCGGAGGCCCAGTTCCAATTTCCGTTTTTGCCTATTTTAGTGTTCCGCAGAAAAGGAATACCAAACGGAATCAAAACGGAATGAAACCTTTGCGATGATCTTTCTTTGATTGAAAGCAAACCAGGAGAATTGGAGTTGATGTCTGGAACTCCGTGAGGCAGCCACAAGGCAGGAGGGCGCCCCCCCCCCCACCCTCATGGGGCCCACGGAGCCCCACCGACGTACTTCTTTCGCCTATATATACCCTTATACCCTAGAAATGGGGAGCGGAAAAACCACTTTTCCACCGCCGCAACCTTCTGTACCCGTGAGATCCCATCTTGGGGCCTTTTCCAGCGATCTACCGGAGGGGGATTCGATCACGGAGGGCTTCTACATCAACACCATAGCCTCTTCAATGAAGCGTGAGTAGTTTACCACAGACCTTCGGGTCCTCTCTCTTTGATCTACAATACAAAGTTATCCTCGATGTTCTTGGAGATCTATTCAATGTAATACTCTTTTGCAGTGTGTTTGTTGAGATCCGATGAATTGTGGGTTTATGAACTTGATTATCTATGAATATTATTTGGTTCTTCTCTTAATTCTTATATGCATGATTTGACATCTTTGCAAGTCTCTTTGAATTATCAGTTTAGTTTAGCCTACTAGATTGATCTTTCTTGCAATGGGAGAAGTGCTTAGCTTTGGGTTCAATCTTGCGCTGTCCTTTCACAGCGACAGTAGGGGAAGCAAGGCACGTATTGTATTGTTGCCATCGAGGACAAAAAGATGGGGCTTATATCATAGTTCATCCCTCTACATCATTTAATCTTGCTTAATGTGTTACTCTGTTCTTATGAACTTAATACTCTAGATGCATGCTGGATAGCGGTCGATGTGTGGAGTAATAGTAGTAGATGCAGAATCGTCTTGACCTACTTGCACAGACATGATGCCTATATTCATGATCATTGCCTTAGATATCTTCATAACTGTGCACTTTTTTATCAATTGCTCGGTACTAATTTGTTCACCCACCATAATACATGCTATCATGAGAGAATCCACTAGTGAAACCTATGGCCCTCGGGTCTCCTACTTATTATACTATATCTCTTTTATTATCGTATCTCGTTTACTATTTTGCAATCTTTACTTTGAAATCTATACAACAAAATACCAAACATATTTATCTTACTATCTCTATCAGATCTCACTTCCGCAAGTGACCGTGAAGGGATTGACAACCCCTTTATCGTGTTGGTTGCGAGGTTCTTGATTGTTTGTACAGGTACTAGGTGACTTGTGCGTTGTCTCCTAATACATTGATACCTTGGTTCCCAAAAACTGAGGGAAATACTTACACTACTTTGCTGCATCACCCTTTCCTCTTCAAGGGAAAACCAATGCATGCTCAAGAGGTAGCAGGGGCGTGTACAACCCCACTCATTATTACATGAGAGTGTCACGAGAGGAGACCTTCATAGGCACGGTGCCTTGCTTCAGGGTAGAACTTCCTAAGGTGCTTGTCGGATTCGGGGTTCCGCAGACCCTTGAGAGGTTCGAACACTGGGGTGCGTACGAAGAACTCATCCTCATTAATCTGCCTGCTCAATGATTCCAAGGCCTAGCTTGACGAACTCAAGGGACAAGAGACACAGTAGTTTATCTTGGTTCGGGCCACCTTGCGGTGTAATACCCTACTCTAGCTTTGTGGTGGATTGTCTCGAGGGGCTGAGGATGAACTAGTACAGTGGTAGAACAACCTCAGGAGGTGAGGTGTTCTTGAGCTCGATGAGCTGGTGGGTGAGAGGATGGAATGGATCCCCCTTCTCTATGGTGGTGGCTAAGTCCTATTTATAGTGGCCTTGGTACTCTTCCCAAATGTAGTCGGGAAGGGATCCCACAAAGGCCAAATTGAAAGGGAGACAACTAGTACAAGTTATCCTGACAAAAGTAGTCTTCGCCTGCGAAAGCCTTTGGCGGTGATGCTGTCGTGGGCACCGCGATGACCTTCGTCCTGTCTTCCTAGTGGTACTGGTCTTGTTGCACTGATATGGAAACCTTTGCTTGATTCCTCGGGACTCCGCGCCTGCGCTTGCCTCCTTAGCACCAAAGAGGAAACTGGTACACTGCGCCCGCTGGCGCCCACGTGTCCTTGGTCGTCAAGGCTCACGTCATGTGAACCTCACGAGGTGCACCTTGCATAGATATCTCCGCTCCTCGGGAGCCAGCCTGGTGAGGCTGCATCCCAGAGATGTATTGGTGTCGTCCGCCTCGAGAGGCTTGGACCCTCGCGAGGGTCTTGTGTTGTTGTTGATGAAGCTGGGTTGTATTGGGCCGTTGAAGGAGCCATGCCATGGGCCGCAGGCAGGTAAGTATGTCTACCCCCGTTCCCAGGATGCCGATAGTAGCCCCTGGGCCCAAGGCACACTCGAACTTGGCTTCGAGGCGAAGCCAAAGTGCAAGTGCGGAGCATCACGGGCCCGAACCACCCGCGGCCTCGATTGACGCATGGCGATTAACGAGACATGGGCGCCTCTGCTCCCACACTGCATCGGCAACTGTTCCTAGCTGACGAAAAGGCTGGCATCTGCCGCGAAGCCTTCACTGCCTTTCCTTCGTCTTGCTCCAGATCCCTTTTCCCTTCTACTCAGAAAACCTCCAGACCTGCCAATCTCATCCCGAATCAGCGACCAATGGCCACTGATAAGGCTAGATCCTCCACCGCGTCTGGGCATCAAGCCTCCTGGTTCGAGCCAACCTTGAGCATGTCCACCATAACCAAGGAGAAGCACCTCGCCACCATGCTCCAGACGACGACTGACGGCGTCAATGAAAGGGGAGAGACGGCGCTCCAGGTTGGCTCCGCTAAGCCAAAGACCCTGGGTGACACCTTCTACCCCTTCTTCCAACACATCGTCTTTGTGGGGTTGGTTCCTCCTTTCTCGGACTTCTTCTTCGCCGTCCTTTGCCACTACAAGCTCCGCGCCCTCCATCTTCACCCAAACTCCATCCTCCTCCTGTCTATCTTTGCCTTTTACTGCGAGGCATTCCTGGGGGTGATGCCTTCCGTGGCGCTGCTCCGCATCCTCTTCTACCTCCGGGTCAATGGCATGCAGTGCTCGGGGTGCGCTAACTTCGTTGCGGCGCATGGCAGCAACACAATCTCACGAGCCGGGAAGAAGGTGGATGTCTTCAAGAACAGGTGGATCTTCATGGATGCCAAGCGCGTCCACCCCCGACTGGTGCTACCGACCTCGCAGCTGATGCCCAGGAAGGGTGGACTCACGAGAAGCTCACCGATCCCAGGGCAGAGCCGCTACTGGAGAGGATGGCGACATACCTAAAGACTAATGACCCGAGGGCGAAGAAGCTGATGGGGGCCATGATCATCAAGGAATTCCTGAGGCAGTTCCTGGCTCTGTTCCAGGCGCACTCGTGCCCCCTGTGGAAGTTCAAGGTCGCAGGCGATGACCTCCGGCTACGTCCGAATGACTTGTCCTAGGAGGAGCTAGACTAGATTTTGCGCACCCTGCTCGGGAAGGACCAGGGCTGCCCCCTAGACTCCCATCTTTCACTATACCACCGCCCGGACGGAGAGAAGATCGTCGCCACCATGCATGTCTTCGTAGAGCGCAGGCTTGTTCCTCTGGAGCCTTCCCGGCTCCCGGGCCCGGTGGTGCCGGTATCTTCCGGCGAGTTTGACCAGGAGGAGAGGGCGGACTCAGAGGCGACCTGGGAGGGGGTGAGGGAGACCTCTCCCCTGCGTCAGACCGACGTCCTCTGCACCCTCTCCGATGATGACGATGCCGGTGAGCAACCTGTCAGGCAGTCACCATGCTCTATCGGGGTCTCCACGAGGTCCAAGATCACCCCTTCTAAGGAGCTGAAGTATGGGGTGCCGAAGAAGAGCAGGTTGGCGCTGATCCTGCGAGGCGGTGCCCCTGCCTCGCCGTTGGCCGAGACTGCCGCAGACCTGGGCGCCGCACCCTTGTCCACTGTTGGGGCTTGCGCGCCAACGCCCAGGTCTGTGAAGCCTGCGTGCATGGCGCTTTAAAGGAGGGTGAGGAACTATGCCGCTGTGGACCAGTAAGTGCGCCGTCTTGGTCTTTGTTCCTTATTCTTGCCGTAGTGTCTTGATGCCTCCCTCTTGTACGGCTAGGCCAACGCTGGTGGCGAAGAAGAAGAAGGAGACGGCCGGGAAGGACGGGGCCGGGCTACATGCCCCTGCGACTGGGTCATCATCCTGAGGCCCGGAGGCCCGATCCCCGCGGCTGAGCCAACTCAGGAGGCGCTCATCCTCAGCTCACCTGCCGAAGTCCCGAAGCCTTCGGAGCCCCGGGATCCTTCTGTTGTGCCTGATGCTCGAGAGGAGGATCTTTCTGCGCTGAACCAGCTTCGCGACGATCTTCAAGGCGCCGTCCAGTGCCTAGCATCGGGGCGCCTGGAGCTGATCTTGGGATGGCTTCGAGCTGACGCGTCCATCTGGGCGGCATGGAGCCAGGCCGTGGTGGCCTCAGAGGAGGGCAAACAGGTTGCTGGTCTGGCCGCGGCTGCCCGCAACACGGCCGTGAAGGATGCCGAGGCTGCCGAGAAGCGCTACCAAGTGGCGGAGGCAGAGCCGAAGACCCTTTGCGACCAACTGGCCACCGAGGCCCATCAGCGCATGGAGCGGGAGGAGAAGGTGAAGGCTTGGGAAGATGCGGTCGCCGATCGTGACACTGAGCTGGAGCGATCGGCACAGGAGCATGCCGCGGAATGCGGCTGCCTGGAGAAGCTAAAGGAGGAGATGGAGGCGGAGAAGGCCCAGCTGGAGACTAAGGCAAAAGCTCTTGGCAAAGATCATGCCGCCTTCGATTCTCTAGAGGAGAGGTCCCGCAAGGTGCTGCGGGATCTCTACTGGAGGGGGTTGAAGCAGCCGTTGGTGACCGCTGAGGAAGGCCCCACCGAGCTGCTCCCCCAGCTTATCACGATGCTTGAGGGTGTAGTCCTTGGGGTCGGCCCCATGGTGGAAGGAGAATCACGCGTGCTCTCCGCCTCGGCCGTGACGCGCATCTTCAGCCACCTCCACCTTCGCGACCCTAACTACGACTTTGGGGCCTTGCTTGAGCCTGTGGACCTAGAGCACTGCGCTGGAAGACGTGAAGGACCAAGTGGAGGCCCTGCTGCGGACGTTCCTCGCCATCAACCCCGCGCCCCCGGCCGACGACGCCGCCGAGCCCATAGCCACAGCTGAGGGTACAGGCAATGGCGACGTTGTCGATGACGGGGCACCCCTCACAGGCGATGGCGACGTCCAAGGCTGAAGAAGAAGCTTGTTGGTGGCGCTCCCCTTGATCCTATCTCATGCGACATGTATCGTGCCTCGTGGAGGCGTAAGAACTTATGTGATTGGCACTTTTTAAGAGATAGGATGCATTGTAATAAATTGCTAGGATTTGCAACTTCCTTCCCGTTTGCTTAAACGTTCTGTGTCGGTAGGGCCCGGCCCCGCACATACCTCAGCCACCTTGGGTCGTCCGGATCACTAGGATGAGACCAAGGGGTGAGGGGCTACGTCACCAGTTAGGCTCCTGAGACGTGATGCTCAGGAGTCCCCCTTGACGTACAAACAGCCCTCGGGAAGGAGATGCGGGAGTAGGTCTTAGCGTTCTGCGTCGGCCCGGCCCGGCCCCGTGCATACCTCAGCCATTGTTGGGTCGTCCGGATCACCAGGAGGAGACCAAGGGGAGAGGGGCTATGTCACCAGTTAGGCTCCTGAGTCACGATGCTCAGGAGTCACTACAAAAAAAGATACATCCGTGACATTTTTTCTATCATGCTTATGACGATAATTGTGATAAAACCCGGCATCATCATAGATGTGGTGGGGTCCTACTTCTATGGCAAAAAATCATGACAGAAAATTGGCTTTTAGTCCTGGGCGGGCCGGAGACGCAGCTGCATGACATTCTTTGGGCCGTCCATGACAAAGAAAACAGTGGTAGAAGCGAGGGCGAGGAAAATATCGGGGGAGTTATCGGTTACGGTGGGTGGTCGAGGGCCGAGCGATGCGCATTTCTGTCCTACGTACACGTGTGTGTGCGAGGCGTTGAGCTGTAATTGAACCCGAGCGATTGCACTGGAGGCTACGCTTTACTGAACCCGACCGATCGATCGATCCCTTGTTGTTAACTGAACCCGAGTGATTCCTTCGCTACTGCTCCTAACTGAAGCCGATCGATGCTGCCTCTTGATGAACAGTGAGCGTTGTTGGGGGGTTTGGATGAACAGTTCCCTATGGGGGGTTGGTTGAACAGGACCCCATGGTAGTAGAGGCCGTTGCCGCTAGATGAATAGGACCCCAATCGACCAAGCCAGTGGATTAACAGGACCCCGTGGAGGGCTGGATTAACAGTAGCCGGTGGAGGGCTGGTTGAACAGTAGCCGGTGGAGGGCTGGTTGAACAGTAGCCGGTGGAGGGCTGGATGAATAGTAGCCCGTGGAGGGGTGGTTGAACAGGACCCCGTGGAGAGGGCTAGTTGAACAGTAGTCGGTGGAGGAGCACGTGGTGGAGGCTGGATGAAGAGGAGCCCGTGGATGAACAGTCGCAGGTGGAGGCTGGAGGAGGTCGACGGTGGATGAACAGGAGCCCGTGGAGGCTGGAGGAGGTCAACGGTGGAGATGAACAGTATCCCGTGGAGTCTTGTTTTGCGGTATGCCACACCCCTCCCAATGAACATGACCCCCGTTTCGACCGTAGCGCTCCAACACAAGTTAGTTTCCTCCGTTTTGCGGTATGCCACACCCCTCCCGATCAATAGGGCCCCGTTTTGACCGTATGGGGTCCGTTTCCTCCTTTTTGTGGTACGCCAGACTCCTCCCGATGAACAGGATCCCATTTCGACCATGGCCGGTCGAACACAAGGAAGTTTCCTCCGTTCTATGGTATGCCAGGTGAGGGATTCCTAGATTAGGGGGTGTCCGGACAGCCGGATTATATCCTTTGGCCGGACTGCTGGATTATGAAGATACAAGATTGAAGACTTCGTCCCGTGTCCGAATGGGACTCTACTTGGCGTGAAAGGCAAGCTAGGCAATACGGATATGTATATCTCCTCCTTTGTAACCGACCTTGTGTAACCCTAGCCCCCTCCGATGTCTATATAAACCGGAGGGTTTTAGTCTGTAGGACAACATACAATCATACCATAGGCTAGATTTTAGGGTTTAGCCTCTCCGATCTCGTGGTAGATCAACTCTTGTACTACTCATATTATCAAGAATAATCAAGCAGGACGTAGGGTTTTACCTCCATCAAGAGGGCCCGAACCTAGGTAAAACATCGTGTCCCCTGCCTCCTGTTACCATCCGCCTTAGACGCACAGTTCGAGACCCCCTACCCGAGATCCGCCGGTTTTGACACCGACATTGGTGCTTTCATTGAGAGTTCCTCTGTGACGTCGCCATAAGGAAGGATGCCTCATCTTGTTGTTAAAAACAACATTAACGCCGGGGGAGCCTTGGCTGTCGGCCAAACTCTCCGGCTAGGCAGTTTCGTCATGACCGCCTGTTCGGCTGCTACACCGACGATGACTTCTCGGGTCATCGAAAATAGCCTCCACGTCAGCTCGGAATTCGCCAAGCAGATGGATCCAATGGAGCTCTCTTCCCTAAACGAGCTCTTTGATCGCATCGCCGCCTTGGGAATCGCTACGGACTATGATCGCATTGCTGAAGGTGGTACCGATGTGCAAGATCAGCTTTCTAACTTGACTAGGCTCCATGATCATGATCCAGTCTTTTTCTTTGTTTCTTTTAAAAGAGACAAGGACTAATTGTGGCATGTTTGCTAAACAAAACTGCAGTTCATCATAGGGATTCAGCTTGTACTCAGACAACAGACTCCAATTTTTTCCTGTAATACAAGTGATGGACAGTGCCTTCATTACTGACACGACATAAGAAGTGAAAGCTACAAAAATATCCATCGTAGAGCAAACCAAACGGTTTATTCTTTGATGAATGTCACATGGCAAAACCTGCACCATAAAATTGCAACAAAATAAAGAAAACATGACATTAAATCAATAAGATTTAGACAGTAAATCAATAAGATTTACTTTATGTGACACGAGTGAATCCTTACCAGGAAATCACTATGTTGAAGTACTAAACCGAAGATTGGTCGTCCAACTACGCGTGGCATGCAGGGCCCCCGCCTACTCCCACAAGAAGGACAGTCCAAAGGTCGTGACAAATTATATGGACCGAACATCCATGTGACTGGAAATCCTGGTGGGTGCGATAAACCCTGCAATGCATACAGATATTGGAGTGTAATCATAATTCATAAACCGTGCTCACAAAAAGGATGATCTGGATACTTCAAAATATACAGACTAAATTGAGTGGGCAGACATTAACATAGACTATTCTCAGGACTCACCACACACCAAAAGCGGCAGTACTAAACAATACAGGGTTGACAAAGACAAATCAAGTACTGAACAATAGTACTTACAACAGACAAGCAAAGTTGCACTAATTAAACTCCGCAGACTATTTCTTGCCACCGACCTATGGGATGAACCCCACATAACTGACTAGGCCATGGACTTCGTGAGAGATGTCTACCGGCACCATCACCATCTCCTCAACCTTGGAGAACCTAACAGAGTGATCTTTCCACTCATAAACATGACGATGAAGACAGGCCGCATCAAATTTGCCGGGAAGCTTTACAAGAACCACACCCTTCGTAATCGAAGGCACAACCAGGAAATTGTTGTGGTCAAGTACAGCCTCAAGAACACACCTGACAACAATGCTACAGGAAAATACTAGTTCAGGACACGTGGCGATAAGGACACAACGGCTGGATAAATGAGTGAACAAAGACATTAGATCGTGTCTTCAAAGGCATGAGAGCAGAGGGGTTACTTGAAATATCCATAACACAAGTTACTGATGCAAATATACCCTCGTAAAAGGTAGAATTGATGTTCATAAAGTAGTTGAAAGTAATCTATTAGAAATCAATGTCAACCTCTCACATGTTTTGGTCAAAAGAGGAATTTAGAACCGCCATTTGGCACACAAAAATCACATGCAAGATCACCCAAAAAGTTGTACTACTAGTACTAGTACTACATGTTAGATTGAAAAACATGATCAAGAAAAAGATCGTCAAGACGAGATATTATCTGGACTTTCTTAATGAGGGATCCCGGAGAGGGGGGCTTGGATAGGGCGATGGCTTTGAGCTTGTCTGCGGTAGTCTCGTCGGGGTGCTTGTGCTTCTTCGTACCATGAGCCTCGACGGTTTTTGCCAGAGCCATAGACATCACTTCATCCAGTGCTCTAGCGTCCATCAAGAAACTTTCAAATAGAAATAAAAGAAAATAAACCATAATCACAAACCCAAAAGAAGAACATAGAGGGAGTTATAGGATCAGTCTCAGGGTTGCAAGACCGGGCCTTGGCCAGAATCAGCACCATTGATGCGCTCACCTTTCCTTCTTTGGGAGAGAAGAACAATGGCAGAAGCATGTCAGGGTTTTCTTGAAGAAATGAGGAACAAGATGAGGGAGAAGCGAGGGTTGGGTAGAGAGGAAGCTGAGAGAGAAGAGTGAAATGATGGTTGCTTCGTCTATACAACTTACTTGTAACACCCACAATGAGGCTATATCTCCCATGTGTCGGGGCACGACTTAGAGATATAGCCGCATGGTAGGCTTTTCGCAAGAGGGGTAATCTTCACACATCCCATGTACTGAATAAGAAAAGGATAAAGAGTTGGCTTACAACCGCCACTTCACACAATACATAAATAATTCATACATCATCCAAAATACAATCAAAGGTCTGACTACGGAACCAAAATAAAGGAAGACAACCCCAAATGCTAGATCCCCGATCGTTCCAACTGGGCTCCACTATTGATCAACAGGAAATGAAACAAAACAATGACCAAGATCTTCATCGAGCTCCCACTTGAGCTGGGTTGCGTCACCTGCACTGGTATCCTCGGCACCTGCAACTGTTTGGAAGTACCTGTGAGCCACGAGGACTCAGCAATCTCACACCCGCGAGATTAAGACTATTTAAGCTTATGGGTAGGAGAAGGTAGTGAGGTGGAGCTACAGCAAGCACTAAGCATATATGGTGGCTAACATACGCAAATAAGAGCAAGAAGAGAAGCAGCGCACGGTCGAGAAGCTATAAGTTATCAAGAAGTGATCCTGAAGCTACTTACGTTCAAGCATAACATGAGACCGTGTTCTCTTCCCGGACTCCGCCGAAAAGAGACCATCACGGCTACACACGCGGTTGATTCATTTTTAATTAAGTTAAGTTTCAAGATCTCTACAACCGGATATTAACAAATTCCCATCTGCCACATAACCGCGGGCACGGCATTTGAAAGTTCAAACCCTGCATGGGTGTCCTAACTTAGCCCATCACAAGCTCTCATGGTCAACGAAGGATATTCCTTCTCCCAGAAAGACCCGATTAGTCTCGGAATCCCGGTTACAAGACATTTTGACAATGGTAAAACAAGACCAGCAAGACCGCCCGATGTGCCGACATCCCGATAGGAGCTGCACATATCTCGTTCTCAAGGCAACACCGGATGAACATTACGTATAACTAAAACCAGCCCTCAAGTTTCCCCGAGGTGGCGCTGCAAGTGGATCTGGTTCGGACCAACACTTAGAGAAGCACTGGCCGGGGGGTTAAAATAAAGATGACCCTCGGGAGCGCGACTCCCAAGGGAAAAGTATAGGTGGTGGTGAGGCAAATGGTAAAATCAAGGTTGGGCCTTGCTGAGGAGTTTTATTCAAAGCAAAATGTCAAGGGTTTCCCATAACACCCAACCGCGTAAGGAACGCAAAATCAAGGAACATAACGCCGGTATGACGGAAACTAGGGCGGCAAGAGTGGAACAAAACACCAGGCATAAGGCCGAGCCTTCCACCCTTTACCAAGTATATAGATGCATTAATTAAACAAGAGTTATTGTGATAACCCAACATATCCAGGTTCCAACATGGAACAAACTTCATCTTCACTTGCAACTAACAACACTATAAGAGGGGCTGAGAAAAAGCGGTAACATAGCCAAACAACGGTTTGTTAGCAAGGTGGGTTAGAGGCTTGACATGGCAACATGGGAGGTATGATAAAGCAAGTGGTAGGTAGCATGGCATAGCAACAGAGCGAACAACTAGCAAGCAAAGATAGAAGTGATTTCAAGGGTATGATCATCTTGCCTGCAATGTACTCAGAGTTGTCGAAAGCTTGATCCTCGAAAGCGTACTCAACAGGTTCCTCATCACGTACTCATCTCCTGGCTCTACCCAAAGCAAGAACACAAGCAATGGAACAACAATCAATCACGGTGCAAAGCGCAAGCAACATGATGCAATACATGGCATGATATGCAAGATATGATATGCAATGCATATGCGTGCTCCGGAAGGGAAATAATGATCAAGGCATCAACTTGGCAAACCAAGTATGCCACTGGAAAGATGAGATGATTTCGGTTGAAATCGATATAAAGATCAAGGCACAATTTGCAAATGGAAAGCAAAACAAGAATGGTGCTATTCTGCGATTAACAGCACGATGCCACTTAGAATGCAACAAGAAACTAAGCTACTACACTCCAACATAACAAAAAAGCATATGGCAGTGATGTACAAGAGATGCTTGACAAAACATGAGCACTGAGCTATGGCTAAATCACTCAAGAACATGTTCAAACAAGCATGGCAAAATTGCAAAAGATATCAGCTTCACAGACTTAGTGAAAATACTAACATCTCAAAAACAACATCAGGAAGCAATATTTAGAGCAAGCAAAAACCATGCTACAGGAACATATCATAGCAGACAAAGGCCTGGAATGATTCTACTAAAAGCAGAGATCAAAAGTCTCTTACTGAACATGAGCCAAAAAGGCACAGAAGATATGATGGCACCCATGTAAACATAGCAAGTTTTATTAACAGAGCATGGAGTAAATAGAATTATAATATCAACTTTACAAGCTCATGCCACTCACCAAAAAGCATTGCATGACAATATAAGCATACCAATACCAACATAACATGTTCATGAAGCTAAACATGGCAAGAGCAAGTTCATAGGATGCATGGATCACTAGAAACAACCATGGCATTATTGATTAACATGTTTAACATTCTGCCAGGAATATTTTATAGCAAAAGTAGAGCAAGAACAAGACATGCTATACAACTCCATAATTGCAAACAGGGGCATAGATGTATAGAGCATAACAACATGTTAAAAACATCCTTACTGAAGTAACTCAAAAGAAGCATGGATCTAACTGTAGCATCATGTTTACATGGCATCAAAATAACAGCAGGAGAAAGGACGGCAAAATCCTAAGTCCCTGAAAACAGCAACATCACGAAGCCTAGTTTGCATGCTTGTTCTAGCCACCACATAGATCACAAAAATACAAGAGAAGCACCTCTGTAAAGAAGGCATGATGTAGTTCGAAACACATGTTGACCTAATGCTCATATGGTGCACATATCAAATGCAAAATAATGACAAAACCTCATAAACTGATAAGTACCAGCAGTTATCATTTTATAGCACTCTTGCATCCATGAAATGGCATCATAATGAACATGAACATGCATGGAAATGCTTCTAACATGAAGAGCTCAATGAGACGGACATTTTTATATATCGTATGCATGATTCAGAGCCACAGTCATGGAGATATGATGCGATCTAGGAGGCATAAAAAAATCACAGAAAAAGACTTGGAAGAATTTGACCTCGCAGAAGCTGGACGAGGATGTTCCGGGACGGAGGGATCCGGGAACGGGATGGTGTTTGGTTGGACGAACTGGTGGATCTTGTCCAATCTCCGGGATCTCGCCGGAGTGGAGGGAGTTCGCCGGGGAAGATCGCCGGCGATGGAAGAGCGGCGGATCCGGCACCGGCGGAGGCGAGGGCGCGATCGGGCGGCGAGAAGCGGCGGAGACATGGCTCGCGGCGGGGCCGGAGAAGGGTGGCGGGGCGGCAGAGATGCGGCTCGCGACGGGGCCGGTGAAAGGCGGCGGGGCGGCGCGCCGGCGAGGCGTGCGGCAGAGCGGCGGGCTTGGCGCTGGAGCGGGGCTCATGCGGCGGAGCATCGGGCGGCCGACGGCTGGCGGAGGAGGCGGGGCGCAGCGGAGGGCGGCGCGGGCAGCCGGGCGGCGGCGGCTGGCGGAGGCGGCGGGGTGCACGGGCGGCGGCGCGGAGGGGCGCGGCCGGTCGGCCCGGCGGCGCGCCGGATCTGGGCCCGGTGGGCTGCGGCGGCGGGGGGAGGGGAGAGGGTGCAGTGGTTGAGGCCGGCGGCGCAGACATGTCCGGCGTGGTATGGACATATCCGGCGGCGCGAGGAGGAAGATCATAGGGTTGGACGGCAAATTTTAGAGGGGTGCACATATTTATAGGTAGGTGGAGGTAGGAGTGTCCAAATGAGGTGTAGTTTTCGCCCACACGATTGTGATCCGACGACGGAGGACATGGATATGATTTAGATGGGTTATTGGGCAGTTTTGGAGGGGTGTTGGGCTGCAACACACAAGAGGCCTTTGCGGTTATCCGGTTAACCGTTGGAGCATCAAACGGCCTCCAAATGGAACGAAATTTGACAGGCGGTCTACCAGTGGTGTACCAAGGCTACTTGGCAAATCTCAGTTCATTCCGAGAATGTTTAACACCTGCTCACGAAAAGAGACAAGAGGGGTGCGCCAGTGCATGTGGGAGTGTCGAATTGCGAAACGGACAATGGGGAAAAAGCTCGGATGCATGAGACGAACACGTATGCAAATGCGATGCACATGATGACATGATATGAAATGCATGACATGAACAAAATACAAAACAAAAGCCAAAAACCCAACCACGAAGGGAATCTCATATCGCATCTCCGGAAAAGGCAATAGTCGGAGTTACAAATATGGAAAGTTGTATCTGGGGCGTTACAACACTCCACCACTACGAGAGGATCTCGTCCCGAGATCTAGGATGGCGCCGGAGGGAAATGGAAGAGGTAGAGAAGAGGTAAAACTAAGTTGCTTCTTTGACAAACGAGTGAAACCAAAGAACCTTGATAGGTTAAACCATTTTGAGAAAAGAAAATAAGTTGAAAACACTCCATTAGGAAAGAGAAACAAGGAAGAATAAATTCGGACAGCACTCCGGTTGAAAAGAGATGCAAGACTTGATAAGATGAAAAGAACTTGAGAAGAGGACACAACACTCCGGTCAAGTGGATAAGCATGAAAAGCACACGATCCTCACGATTCAAGATGATGAGTGAAGAGAGAAACATCACAATGTGTCGGGGATATACCCCGTGATATGACCGGGCCGGAAGTATGACCCGGCCGGACTTGGCGGCTCACAGAGACACAGTGAGTATTTGGTGACTTACTGATGACCCCAACGGCGGGTTAGATGGATGACAAGGCCCAAGGCCTAGAAGGCCAGTTCATGTGATGGTGGGCCGGCTTAAGAGGAAGACATAAGGAATATTCTCCTGTAAAGGAAGCAAGACTAGGACTCCACCTGTAATAGAGTAATCCTAATCCTACTATGAGTAGTCATGTAACTCGCCCATTCAACTTATATAAGGAGGGGCAGGGCACCCCAAGAGGGACAGAAAATAATAGCTAAGGCTAGACACAACTAGAGGAGATCGGGTTTATGCGGCGACTCCCTCATGAGCCTAATGAGACCTAGCCACAAACAACATGTAGGGCTATTATCGGATGATGTTTTCCGGGGCCCGAAGCTGTCTAAATCCTTGTCTTATGTTGCGTCTCTTTATTCCGATAAACCCCTCTCAAGCTACCACAAAGCCGCGTTGGCCTCACGACTAAGTCCTCACACTAGGACATCTACCATGACAATTTCATGACAGTTGGCGCCCACTGTGGGGCCTGCGTACGGTGGTGTTGAGTTCTTGAAGGGATCTCTCACAGGGATCGTGAAGTTTGCAGGCTGAGCAAGAACCGGTGTGGAGGAATTCACATTAACTACAAGTTCATCGTTCAAGATTGCGGAAGTGTTCAGCGGCAACATATACGAGATTGAGATTAAAAAAAATAGGGTTACGTCAGGAGCGTGACCGGGTTAAAGTGATCTGCAAAAATCGCAGAAGCCAGAATCATAGCAGCCCATGCTTGTTTTTGATCCGCCGGGATCGATGGGATTTGACTGCACGGTCGTCCGTATCCAGATTATTATGATACAGACTCGCAAGGTTACAGCAGTACCGAGACGAATTCTACAACACCGTGCAGTCTATCTTTGTCATGGAGTACAGACAAGATCAATAGGCATCAGTGGCTGAAATAGTCAAAAGGAAAAAATTCTAATGATACGGTTTTGCACTACTACCTTCCTCACGGTTTAGAAGATGTACTTGGAAATTCTCTGGGATCTAGGTGGTTATCTATTGGTTATGAGATGGGCTAAAAAATAGCATTCACACTACGCATGCATATAGAAATAGTATATCGGAATACTAATTAGCTACTAGAAATAAATGCAATGCGTTCTAAATCTTGTCTATTGTGAAAACGCACGTAAATTTAACTGTGCCTTCTAAACCGTGACGGAGGAAGTATCTAACTTGTGTCCGCATAAAGGCATGAAAGTCAAAAGTACTACTGGAAAAAAGAGAGCAAGTGCTACGTTGCTCGAGCCAGGAAAATATCTCCTTTACACGGACGTTTCCATCGATCATGTGGAGTCAATGATGGAAGTGGATGAGGTCACGGACTACGGGCGACTATGGCTTGTCTCGCCTCTGCCTCGAGCGAAGCTGCTGTGTTGATCTTCACCTGCAGCCGCTCTCCTCTGCTGCGGCCGACTTCGTGCCAGGCCGGCTTGCCTCCGCCGCATCGCGTGCGCTCCAGCGGTTCCCAAGCCGTCACTGTCCTCCACACCGCGGCCCGCCTCCAGGCCTCCTCCGCCGCCTCGAGATGCCTTGCTCCTTCCACCGCAGCGGTTGCGACCTTGGCCGCCCCTCCAGCTTCGCCCGACCGTGTTGAACCGCCCTCGCGCTTCCCATGTTGCGCGAGCCACCGCAATGGCCACACCAGCCTCCGGATTGGATTCGTATCTGAAAGGCCCTCCTCACGGATCGCCAAGCCACACAAGCCAGAGTTGCCGCGTCTGAACCTGGTTGGCTTCTATCTGTGCCTGGTTGGCTTCGCCCGCGCGCCCGAACCACGTTCAACACCCCTGTTTGTGAGTCGTCGTTGCTTACTTGCGTTATTGCTGAGCCGGCCCTGCCGATGTGGTGCAGGCTCGTCGCCTTTATACGATGCCCGTGAGCCGGCCCGCATCCACTACATGCAGCCCAGCCTGCCTTGCCTCTGCCAGCTGTCGCTGCTGGTCTCTGCGCCCGCGCGCGAGTGGGCTCCGAGCCCTGCCAAGTTGTCTCCGTCCTGCATGGCCATCGGCTCCTCTCGCGCCTGCGCCTTGCCACATCTTCAGCTACAAGTCGCCTGCTGCGTCTCGCTTCAGTCTTGAGTCGCCTGCGACTGCTGCGAGCCGCAGTCGAGCAACCCTGCTCCGCGCTTCAAACTTTGCTGCTGGTAAAACTGTGCCTGATCGGCACCAGGATCAATCCTAAGGCTGTGGACTGCATTATCACAACGTCGTTGTTATTCAGTCTGCTACACATGCAAGTAGAGACAAGGAAAACAATGAGGCAGAAACAAGTTGCATCAAACACTCCTGCCACTGTTCACGTGAAAGATTTCACGGACAAGTACTGATTGAATACTCTTTGCTCACGTGACTATCTAGTACAAGTTGGTATTATTAAAAAATCCATTGCTGCATCCGCTCAAAAACAGCCCTACGGAATCACTTGGTTGCAGGCGAAGCTATAAAAAAAATCTGCCATGAAGTGTGTGGAGCTACTAACTTGGAGGTGTGAGAGCCCTCGGGGCCGCAAGCCGCCTCTAACGTGTTGAGCCGCCGGGAGTTGCCGGTCTGCCTGAACCATCGAGACTATGTTGAGTCGCTGGTCTGCCTGAGCCTCCTATGTTGCGATTGAAGGGAATCACTCGTCATCCGAACAAATCAGGTGATATTCATCCAAAGATTATTTTTCTTGACACATATTGTTTTTATCAAAGAACAATTACTTGGTCTATGATATTTTTTCACAGGACCATTGTTCCTTACAAAAAAGGTGTTGTAAAAGGGGCGTGAGCAAATATTATTTTTGCACTAGTGCTCATCCTGCGTAGGTTGCCACCCCCGCTACATTAACACACACGATTGACTTATTGTCCGCCCCGTGGCCGATTCTCTCGCCCGAGCCGGTTTACAATGCCGCGGCCGACTCATCTGTCTGCTCCCGCGGCCGACTCGGCCATGATTATTTTCAGCTTCACCCGGTGATCATCAACTCCGCGGTGATAATTACTAACCCGACGCATCAGGTGAAATCCATCCGGTATATTTTTATATTACATATTGCTTTCTTTAAAGGAGTAATTACTCTGGCTTGCAAGTTTTCTAATGCAGGACAAGTTGTCTGCTGCAAAAGGGATTGTTATATCACTGAGCCGTTGAATGAATCATACAGGTTTATATCATGGTCAAATATGGAGAATCTCAAGACAACTCCTCGAGTCGTCTTAAGACTCGGGGGCTATGATGACATGACTCAACAAATCTTTCCAGTTTCAGCAGGCTCAAGAACTCCGGATCATTAGAGGGAAGATAACCCGGTCCCGGAGGCTACAATGAAGAAAGGTGTGTAACCCGTAGACCTGTTGGGGGTCGTGTTGATGCCATCGTGCATGTTTTTGTTTGGCATAATATTGCTGATCCACCGATTTAAAAAACCATTATGGGTATGATAGTCTTTGATATATGCAGATTTGAATGACCATTATCCTGTATACAAAGAAAAACACAAGTGCCCTGGCGGTTTACCGCCGGGCGGGTCATGATACCCAATTGAAGCCGCTAGGGACAAATAGTCCATAAACAGAGCCGGTCTGATACCTGCTAAATAAAATGACATACCTGTGGTATTGACTGCCGGCTTATCAGCTTCGTGCAATTTAGAGGTACTAGAGTTATAACTCCGACCATAGGATTCATTACGCTCTGGCAACTTAAAATATACCCTCCTGGCGAGTTGTGTAAACCCAAAGTATGCTTAAAATATGAGCCATAAATAGGGCAGCTGGACCCGACTTATAAAACTAGAAGACAACGAAAGAACCAAATACAAAAAAGAAATCACAAGAGATGCGAGGCTTTTGTAGGCCGCCAAGCCTAAGTGTCTTCTTCAATGAAACTAGCCGGAGCCACTGGATTGTTCGTGTTGCCGTTATCCTGACTCACAGTGTGCCCAATCGACATTTGGACCCTGGATAAAGTCTGGTATTGCTCAAAGACTTATCAAGAGTACGCGAGGCCAGAGTAACAACATACTCACGGGACGATTTATCCAAGTTCCAGGGAAGGCGGCTTATGGAGCCTGGATCTATCCTGACTATCTGTAAACCATGCTCTCGCATGACAAGCCTCCATTTGAACCTTAATCGAGTTCAGATCTTGGTCGAATACGCCATAAAGACTGATCGTTAAGAGTTCGGCGGGTCAATCTGGATGACCTGGTGGATTTGAAGCAGCTGGTGTATAGGTAGGATGACCCGGTCAGAGTTTGTTCTCTTTGGTCGAATATGCCTATGCTTGAACAAACCTGGTCAAGAGGGTAGTAACGCTATGTTGTCTTTGGCCGAATACGCCTATGTTTGAACAGGAAGCCCCCAAGTGACCATATAAGTTTTTGGCCTTGTGCCGATCAAGAGGGTACCGACAGCTATGCTCGATGAGCAGGAAGCCCCCAAATGATCATATAAGGTTTTTGCATTGCGCCGATCAGGAGGGTACCGACAGGTGTGCTCTATGAGTAGGAAGCCCCTAGATGATCATATAAGGTTTGGCATTGCGCCGATCAAGAGGGTACCGACAGCTATGCTCGATGAGCAGAAAGCCCCCAAATGATCATATAAGTTTTGGCATTGCGCCGATCAAGAGGGTACCGATAGCTATGCTCGATGAGCAGGAAGCCCCCAAATGATCATCAAGGACCTATGTTTGAGTTGTGCTGTGCATCCAACTCTCTTTGGTCCCTGAGGTTGTGGGCCTTTGAGCCTCTTTAAATGATGATAAAGACTCAGCTTCGAAGAAGTGAAATGATAGAGGCCCTGAATTGTCAAGGATGCAGGCTTTATTATACTGCTTATAATATATATACATCAGATAACTATGTACATCATGAGAGCCGGAGGCTCAAGTATAGTAGGGGCAAAGATGAGCAATGTTCCACGGCCGACGGGCCTCTTCCTCTGATGTGCGTGAGTCCTTGTTGTCTCGGATGTCGATAAGGTAGTATGACCCATTATGTAAATTCTTGCTAACCGCAAAAGGTCCTTCCCAAGGTGGTGATAACTTGTGCATATCTGTCTGATCTTGGATGAGCCGGAGCACTAAGTCGCCTTCTTGAAAGGTTCTGGTTTTGACCCGGCGGATGTGATAACGCCGTAGATCTTGCTGGTAAATCACCGAACGAGCCACCGCAAGATCACGCTCTTCATCCAATAGGTCAAGTGCGTCTTGATGCGCCTTTTCATTGTCAGCTTCAACATAAGCCGCCACCCGAGGTGAGTCGTGACGGATGCCCCATAAACCATGAAGAAAGGTGTGTAACCTGTAAACCTGTTGGGGGTCGTGTTGATGCTCCATAACACTGAGGGTAACTCCTCCACCCAACAACCCGGCGTTCTCTGCAAAGGAACCATAAGCCGGGGTTTGATACCTCGCAGAATCTCCTGATTTGCTCGTTCTGCCTGCCCATTGGATTGAGGGTGAGCCACAGAGAAAACATCAAGCCATTTGTGCTCCCGTTGACAAAATTCTTCCATAGTGCCTTTAGAAAGATTAGTGCCATTATCTGTTACGATGTTGTGCGGAAAGCCAAAATGGAAGATCACCTTCTTCATGAATTGAACTATCGTTGCCGCATCACATTTACTAACCGGCTCTGATTCAACCCACTTAGTAAACTTATCAACTGCCACCAAGAGGTGGGTCTTTTTATCCTTGGATCTTTTAAAAGGCCCAACCATATCAAGCCCCCAAGTTGCAAACGGCCAAGTAATTGGAATCATCCTTAATTCTTGAGCCGGCACATGAGCTCGTCGTGAAAATTTCTGACAGCCGTCACATCTGCTTACCAAATCCTCAGCATCATCGTGAGCCGTCAGCCAATAGAACCCATGACGGAAAGCCTTGGCTACAAGAGATTTCGAGCCGACATGATGACCACAATATCCTTCGTGGATCTCTCGTAAAATCTCACAACCTTCTTCAGGAGAGACGCAACGTTGAAACGCCACTGTGACAATGCGATGGTGCAACTCCCCATTGACAATCGTGATTGACTTAGACCGCCGGGTTATCTGTCTGGCCAAGACCTCATCCTCTGGCAACTCACCCCGGGTCATGTAAGCCAAATATGGAACCGTCCAATCAGTAATAGCATGCAGAGCATCCACCAATTGTGCTTCTGGGTCAGGAACAGCGAGATCCTCCTCCATAGGTAATTTCACCGAAGGGTGGAGTAAAACATCCAAGAACATGTTAGGTGGCACTGGCTTACGCTGTGACCCTAGCTGGCTTAAATTGTCAGCCGCCTCATTCTTCCTTCGGTCAATATGCTCAACTTGATAACCCTTGAAGTGACCTGCAATGGCATCCACCTCACGTCGATAAGCCGCCATGAGCGGATCCTTTGAATCCCAAGTACCAGAAACTTGCTGAGCTACCAGATCTGTATAGCCAAAACACCTCATCCGGCTCATATTCATATCTTTAGCCATCCGAAGACCATGGAGCAAGGCCTCATACTCAGCCGCATTGTTAGTACAAGGGAACGTCAGCCGGAGAACATAAGAAAATTTATCACCTCGTGGGGAAGTCAAGACAACTCCAGCCCCCAAGCCCTCTAACTGTCTGGACCCATCAAAATGAATAGTCCAATATGTGTCATCTGGCTTTTCCTCAGGCGCCTGTAATTCTGTCCAATCATTGATTAAATCCACAAGTGCTTGAGACTTGATGGTTGTACTTGGTACATACTTTAAACCATGAGGACCAAGCTCAATGGCCCATTTAGCAACTCGGCCTGTGGCTTCCCTGTTTTGGATGATATCTCCTAATGGAGTAGAACTAACCACAGTGATGGGATGACCCTGAAAATATTGCTTAAGCATACGGCTTGCCATGAAAACCCCATACACAAGCTTCTTCCAGTGTGGGTACCTCTGTTTGGACTCAGTAAGCACCTCACTAATGTAATAAACCGACCATTGGACCGGGTACTCCTTGCGTGCCTCCTTTCTTTCCACCATGATGGCTACATTGACAGCCCGGCTATTATCAACCACATATAACAACAGAGGCTCTTTATCAATAGGGGCAGCAAGCACGGGCGGCTCAGCCAACTATTTTTTCAGATCCTCAAACGCTTGATTAGTAGCATCACTCCAAACAAAGTGATCTGTCTTCTTCAATAAAGAGGAATAGCCTTCTCACCCAACCGGCTTATTAACCGGCTCAGAGCCGCAATACGACCCGCGAGACACTAAACATCATTAACACAGGCCGGCTTTGCCAATGAAGTAATGGCTTTTTGATCTTCTCCGGGTTAGCTTCAATGCCTCTGTTAGAAACCAGGAAACCCAAGAGCTTGCCCGCTAGCACACCAAAGACACACTTAGCCGGGTTGATCATCATCTTGTAGACCCGGAGACCGTCAAACGTCTCTCTCAAATCATTAATCAGGGTCTCCTTCTCTCTGGACTTCACCACAATGTCATCTACATAAGCATGAACATTGCGCCCAATCTGATTGTGAAGGCAATTTTGCAAACACAGCTGGTAAGTCATCTGGGCACTCTTGAGCCCAAAAGGCATAGACACATAACAGAAGGCTCCAAACAGAGTAATGAAAGCTGTCTTCTCCTTGTCCTTAACTTCCATTTTGATCTGATGATAACCAGAGTAAGCATCCAAAAAACTCAAACGCTCACAACCCGCCGTAGCATTAATGATTTGATCAATACGAGGGAGAGCAAATGAATCAGCCGGACAAGCCTTGTTCAAGTCCGTGTAATCCACACACATTCACCAAGTGCCATTCTTCTAGAGTACTAGCACCGGGTTAGCCAACCACTCAGGATGAAAAACTTCAATGATAAACCAGGCCGCCAGGAGCCGGGCCACTTCGTCACCGATGGCCTTCCGCCTCTCCTCATTAAATCGATGAAGAAATTGCTTGACCGGCTTAAATTTCGGGTCAATATTAAGAGTGTGCTCAGTGAGTTCTCTCGGTACACCCGGCATGTCTGAAGGCTTCCACGCAAAGATGTCCCGGTTCTCACTGATGAACTCGATGAGCGCGCTTGCCTATTTCGGATCCAGATTAGCACTGATGTTGAATTGCTTAGATGAGGTGCCAGGGACGAAATCAACCATCTTAGTATTGTCCGCCGACTTAAACTTTAACGAAGGATCATGCTCTAGGGTCGGTTTTTTCAAGGACGTCATGTCTGCCGGGTCAATATTGTCCTTGTAAAATTTCAACTCCCCCGTTGCACAAACTGATTCAGCATAACCCACATCGCCTTCCTCACACTCTAGGGCCACCTTGCGACTCCCATGTACTATGATGGTACCCTTGTAACCCGGCATCTTAAGCTGCAAGTAGACATAATAGGGCCTCGCCATGAACTTAGCATAAGCCGACCGCCCAAACAGAGCATGATAAGGGCTTTTGATCTTGACCACTTTGAAGTTTAATGTCTCAGACCTGGAATGGTGCTCATCTCCAAAGGCAAGTTCTAGCGATATCTTACCCACCGGGTAGGCTGACTTACCCGGCATGACACCATGGAAGACGGTGTTTGATGGCTGTCTTATCTGTCAGTCCCATGCGTCGAAAGGTCTCATAATAAAGTATGTTAATGCTGCTGCCTCCATCCATGAGAACCTTAGTAAAATTATAACCCCCAACCTGAGGCGCCACTACCAGGGCCAGGTGACCCAGATTATCAACCCGGGGTGGGTGATTCTCATGACCCCACACAATAGGCTGCTCTAACCACCGCAAATAATGTGGCACCACTGGCTCAATCGCGTTCACGGCCATCTTATGAAGCTTCTGATCTCGCTTACACAAGCTAGTGGTGAAGACGTGGTATTGTCCACTATTTAACTGCTTCGGGTTGGCCTGATAACCAGACCGCTACTGCTGTTGACTCCCCTGATTACTCTGCTGATTGTAACCACCCTGGTTATCATGACCTTGAAACTCGGAACTTGGACCGCCGCCTCCATGACCCAGACCATGAGAACCGGACCCTGATCCTCGAGACATGGTGGCGCTGGATGGACTCTCTAAAGCTTCTCATTATGCTGCAATCTTTCCACAAATGAAGAGCCGGCTTCCGATCTGTTCCGTGTTTCGAACACAGCTGATTTAACATTGCCTTAAGGTCGAATCCTATCCTCGGAGCCATTGGTCCCTTACGACGTTGGTTATAATTGCGCGCATCGGTGTTAGCCACAAAGTCATTAGCTTTCCGCTTACCGTCGCCTCCCTGATTGGTAGAATTATATTGTTGTCCCTTCACATCGTTACTCTTCTTTCCCTTTCCTGATCTTTCATCCTCAGAATCCGGGTCCTTGGTACCATCAGAGTCGACATATTTTACAAGAGCCACCATTAACTCCCCCATGTCATTGCAATGACGCTTGAGCCACCCAAGCTTCTTCTTGAGTGGAATGAACCTACAATTTTTCTCCAACATCAGAACCGCTGAGCCGACGTTGATATTATCTGAAGAATGCATGATAGTCGAGACCCGGCGCACCCAGCTGGTTGTTGACTCGCCCTCGACCTGCACACAAGAAACCAAATCCACAATCGACATAGGCTTCTTGCACGTGTCTTTGAAATTCTGGATAAACTGGGCCTTCAACATCGCCCATGACCCGATGGAGTTAGCCGACAACCGCTTTAACCAGGTGCAAGCCATCCCCTCCAACATCATGGTGAAGTACTTGGCGTACACGGCCTCGCTAACACCCAGCATTTCCATAGCCATCTCATAACTTTCCACTCATGCCTCAGGGGGTCGATCGGCCGTGTAATTAGGCACCTTACGAGGGCCTTTGATGTCCTTGGGCAGACGCTTGTTTCGTATAGCTGCCGTTTGACACGACACACCGAAAGCCTTGGAAGTCACACCTGCCTCAATTGAAACTATCGGGTAAACCAGCACATGCTGATGAGCCGCCAGTTGAGCCGCCAGCTCAGCCTCCTGACGCGCTCTATCCTGGTGCCCCAAATCTAGTGCACCGGCCCCATTATGCCCCGGGTCATGTCCATGAGGCTCTTTACGGTGCTGCTCCGTACTCGAGACAGCTGGCGAATCAATGTGCCTACTGTAGCTCCGGCTTGGATGAGGGTTCACATGAATCCGATCATGACTATAAGAGTAAGCCTGCTGCTGCACCAAAGCTGTTTGAAGAAGCTCCATGGCCCTTCGGGTTTCAACCGTCGCTGGAGTTTCACCGTCGACGGGCAGAGCCACCAATCGTGTAGCTGCAGCAATCATGTTGTCCAGAGGGGTGGAGTAATGGCCCGGTGGCATCACCACACGCTGAGGCGGAGTGCTGTTCATACGAGGCTGGCCTGGCGGTTCAACCATCCCATTCACCACCGGCGGGTTACTGGCCCCTGCTCCAGGGGTGTTGAAGAGGTCCCTCGACTCATAAACCAAGGGCAAACGACTCTGGTGCTTTCTCCTCAAGACCTCGTGTGAAGTGTTCTGATCTACCATGAGCCGATATGGATCTGCTTGAATCCGCTATGCTTGGGCTTCCAAAACGGCCCGCTCTGCAGCCATCCTGGCATTTTCTGCCAGTAAGTCAGCTTTAGCATGCGCTATCTCATCATGCAACTTGGCTATCTCTACCTTGTGCTGCTCCTGGTTGTCTAGGGTAACCTCAACCTCCATCAGAGTCGCCAGAGCATCTAATAGATCTAGTAAAACTTGAGCCGTCGGGCGGGCTGACCCGCCAACACCTGCAGTTGTCATTGCTGCCACACCAGATGTGATAGTCGTGGCCGCTGTCGAGCTGAGAACCGGCTGGGTGCCTGCCATGAAGATCACCACCCTGTTCGGCAGCACATGGGGGTCCGGAATACTGTCGCCATCGGAACAGCCCCCAAGCCTTCGATCTTGCAGTTGATACATTGAATTGGTATCGCCTGTGGACTCATCCTCAGAGCAGATTTCCATCTCACCGCCAGAGACAGAGCCTTCCAACTCAGCCCCATGGGTGTGAAGGAAATATGCCCTAGAGGCAATAATAAAGTTATTAGTTATTTCCTTATTTCATGATAAATGTTTATTATTCATGCTAGAATTGTATTAACCGGAAACATAATACATGTGTGAGTACATAGACAAACAGAGTGTCACTAGTATGCCTCTACTTGACTAGCTCGTTAATCAAAGATGGTTATGTTTCCTAACCATGGACAAAGAGTTGTTATTTGATTAACGGGATCACATCATTAGGTGAATGATCTGATTGACATGACCCATTCCATTAGCTTAGCACCCGATCGTTTAGTATGTTGCTATTGCTTTCTTCATGACTTATACATGTTCCTATGACTATGAGATTATGCAACTCCCGTTTACCGGAGGAACACTTTGTGTGCTACCAAACGTCACAACGTAACTGGGTGATTATAAAGGTACTCTATAGGTGTCTCCAAAGGTACATGTTGGGTTGGCGTATTTCGAGATTAGGATTTGTCACTCCGATTGTCGGAGAGGTATCTCTAGGCCCTCTCGGTAATGCACATCACATAAGCCTTGCAAGCATTGCAACTAATGAGTTAGTTGTGAGATGATGTATTACAGAATGAGTAAAGAGACTTGCCGGTAACGAGATTGAAACTAGGTATTGAGATACCGACGATCGAATCTCGGGCAAGTAACATACCGATGACAAAGGGAACAACGTATGTTGTTATGCGGTCTGACCGATAAAAGATCTTCGTAGAATATGTAGGAGCCAATATGAGCATCCAGGTTCCTCTATTGGTTATTGACCGGAGACGTGTCTCGGTCATGTCTACATTGTTCTCGAACCCGTAGGGTCCGCACGCTTAAGGTTTCGATGACAGTTATATTATGAGTTTATGAGTTCTGATGTACCGAAGGAGTTCGAAGTCCCGGATGAGATCGGTGACATGACGAGGAGTCTCAAAATGGTCGAGACGTAAAGATCGATATATTGGACGACTATATTCAGACATCGGAAAGGTTCCGAGTGATTCGAGTATTTTTCGGAGTACCGGAGAGTTACGGGAATTCGCCGGGAGAAGTATTGGGCCTTATTGGGCCATACGGGAAAGAGAGAGGGGCTGCCTAGGGCAGGCCGCGCGCCCCCAAGGCCTAGTCCGAATTGGGCTAGGGGGAGGGGCTGCGCCCCTTCCTTGTTTCCTACTCCTACTACATGGAAGGACTCCTAGTTGGACTAGGAAAGGGGGAATCCTACTCCCGGTGGGAGTAGGACTCCCCTAGGGCGCGCCATAGAGAGGGCCGGCCCTCCCCTCCTCCAATCCTTTATATACGGGGGCAGGGGGCACCCCATAGACACACAAGTTGATCCACGTGATCATATTCTTAGCCGTGTGCGATGCCCCCTTCCACCATAATCCTCGATAATATTGTAGCGGTGCTTAGGCGAAGCCCTGCGACGGTAGTACATCAAGATCGTCACCACGCCGTCGTGCTGACGGAACTCTTCCCCGACACTTTGCTGGATCGGAGTCCGGGGATCGTCATCGAGCTGAACGTGTGCTAAAACTCGGAGGTGCCGTAGTTTCGGTGCTTGATCGGTCGGGCCGTGAAGATGTACGACTACATCAACCGCGTTGTGCTAACGCTTCCGCTGTCGGTCTACAAGGGTACGTAGATCACACTCTCCCCTCTCGTTGCTATGCATCACCATGATCTTGCGTGTGCGTAGGAAATTTTTTGAAATTACTACGTTCCCCAACAGGGTGAACCCAATGAAGACATGCCTTCCGGCGGGCTGAGCCTGGGCGGGTCATGCACGCTGAGCCATCTTGATGATGTTGGTGCAGATGTCCGGCTCAGGGCCCGGCTCGCCAATCTTGCCGATAAGGACGTGGATTCCGCCAAAGGGGACCTGGTACCCGTACTCAATTGAGCCGGCCTCAGGGCCCCAACATGCATCGTGGATGTAGAGCTTGCCGCGACGACTCTTGGTCATCTGGCCCACAGCTTATCCCTTGAGCCCTTCGAAGCTACCCTTTAAGAACTCAAAACCACCATGCGCTAGCCCCACGGTGGGCACCAACTATCGTGGAAGTGTCACGGCAGATGTCCTCATGGAAGGACTTAGTTGTGGAGCCATTGCGACAAGGTTAACTTAAAGGGGTTAAACGTGACTGTCGGTGTCAAAACCGGCGGATCTCGGGTAGGAGGTCCCGAACTGTGCATCTAGGCCAGATGGTAACAGGAGGCGAGGGACACAAATTTTTACCCAGGTTCGGGCCCTCTCGATGGAGGTAAAACCCTACGTCCTTCTTGATTAATATTGATGATATGGGTAGTACAAGAGTAGATCTACCACGAGATCGGAGAGGCTAAACCCTAGAAGCTAGCCTATGGTATGATTGTTGTTGTGTATGTTGTCCTACGGACTAAAACCCTCTGGTTTATATAGACACCGGAGAGGGTTAGGGTTACACAAAGTCGGTTACAATGGTAGGAGATCTACATATCCGTATCGCCAAGCTTGCCTTCCATGCCAAGGAAAGTCCCTTCCGAACACGGGACGAAGTCTTCAATCTTGTATCTTCATAGTCCAGGAGTCCGGCTAAAGGTATAGTCCGGCCATCCGAACACCCCCTAATCCAGGACTCCCTCAGTAGCCCCTGAACCAGGCTTCAATGACGACGAGTCCGGCGCGCAGATTGTCTTCGGCATTGCAAGGCGGGTTCCTCCTCCAAGTAATTCATAGAAGATTTTGAACACAAAGATAGTGTCCGGCTCTGCAAAATAAGTTTCCACATATTGCCATAGAGAGAATAATATTTACACAAATCTAATCTGCTGACGTATTCCGTAGTGTGACACACCACGGCCAAGCCTTTATCCGAGTCGTTTTATTATCCCACCTCAGAGCGTCATGCGAGGCGGTTTCCTTGGCACGTCTTGGTAAAGCAGAGATCGTGTCCCCTTATTCTGGGATTCTCAACAATACGGGCGTGGGTAACCCAACCGCTTCTAGGACTCCTAGATTATAGGCAAGTCCAAATGGACACGGAGAGGACGCTTGATATTCACCCTGTTTATAAAGGGACAAGGCTTTTATTTTTCCCTCTCATGCTCAATCGAATCCTTCCCTGTCGGGTGGTAGGTGCGACATATGCCAATGGGTGGCTTATCATTGTGGGACCCAGTAAGACGTCACCGGTGCCTGGAAACGGGATGAGGCGAAGACATGCACGCCGGCGAATCTTACCCAGCTTCAGGGCTCTCCGTGGAGATAAAACCCCTACTGCTGCTCTGCAGGGTCTCTGCATGATCACTAGATGAACAAGTAGCTACACGATGCTCCTTGAGCTGTTCGGCGAGAGGAGGAAGAAGGGCACGGCTCGTTCTCTCCTCCTCCCTATGTGGTGTCTAAGACTAGCAGGGATCAACCCTTTGCATGGGTGTCCCGGGGGGTTTATATAGGCCTACCCCCCGGGGGTACAATGGTAATCCGGTTGGGCGTGGGGCCCAGCTGTCTGTGTCTACACTCGCTGGCTTCTGCGCCGGCTGCCGGCTCCTTGGTCGACAGGCAGGCCCCACTGTCCAGGGCCTGGTCGGGGGCTGGTTACTGTTGCTCAATCCTGGTGACGAGGGCTTCGCCGAGGTGGGCGTGGCTATGGTGCCGCCGTCCGGCGGGTGATTGCTGTAGCCTCACCGCGTCTTGTCTCCTTAATGGGGCGTCTCCTTTGAGGGAGGTGGCAAGCCGGCTGTGGGGAGCCGGCTCTATCATGGGCCGACTGGGGAGGCCTGGCCGCCTTCGGGTGTCTCTCTGCCCGAAGGGGCCCACCGCCCGTGGGCCGCGCTGGAAGCCCGTCGTGGATGACATCAGGGTCAATGTGGCAACAGTGCCGCGCCGGACGGGTCATGGCCACCCGTATGGCGCACTGTGCCAGGCGTGCTCCGGGATTCGGGGGTGGCAGGCTTCACTGTAGCCACGCCCCGTCACATCGCCATTATGTAGATGCAGACTTCGAGGGTACGATCTTGACTGCTTTGTGGGAGCCGGCTTCTTGGAGTCGGCCTTCTCGCGGCCGGCTTCTCAGAGCCGGCCCTCCCGTGGCTTTCTTCATGAGGGCTAAAGTCGGGTTGCCTTCCGATAGTCGGCAAGGGGAAGGCGGCCCCGCATCTTGGATTCTTGAGGGCCGGATCGGTTTGTAATTCTTTCAGAAGGGCCAGGGGGAGCCGGCTAGGATACCCATGGTTATTTACTCCGACAGTAGTCCCCGAAGCTGATCGAGCTTCGAGGCTGACAAAGGGACGAGAAGCTAGGTCAGCTTCCTATCCCGAGGGGCCGGCTTTGCTTGTGCGCGCCGTCTTCGGAAAGCTCCGCTTCTCGTAGGCGGGAACGCGGTCACCCTGCGAGCTGACCGCGCGCCATTCCGCGGGCCACGTGGCAAGGAAATCCTGCCAACGCACGCGCGCGACGGGACGCCGCCGCAGGCCCGGGCCCGCCACTCGTAGGCCTCGGCCCGAGCGCGGATCTTCTGCGGCCCACATGGACCGCTCGCCTTCCCGCGGCGGTTTTATTATGCCATCAGGGCACAATAATCGCGAGACGTGGGGGAGTGGGCGCAGTTGATCCCCACGTTCCCCCATGCCGCGGCTCCTCGGCTCCGCCGCGCGGGTCTATAAGTAGGAGGAGGAGGGGGAGCGGCAGAGGCTCGCACTGTAACACCCCGGATGTAACTTTCCCTTTTTGTACTCCAACTCTTGCCGTTTCCGACATTAAGTTATTTTATTTTCTCGGGTTCGGGTTTTGCCTCCGTGTGTTGTTGTCGTTTTCATGCATCTCATATCATGTCATCATGTGCATTGCATTTGCATACGTGTTCGTCTCATGCATTCGAGCATTTTCCCCGTTGTCCGTTTTGCATTCCGGCGCTTCGTTCCCCTCCGGTGGTCATTTCTAGCTTTCTTTCGTGTGTGGGGATTAAACATTTCCGGGTTGGACCGAGACTTGCCAAGCGGCCTTGATTTACTACCGGTAGACCGCCTGTCAAGTTTCGTACCATTTGGACTTCGTTTGATACTCCAACGGTTAACCGAGGGACCGAAAAGGCCTCGTGTGTGTTGCAGCCCAACACCCCTCCAATTTGGCCCAAAACCCACCAAACTCTGCTCCATGTCCTAGAGCGTTCGATCACGATCGCGTGGCCGAAAACCGCACCTCATTTGGACTCTCCTAGCTCCCTCTATGCCTATATATAGGTCCTCCTCGAAAATTCCGGATCAAACCCTAGTCCCCCTCCTCCTCCAGCCGCCGGACAAAAATCCGGACGGCCGGACGTGTCCGCCCGATCCGCCCGGGCCAATCTCGCGAAGCCACGTGGCGCCCGCCCACTTCGTCGCCTCCCGCCGCCGCCGGCCCGCGGGGCCCGCTTCTGGCCCGCGGGGCCCGTTCCCCTCCGCCCCTCCGCGCCAGGCTCCAGGGAGAGGAGCTCCCGAGCCGCCGCCGGCCGCCTTTGCCTCGCCGCCGCCGCCGTGAGCGCCATTGCCGGCCGCGGAGCAAGCCGCCGCGCCCCGCGCCGCCACCGCGCTGCTCCGCTGACCGGAGCCGGGCCCGGCGCCGCCAGCCGCCGCCCCCACCGACCGGCCTCGCCTCCCCTCTTCTCGCCGCCGACCACCACGACGCCATCGCCGGCGACCTCGGCTCCGGTGAACAGTGCAACGTCGCGCCTCGGATTGCGTGCGCGAGATCCAGATCTGGGATCTAGGTCATTTTTTTGCTAACTCCCGAAATTGCAGATCCAAGTGCCTCTGTTCGGGGCCCCGTAAATTTGCATCCGTAGCTCCGATTTGGGCATATAGCATATCAAAATGTTCATCTCAGAGAGTACATCATTTCATTCCATTGCATCATTTTCATTTGAGCTCATCTTGATGCCCGAAATGCTGTTAGAAGAGGGCTACTTGAATTAATTGTCAGATCTGTTACTCCGTTTAGCACTTTTGTCATTTTTGCCATGATTAATCTGTGCATGATATGCCCGTGAGTTCTTCATATGTTTTGTTAAGGGTTTTGTCATCTTTCCAGAGGTGCAACCCATGTATTTTTAGGATGTGTGTGGTGACTTGTGCAAGCTTGCAAAGTGGTGCACTTGCTAATTCTGTTTTCAGGGACTTAGTGATTTCACTAAGTCCTGGGTTTGTTTATCTCATGATGCCATATGTTCATGTTGTTTCCTAGTGATCCTTGCCTCTTTTGAGGATAATCAGTAAGGGAGTTTTGTTAATATTGTAGTTCTCTATCCATCCATGTCTTTTTTTTGCAATTATGGAGCACCCTAGCTTGAGTCAATCGAGCTCTACTTTTGCTTCGTTGCGAATCTGGGCAGATCGTCAACTTGTTTGCGATTTTGCCGATGTTATTATAGTTGATCCGTGCATGCTATGCCATTGTTCTTGCCATGTCTAGCTTGAATTTTGTGCCTTATTAAGGGATGTATGCTTCTCTTGCCATGACTTGCACCTTGGTGAGGGCATCGAGCTCGTAAACATGCCTTCATGAGTTATGTTTCAGCATGTCCCAGTTTTTCTCCAAGTCTGAAAACCGATTATGTTTTTGCTATGTTCGTGTGCTTGTTAGTATATTTTGTGATCCCTTTTGACTCAAGGTCACTAAGGGACTTTTGTTAAGCTTGTTGAGTAGCTCCATGCCATGTCTTTCTTTGTCATGTTCAGGTCCTGTAGCATGTTGTTTTGTTGCTCCGAAGAGGGCTATATGATCTGAAATTCCAGACAAGTGTTAATTTCACCAAGTCTGAGATCTGTTTGTCATTTGCATTTTTTCCATGCTTGTTTGAACCTGTTAATGGATGAATTGGCCATAGCTCAGTGCTAGACTTTTGTTAAGCATCTTGTGTGAATGCCTGCCATGTATTTTGTTGTCATATTTCGGTGCTGTAGCATGTTCATCTCATTGCATTTAGATGCCTACTTGCTGTAAATTACAGACCGGTGTCATTGTTGAATCGCTTGCCATTTCCAAACCGTAACTCCGATTCCGGCGTTCTTTATATCGTTTTCAAGCGATTTCATCTCATCTTTCCAGTGGCACACTTGGAATTCCATGTTGAGGCCAGGTTCATGCAATTCCTGTCATATCATGCATTTTGCATCCCGCATCGCATCCCGCATAGCATATCATCTTTGCATCGTGTTGTTTGAGTTTGCACGTGGTTGATTGTATCCTTGTTGCTTGTTTGTCTTGTTTGGGTAGAGCCGGGAGACGAGTTCGCTAACGAGGAGCCCGTTGAGTTTGCTTTCGAGGATCCAGTCAACTCTGACAACTGTGTAGGCAAGATGATCATACCCTCGAAATCACTACTATCTTTGCTATGCTAGTTTGCTCGCTCTTTTGCTATGCCATTGCTACGATGCCTACCACTTGCTTGCAAGCCTCCCAAATTGCCATGTCAAACCTCTAACCCACCATTGTCCTAGCAAACCGTTGATTGGCTATGTTACCGCTTTGCTCAGCCCCTCTTATAGCGTTGCTAGTTGCAGGTGAAGATTGGAGGCCATTCCTTGTTGGAACATCTTTTATTTACTTGTTGGGATATCATTATATTGCCTTGTTATCTTAATGCATCTATATACTTGGTAAAGGGTGGAAGGTTTGGCCTCTCGCCTAGTGTTTTGTTCCACTCTTGCCGCCCTAGTTTCCGTCATATCGGTGTTATGTTCCCGGATTTTGCGTTCCTTACACGGTTGGGTTATAAATGGGAACCCCTTGATATTTCGCCTTGATTAAAGCTTTTCCAGCAATGCCCAACATTGGTCTTACCATTTGCCACCTAGCCTCTTTTTCCCTTGGGTTTTCCGGAGCCCGAGGGTCATCTTATTTTAAACCCCCCCGGGCCAGTGCTCCTCTGAGTGTTGGTCCAAATAGAGCCACTTGCAGCGCCACCTCGGGGCAACTTGAGGGTTGGTTTTAGTTGTACGTAGTGTTCATCTGAGTGTGCCCTGAGAAAGAGATATGTGCAGCTCCTATCGGGATTTGTCGGCACATTCGGGCGGTGTTGCTGGTCTTGTCTTAACCTATCGAAGTGTCTTGAATTACCAAGATACCGAGTCTGATCGGAACATCTTGGGAGGAGGTCTATTCCTTCGTTGACCGTGAGAGCTTGTCATGGGCTAAGTTGGGACTCCCCTGCAGGGATTGAACTTTCGAAAGCCGTGCTCGCGGTTATGGGCAGATGGGAATTTGTTAATGTCTGGTTGTAGATAACTTGAACCTTAATTTAATTAAAATGAATCAACTGAGTGTGTTACCGTGATGACCTCTTCTTGGCGGAGTCCGGGAAGTGGACACGGTGTTGGAGTAATGTTTGCGCAGGTTGTTCTCTAGCTTCTCGCTCGTGCTTTGCCTCCTCTTCTCGCTCTCTTTTGCGAATAAGTTAGCCACCATACTTGCTAGTAGCTTGCTGCAGCTCCACTCATATTTTACCTTGCCTTACCTATAAGCTTGAATAGTCTTGATCGCGAGGGTGCGAGATCGCTGAGTCCCTGTGGCTCACAGATTACTATTACACCAAATGCAGGGCCTGATGATTCCGCTCCAGGAGACGCGTATGAGCTCAAGTGGGAGTTCGACGACGACTCTCAACGATACTATGTTTCCTTTCCCGACGATCAGTAGTAGTGCCCAGCCGGGGGTGAACGGGACCGTTGTCGCATGTTGGGTTCTCTTTATTTTGGCGCCATAGTCGGGCCATGAGTGTTTGGATGATGTAATGTTATTTATGTACCTGATTGACGTGGCGAGTGTAAGCCAACTATGTTATCTCCCCTTCTATTATTATATTACATGGGATGTTTGTGAAGATTGCCTAACTTGCGACATATTCCTTCAATGCAATTATATCTCTAAGTCGTGCCTCGACACGTGGGAGCTATAGTCGCATCGAGGGTGTTACAAGTTGGTAATCAGAGCCTTCCCTGACCTTAGGAGCCCCATTGCTTGATCGTTTTTAGCGGCCGAGTTGTGTCTAGAAAAATGTTTTGAGTCTTTTAGGAATTATATATCGGAGAGTTTAGGGATTCTTTTTTACTTCCCATTCTCCTCATCGCTCTGGTAAGGCATCCTGACGTAGAGTTTTGACTCTTCTCTTCTCAAATTTCACTAAATGTTTTTTAGGATCACGCGGGTATCTTGGAATCGTTCCGATAGTTTTATGATGAGAACATTGTCTTGGTGCCTCCTGTCAGGGGTTTAGTGGAAGTGTCCCGGGGAGTTGAGCTCTGAGGTGTTGTCATCATAATTTTATCGTTGCAGTTCTGGAATACCTGAGTTTAGTACGCCGACATCGAAAATCTCTTTTATGCAGTTCGTTGGTGAGATAACCTCGACTCCACCCAGTACTGGGGCGGGAGTTTGGGAGTATCGCCATAACTTGTATAACAGATGCTTTTCGAAGGTTGAGGTAGATGGTTTCCGAAGGTTTCTTGGTTATGTGTTGAAAGATGGATACAGCTGGATGTAGGAATTGCTAGTTTGGGTGAGATATTATGCTTCCCCTGTATCCCCAACACCTGATTGCATAACCGGAAAGGTTCGGGAGTTTCATAGGTGGGAATTCTAGTAGCTCTAGTTTTTCTTCCACGGATATTGGTTTGAGATTGGGATTTCTTACCTATTATTCGTTCTTGATCCGTACCTTGTTGATTTATTTCTCTACCTTAATTCTACGTGGCTTCTCAATTTATGGATATGTGACCATTTCAAGAGGAATGCATTCGTTCATTTTGTTCGGATGTGAAGACTATATGTTGCAATTTTCATTCCGTTGGATTCAGCTTCAATATTTATCTGTCAATGTGCTAATGGTGGTCAACTTCTTCAGGATGGCTACTCCAACGCGCACGACTCCGAATCCTGATCCGCCACCACCTCCACCTCCTCCGGAGGCATGGCAAGCTGTGATGGTCGCAACCAATGCAAACACACAGCTGATCATGCAAATTCTTCAAGAGCGCAATCAAGGCAGTCAAGGGAATCAAGGCAGCAATCAGAGTCACTTTGCTACACTCAACCAGTTCCTTGCTAAGGGGCCAAAGACTTTCAGCAATTGTGTTGAGGCAACCGATGCTGACGATTGGCTTGTGGATCTGTGCAAGCATTTCGAGTGCAGTAATGTCAGGACTGAGGACTTTGTTAAGTTCGCTTCCTTCCAACTCAAAGATCAAGCTGCAGAATGGTTCCAGCAGTACAAGGACTCCATAGGTGGACGTGTTATCACTTGGGATGATTTCCGTCGAGATTTCCGAGCTCATCATATTCCGCAGAGCGTGGTTGAAAGCAAGCGTGAGGAATTCCGCAATCTGAAGCAAGGCTCTTTGTCTGTCTATGACTACAACAAGTTGTTCCAGAAGCTCGCCCGCTTTGCCAAGCAGGACGTCCCTGATGAGAAGAGCATGATATACCAGTTCAGGGGTGGTCTCAGAGAAGAAATTCAGCTAGCTCTTGTTCTCTTTGAGCCCTTGAGATACGATGAGTTCTACAACATGGCACTAAAACAAGAGGCTGCTCAGTTGAGGTGTGATGCTTCCAAGAAGCGAGTCAGAGATGTTACTCCTTTTTCCTCTACTCAAGTGGCCAAGCAGCAGAAGTTTTGGCTTCCTCCTCCTCCGTTCCGTCAGCCGTATCAGCAGAAGAGCAAAGGTGGCAGTGGTTCTTCCCACCCACCCAACCCTGGCTTTCAGAACAAGACTTCGTCTCAAGCTCCAAGATCGAGTGCTCCGTATCACCGTCCGCTTTCAGAGGTCACGTGCAACAAGTGCCAACAGAAGGGTCACTATGCCAACAAGTGTCTCGACCAGAGGCGTCTTCCTCCTCCTCCTCCTGTCAGATCGACAAGTACAGCTGTGGTCAAGCATAACCCCAAGCACGCCAAGGTCAATTTGCTGAATGCAGCTCAGGCAGAGGACTCACCAGATGTGATCATGGGTAACCTTCCTGTTAACGATGTTCCTGCAAAAGTTCTTTTTGACACTGGTGCATCGCTTTCTTTTATTTCAACTCCATTTGTGGCCAAGCATGATTTTTTGACCGAAAGGATTCCTGTTCCATTGAAGATTGTGTCTCCGGGCAAGCAAATGACTTCTAACAATTGCGTCCCGGATGTCTCTATCATGTTGGGCGATTACAAGTTTCTCTCTTCTCCGGTGGTTCTTGGTAACTCAGATATCGATCTTATTCTCGGAATGGATTGGCTTTCTAAGCACAAGGCACATCTTGATTGTGCAGCCAGGCAGATTCAATTGACTCATTCGTCTGAGCATGTAATTGTCTTTGCCGCTCGTGATGATACTATCCGTCTGTTTTCTCTCAATGAGAAGGGTGAATTGGATGCTATCTCTCAAATTCCAGTCATTTGCGAATATCAAGACGTCTTTCCAGAAGAGCTTCCAGGAATGCCTCCGCACCGGCCAGTTGAATTCGTTATTGATCTTGAGCCCGACACGGAACCTGTGTGCAAGCGTCCTTACAAGCTCGGACCTGAAGAGTTGAAGGAGCTGAAGAAGAAACTCGATATGCAAGAGAAAATGGGTCTCATCCGGCCTAGTTCTTCTCCGTGGGGTTGTGGTGTTCTTTTTGTGAAGAAGAAGGATGGAACGGACCGACTTTGTGTTGATTACCATCCAGTGAACAAGAAGACCATCAAGAACAAATACCCACTTCCCAACATCAATGATCTGTTCGAACAACTCAAAGGTGACCAAGTATTCTCCAAGCTTGATCTCCGTATGGGTTATCACCAGATTCGCATTTGTGAAGAAGATATTCCCAAGACAGCATTCAGAACAAGCTTTGGTTCATATGAATACACTGTCATGTCTTTTGGCCTTGCCAACGCTCCTCCGACGTTCTCTCGCATGATGAACTTCATCTTCAACGCCTACACCAATGACTTCGTTTTGGTCTATCTCGACGACATTCTGGTTTTCTCCAAGAATAAGGAAGATCATGCCAAGCACTTGCGTTTGGTTCTTGATAAGCTCAGGGAACATCAGTTCTACGCCAAGTTCTCCAAGTGTGAATTTTGGCTCGATGAGGTTCTTTATCTTGGTCATATCATCTCTGCCAAGGGCATTGCCGTGAATCCTGAGAAGGTGTCTACAATTGTGAATTGGGAACCTCCTCAGAACGTGAAGCAACTCCGTAGCTTCCTCGGTCTCGCAAGCTATTGCCGAAGATTCGTTGAAAACTTTTCTAAGATCGCGAAGCCTCTCTCTAATCTTCTTCAGAAGCACGTCAAGTACGTTTGGTCTCCGGAGTGCGATATTGCTTTCAACACTTTGAAAGAGAAGTTGATCACTGCTCCAGTTCTGACTCCACCTGATGAATCCAAGCCGTACGAGGTCTTTTGTGATGCCTCTCTCCAAGGTCTTGGCGCAGTATTGATGCAAGAGAAGAAAGTTGTTGCTTATACATCTCGCCAGTTGAAGCCTAATGAGAAGAACTACCCCACTCATGATCTCGAGTTGGCGGCAGTTGTGCATGCTCTTTTGACTTGGAGACATCTTCTATTGGGAAGAAAAGTGGACATTTTCACTGATCACAAGAGTCTCAAGTACATCTTCACTCAGCCTAATCTCAACCTCAGGCAAACTCGATGGGTCGAAATGATTCAAGAGTATAATCCGAGTATCGAATATACTCCAGGAAAGGCCAATGTGATTGCTGACGCTTTGAGCAGGGCTTACTGCAACAGTCTTATTCTCAAGCCTTATCAACCCGAGCTTTGTGAAGCTTTCCGCAAGCTTAATCTGCAAGTTGTTCCTCAAGGTTTCCTTGCCAACCTTCAAGTCTCTCCTACCTTAGAAGACCAGATTCGCCAAGCCCAGCTTCTTGATGCTATGGTGAAAAAGGTGAAGATTGGGATTGCCAAGAGTCAGTCCAAGTACAAGTGCTACCGCCTTGATGACAAGGACACTCTCTTCTTCGAGGATCGAATTGTGGTACCCAAAGGTGACCTCCGTAAAGTGATCATGAACGAGGCCCACAATTCTCTCCTCTCCATCCACCCTGGGAGCACGAAGATGTATCAGGACCTCAAGCAAGCTTATTGGTGGACTCGAATGAAGCGCGAGATCGCTCAATTCGTGAATGAATGTGATGTCTGCAGAAGAGTGAAGGCAGAACACCAAAGGCCAGCTGGTCTCCTCCAACCTCTTGCCATTCCAGAATGGAATTTTGACCACATTGAAATGGACTTCGTGACTGGGTTTCCAAAGTCCAAGCGTGGCAATGATGCTATATTTGTTGTCATCGACAAACTCACCAAAGTGGCTCACTTTCTGCCTATCAAAGAGTCGATCACTGCAGCTCAATTGGCGGAACTCTATACCTCTTGCATTGTCTCTCTGCACGGTATTCCTCAAGTGATCTCTTCAGACCGTGGAAGCATCTTTACCTCAAAGTTTTGGGATTCTTTCCAGAAGGCCATGGGCACTAACATCCGCTTCAGCACATCTTTCCATCCTCAAACAAGCGGTCAAGTCGAGCGTGTCAACCAGATTCTTGAAGATATGCTCAGGCCTTGTGTGATCTCCTTCGGCATGAAGTGGGAGGATTGTCTTCCTTATGCTGAATTCTCCTACAACAACAGTTTTCAAGCAAGTTCGGGCAAGGCCCCATTTGAAATTCTGTATGGCAGGAAGTGCCGTACCCCTCTCAACTGGTCTGAAACCGGTGAACGTCAGCTTTTGGGTAATGACTTAATCACAGAAGCAGAACAAATGTGCAAAGTCATTCGTGATAACCTCAAAGCAGCCCAATCCCGCCAGAAGAGCTACTATGATAGTAAGCACCGTGATTTGGCTTTCGAGATTGGAGATCATGTTTACCTCCGTGTCTCTCCTATGAAAGTTACTCGTCGCTACGGTATCAAAGGGAAGCTTGCCCCCAGATACGTGGGACCTTTCAAGATCGTCAGCAAGAGAGGAGAACTTGCCTATCAACTCGAGCTTCCTTCAAACTTTGCAAATGTTCATGACGTGTTCCATGTCTCTCAGCTTCGAAAGTGCTTCAAGACTCCTGACCGCACCGTCAACTTCGAGGACATTGAGCTCCAAGAAGATCTCTCTTATCGTGAGCACCCAGTTGCTATTCTTGAAGAGACTGAACGCAAGACTCGCAACAAATCAATAAAATTCCTCAAAGTCAAGTGGTCACACCATTCCGACTGTGAAGCTACCTGGGAACGCGAGGATCACCTCCGTTCTGAGTACCCGGCGTTCTTTCAGTCCTAGATCTCGGGACGGGATCCTTTCGTAGTGGTGGAGTGTTGTAACACCCCGGATGTAACTTTCCCTATTTGTACTCCAACTCTCGCCGTTTCCGGCGTTAAGTTATTTTATTTTCTTGGGTTCGGGTTTTGCCTCCGTATGTTGTTGTCATTGTCATGCATCTCATATCATGTCATCATGTGCATTGCATTTGCATACGTGTTCGTCTCATGCATTCGAGCATTTTCCCCGTTGTCCGTTTTGCATTCCGGCGCTTCGTTCCCCTCCGGTGGTCATTTCTAGCTTTCTTTCGTGTGTGGGGATTAAACATTTCCGGGTTGGACCGAGACTTGCCAAGCGGCCTTGATTTACTACCGGTAGACCGCCTGTCAAGTTTCGTACCATTTGGACTTCGTTTGATACTCCAACGGTTAACCGAGGGACCGAAAAGGCCTCGTGTGTGTTGCAGCCCAACACCCCTCCAATTTGTCCCAAAACCCACCAAACTCTACTCCATGTCCTAGAGCGTTCGATCACGATCGCGTGGCCGAAAACAGCACCTCATTTGGACTCTCCTAGCTCCCTCTATGCCTATATAGGTCCTCCTCGAAAATTCCGGATCAAACCCTAGTCCCCCTCCTCCTCTAGCCGCCGGACAAAAATCCGGACGGCCGGACGTCTCCGCCCGATCCGCTCGGGCCAATCTCGCGAAGCCACGTGGCGCCGCGCCCACTTCGTCGCTTCCCGTCGCCGCCGGCCCGCGGGGCCCGCTTCTGGCCCGCGGGGCCCGTTCCCCTCCGCGCCAGGCTCCAAGGAGAGGAGCTCCTTAGCCGCCGCCGGCCGCCTTTGCCTCGCCTCGCCGCCGTGAGCGCCATTGCCGGCCGCCGGAGCAAGCCGCCGCGTCCCGTGCCGCCACCGCGCCGCTCCGCCGCCCCGCGCCTCCCCGCTGCCCTGCCGCGCCGCCCAGCCGCCGTCGTCGCCGACCAGCCCGCCGGCGAGCTCCGGTGAGGATCCGGCGATCCTTGGGAGGCGCGCCCCGATCCAGATCCGAGGCAGCTACAATAACCCTAGGAGGTGTTTTTTTGCTAACTCCCGAAATTGCAGATCCAAGTGCCTCTGTTCGGGGCCCCATAACTTTGCATCCGTAGCTCCGATTTGGGCATATAGCATGTCAAAATGTTCATCTCAGAGAGTACATAATTTCATTCCATTGCGTCATTTTCATTTGAGCTCATCTTGATGCCCGAAATTCCGTTAGAAGAGGGCTACTTGAGTTAATTGTCAGATCTGTTACTCCATTTAGCACTTTTGTTATTTTTGCCATGATTAATGTGTGCATGATATGCCCGTGAGTTCTTCATATGTTTTGTTAAGGGTTTTGTAATCTTTCCAGAGGTGCAACCCATGTATTTTTAGGATGTGTGTGGTGACTTGTGCAAGCTTGCAAAGTGGTGCACTTGCTAATTCTGTTTTCAGGGACTTAGTGATTTCACTAAGTCCTGGGTTTGTTTATCTCATGATGCCATATGTTCATGTTGTTTCCTAGTGATACGTGCCTCTTTTGAGGATGATCAGTAAGGGAGTTTTGTTAATATTGTAGTGATCTATCCATCCATATCTTTGTTTGTAATTATGGAGCAGCCTAGCTTGAGTCAATCGAGCTCTACTTTTGCTTCGTTGCGAATCTGGGCAGATCGTCAACTTGTTTGCGATTTTGCCAATGTTATTGTAGTTGATCCGTGCATGCTATGCCATTGTTTTTGCCATGTCTAGCTTGAATTTTGTGCCTTCTTAAGGGATGTATGCTTGTATTTCCATGACTTGCACCGTGGTGAGTGCATCGAGCTCATAAACAGGCCTTCGTGAGTTATGTTTCAGCATGTCC
Organism: Triticum urartu; assembly: GCF_003073215.2. NCBI lineage: Eukaryota > Viridiplantae > Streptophyta > Magnoliopsida > Poales > Poaceae > Triticum > Triticum urartu. Next base: position 167,007,194 of record NC_053025.1, read on the forward strand.
CAGATTTTCTCCAAGTCTGAAAACTGATTATGTTTTTGCTATGTTCGTGTGCTTGTTAGTATATTTTGTGATACCTTTTGATTCAAGGTCACTAAGGGACTTTTGTTAAGCTTGTTGAGTAGCTCCATGCCATGTCTTTCTTTGTCATGTTCAGGTCCTGTAGCATGTTGTTTTGTTGCTCCGAAGAGGGCTATATGATCTGAAATTCCAGACAAGTGTTAATTTCACCAAGTCTGAGATCTGTTTGTCATTTGCATTTTTGCCATGCTTGTTTGAACCTGTTAATGGATGAATTGGCCGTAGCTCAGTGCTAGACTTTTGTTAAGCATCTTGTGTGCATCCCTGCCATGTATTTTGTTGTCATGTTTGGGTGCTGTAGCATGTTCATCTCATTGCATTTAGATGCCTACTTGCTGTAAATTGCAGACGGTGTCATTGTTGAATCGCTTGCCAATTCCAAACCGTAACTCCGATTCCGGCGTTCTTTATATCATTTTCAAGCGATTTCATCTCATCTTTCCAGTGGCACACTTGGAATTCCAAGTTGAGGCCAGGTTCATGCATTTCCTATCATATCTTGCATTTTGCATCCCGCGTCGCATCTCGCATAGCATATCATCTTTGCATCGTGTTGTTTGAGTTTGCACGTGGTTGATTGTATCCTTGTTGCTTGTTTGTCTTGTTTGGGTAGAGCCGGGAGACGAGTTTACTAATGAGGAGCCCGTTGAGTTTGCTTTCGAGGATCCAGTCAACTCTGAGAACTGTGCAGGCAAGATGATCATACCCTCGAAATCACTACTATCTTTGCTATGCTAGTTTGCTCGCTCTTTTGCTATGCCATTGCTTCGATGCCTACCACTTGCTTGCAAGCCTCCCAAATTGGCATGTCAAACCTCTAACCCACCATTGTCCTAGCAAACCGTTGATTGGCTATGTTACCGCTTTGCTCAGCCCCTCTTATAGGCGTTGCTAGTTGCAGGTGAAGATTGGAGGCCGTTCCTTGTTGGAACATTTTATTTACTTGTTGGGATATCATTATATTGCCTTATGTTATCTTAATGCATCTATATACTTGGTAAAGGGTGGAAGGCTCGGCCTCTCGCCTAGTGTTTTGTTCCACTCTTGCCGCCCTAGTTTCCGTCATATCGGTGTTATGTTCCCGGATTTTGCGTTCCTTACGCGGTTGGGTTATAATGGGAACCCCTTGATATTTCGCCTTGATTAAAGCTTTTCCAGCAATGCCCAACATTGGTCTTACCATTTTCCACCTAGCCTCTTTTTCCCTTGGGTTTCCGGAGCCCGAGGGTCATCTTATTTTAAACCCCCCCGGGCCAGTGCTCCTCTGAGTGTTGGTCCAAATAGAGCCACTTGCAGCGCCACCTCGGGGCAACTTGAGGGTTGGTTTTAGTTGTACGTAGTGTTCACATCTGAGTGTGCCCTGAGAAAGAGATATGTGCAGCTCCTGTCGGGATTTGTCGGCACATTCGGGCGGTGTTGCTGGTCTTGTTTTAACCTGTCGAAGTGTCTTGAATTACCAAGATACCGAGTCTGATCGGAACATCTTGGGAGGAGGTCTATTCCTTCATTGACCGTGAGAGCTTGTCATGGGCTAACTTGGGACTCCCCTGCAGGGATTGAACTTCCGAAAGCCGTGCCCGCGGTTATGGGCAGATGGGAATTTGTTAATGTCCGGTTGTAGATAACTTGAACCTTAATTTAATTAAAATGAATCAACTGAGTGTGTTACCGTGATGGCCTCTTCTCGGCGGAGTCCGAGAAGTGGACACGGTGTTGGAGTAATGTTTGCGCAGGTTGTTCTCTAGCTTCTCGCTCGTGCTTTGCCTCCTCTTCTCGCTCTCTTTTGCGAATAAGTTAGCCACCATACTTGCTAGTAGCTTGCTGCAGCTCCACTCATATTTTACCTTGCCTTACCTATAAGCTTGAATAGTCTTGATCGCGAGGGTGCGAGATTGCTGAGTCCCTGTGGCTCACAGATTACTATTACACCAGATGCAGGGCCTGATGATTCCGCTCCAGGAGACGCGTATGAGCTCAAGTGGGAGTTCCACGAAGACTCTCAACGATACTATGTTTCCTTTCCCGACGATCAGTAATAGTGCCCAGTCGGGGGTGAACGGGACCGTTGTCGCATGTTGGGTTCTCTTTATTTTGGCGCCGTAGTCGGGCCATGAGTGTTTGGATGATGTAATGTTATTTATGTACCTGATTGACGTGGCGAGTGTAAGCCAACTATGTTATCTCCCCTTTTATTATTATATTACATGGGATGTTTGTGAAGATTGCCTAACTTGCGACATATGCCTTCAATGCGATTATATCTCTAAGTCGTGCCTCGACACGTGGGAGCTATAGTCGCATCAAGGGTGTTACACGCATGCTCTCCCTCACTCCGCCCCTTCTCACCTTCCTTCTTCTTCTCTTCGCTACCGCAGCAACCCATTGCCGCGCCGTTCTGCCGTCTCTTCGTCTTGCTCCCCGCCGCATCGCTCCCATGGCGCTGTCGAGCTCGTGGGATGGCTCCAACATCCACGAGGACCACGTCGAGTTCCTCCGCCGGACGCGACGCCTGCCAGGCGAGAACTTCGTGCGGGTTCGTCAAGCACCGGCGAGGGAGATTTCGCCGGCACCGGAGGAGGGCGAGCGGGTGATCTTCCGCTCGCACTGCCTGCGCGGCTTCGGCCTCCCGGCTAGAGGATTCTTTCGAGCCTTCCTCTAATTCTACCACCTCCAGCCGCATCACCTCACGCCCAACGCGGTGATGCTACTATCGGCTTTCGTCACCCTGTGCGAGGGCTTTCTTAGGGTTCTCCCCACTCTCGAGCTCTGGGGAGAATTCTTCCAAAGCAAGCTCGGCACCATCGTCGCGGGCGTGCCCGCCCCCTGCGGAGCCTTCATTGCCATGAGGCGGGCGAGCGAGAACAATCCGTTCCCTTCCATCCCGCTGATCCAGTCGGTGAAGCTCTGGCAGAAGTCCTACTTTTACGTGAAGAACGTCGCCCAGCAAGGCGACTACGTCAACCTGCCGGCTTATGTAGCCGGCCCACCGGCTGGGAGGCAACCTTCGTGGAGCTACCGGGCCAGGTTGTTGTCCCAGGCCGGGAATGCAGCCGTCTCCCGGCTTCGGGTGATGATCCAGTCAGAGGGCCTGACCGGAGCCGACTTGGTGGCCGCCTTCGTGGAGCGCCGGGTACTTCCACTCCAAGGCCGGCCTCACATGATTTGCCAGATGAGCGGCCGCTTCGACCCGTGCCGGCTGAGCACCAGGGAGATGCCTCATGCAGAGGTGTCTTACATGGTGAACTACATCTCCAACTGCAAGCTCGCCGAGGATTGGCGATATGGCAAGGAGCCGTATTCCCGTGCCAACCCTCCGCCTGCCGTAAGTTTTTTCTTCTTTTCTTCATTTTTGTAGCCGGCCTCATGATAGCCGACCCTTGATCAATTGGTTTTCCTTTAGCAGAACCCTCTTCTTCCGCCGACAGCCGGGGCCGCAGGGGTAGAGCGCCAACTCCTCCCCGACCGCACGGTGGACGACGCCGACGATCCGGACCTAGGAGCGGCCGCCATGGAAGACGCCATCGTGGGGGAAGGCGACGAGGCAGGAGGCGCGCGGCCCGGAGCCGGCTTCGAGGACTGGTCGGACGACGACGAGGTCGAAGCCGCCCCGCACCGCCAGCCGACGCTTGATCATCAAGGCGCGGGCTCGTCTGCCGCGCCGGCTGCCCGTGGCGGCGCGCAGAAGCGCCGGGCCGCGTCGACCTTCTTCGGCAGCCGGCCGAAGAAATCCAAGGCGTCCACGGCGGCGACCAAGCGGGATGAGGCGGCCGCGAAGGCGGCCCGCTTCCGCAAGGCAGTCAAACAACCGCAGGCGATCTCGGCGTAAGTCGTCGAATGTCTTGCATATATTTTTTTGTTGTCTTTTTCGACCGAAACTCTTCTAAACCTTTCTTTTCTTGCCGGACAGGGTGCCGCTTTCCCTTGAGCGAGGTCCTGGCGGCTCCGTAGTCGGGCCGACTGGAGGGTCCTCAGGCTCCCGTCACGTGGATCCCCGTGCCGACCTTAGGGAGGCCACGGAGCGGAACGCACGGGAGGCGCGGGAGGAGCGGGAGGCGGCGGAGCGAAGGACCGCCCAGGCGACGAAGGAGCAGGCCGATGCGGCGGCCAAGGCCCGGGCGGAGGCGGCAGCCGCGGAGATGGAGGTGGAGGCCTCGCACAACCAGCCTCCGCTGCTCGTCGTTCCCCTCCGCGCCGTGGCCCCTGACATTCCCGTGCCCCCGTCGGAGGAGGTCGACCAAGGCCCGCCTGTGATGGAGAGGAGGGAGGACCACGTGATCTTCGTGGAGGGGGCGTCGTAGACGGCGCCGACTGGAGCGGGCCAAAGCGGCCAATCAGCTGCGGCGCTAGAGCAGCCGTCCGGGGGCGGGCCGGAGGCAGGGGCCGGCCTCGGGGTGCAGTCGGCATTGCGCCGGCGCGCAGGGGGTGGCACCTCCGCACCGGAACCGCACCGAGCTGCGGGCGCTAGCCAGACAGTGGAGGCCTTGGAGGCGGCAGCACCAGCACGTCCGAGTGGACTCCCAGCGGGGGGACGGGCGAGCTGAACGCGGTGGCCCAGGAGGTTCGGAACCGGCTTCAAGCTAAGGCCGCCTCGCTGCAGCGATACACCCAAGAGTTCCTCGCGACGCGGGCCGTCATCCGGGTGAGTCTTCCGGCCTTAGTTATTTTGCTCTTTTGATTTCTTCCATGGGGGCGCGTCAGTGCACCCACTGGGTGTAGTCCCCGAGTTCCGAGTCGGCTGCTGCGCAGGCGGCTTGGAACTTACTAGGTCCTGACAACTTAACTTATCCTCGCCTCCTGTATAATCTTCCAGGAGTATCATAACCTCCGTGCAGCCGCCTTCAACTCCTAGGCTCAGGAGCTGGGCCGGAGAACCGAGGACCTGACCAGCAGCCAGAGTGCATGCTTTGTCTCGTTCATCTCCTATGGGGGCGCGTCAGCGCACCCACTGGGTGTAGTCCCCGAGATTCGGGCTGACTGCTTAGCAGCCGGGTCGGATCTTCCTTGACGACTTCTTCCTTATTAATTTTTCCTTTGTCTTCATGCTCGCAGGAGCCAATGCCGACTTGAGGGGGCAGCTCAGCGGTGCCCAGGCCGCCCTTCGCACCAAGGAAGCCGAGTACAACGCCTTGGTCCTGGAGCGTGACCGCCTGGCCAAGAAGTTGGCCGACCAGGAGGAGAGCCACAAGGCGGCCTTGAAGAAGGTGCAGGACAGCGAGCACGCCCTGAAGGCCGAGTTCGAGACCGAAGCGGCGGGCTGGCTGAAGCGAAGCAGGCGCTGAGCGAGGGTTTCAGTCGCATCGAGGATCTGATCGACGGTAAGCTGCCCTCTTCACTCCCTGCTTGCCCCTTGATCCCTGATTTGTGTTCTGACTTGTGCTGCTTTTGTTCTCTGTGCAGACTACTTTCCCGGCTACTCTGTCTTCGCCACCCAAACCATCGAGGCCCATCGCGAGGTGCGCCGGCAGGCGGGGGCTGAAATCGCGCCGGATGCGAGCCAGACGCTTGAGGAGCAACTCTTGGTGGTCCAAGCCCGGCTGCAGCCGGCTCACCGTATGCTCCGCCACCTCCAGCGCGCCGGGGCGCAGGTGTTGGCCGCCCTCTGGCCAAGCGAGACGATTCCCCGCACCCCGAGTCGGACTGCTGACTGGCTGGAGGTTGCGGTTGGCCGCTTTGAGGCCTGGAAGGCATCGGCAGCCCGGCTTGGAGCTGGGCGGGCGCTGGAGTTCGTCTGAGCCTGGTATCCGGGGCTGAACCTGGACCAGCTGCGCACCTGGCGGCTGGAGACCGACGAAGAGATGGAGGAGGTGTGGCCGGCTATCGCTCAGCGCGAGTGTACGGACATCAGCGTCTTCGCTCCTGAAATTAATGACGACGGTGTTGCCCAGCCAGAGGAGTGATTCGGGCTGGACCCGGCAGCGGGTGAAGACTCGACAGAGGAGATCGCCTCCAGCGATGAAGGCGGAGACGACGAAGGAGAGGAAGGCGAAGATGTTGAGCCGACCGGTGAAGCGGCCAGCTAGCCTCAGCCTGATTGTGCCTCCGGCAACGAGGCGCGTGCTAGCGCGCCCTCTGCGGGAGGCTGTGATCATGCCGAGGTTCGCCAGCCGGCCACTCCTCCAGCCGGCATTACCGTCTCCACCGACTTGCCCGACTCGCCAGTCGCTCCATTGGCTTAATCTGCCATCCTTGTTTTTTCCTGCTTGTTGCCTTTTGAACAATTTTATTAAACTTGCGCAGTTCCACCCACTGGGGTGTATTCGAACTATGTTGAATGCTGGCCTTTTGAAGGTCTTTTATGTAAATATTATTGTGTGTGTGTTTGGTTTCCATTCATGTATGCTTTTTATCCTTAGGCTGTTTCCTTTGCCGCCTTCCCCTTTTGGGAAGGCAAGTACTCGAGCTTTCTTAGATTGAAGCGAGGTGAATGGAAGCCGGCCGGCTGGCTACTCTGGTAGTCGGTCGGTGGTGGGAGAAAGACCGACTTTTGTTATATTAGTCCGTTAGTCCCTAGCCGTTTTTCGTGTGGGTGTCCTTTCCTGCCTTTAACTCTTGCCAGCCGGACAGCCGGTTCTTCGATCTACGACTTTTGGCAAGAGAAGGCTTGGGAGCCGGCACACTACTTATCTGACTGCGGGTAGGACTTCTAATATAACTCCAGGAGGCCAGTCCCCGGGCCGACTAGTCGAACCCGGTGCCGGACGAAAAAAGTGAATGTAATGCCAAGGTCATATGCATGATACTTTTCATTCATAGCTAAAAGATGGCAGTCCCCGAGCTCTCCTCGGGGGGCCTATTGTCTCGTACTTAGTACAAAAGTTAGTGTGATACATACTGCATTTCAACTGTAAAACCTTCGGAGGAGGTTGGCGTTCCATGGTCGTTCCGAATCCTTGCCGAAGTCGTCTCTCTTTCGTGCCTTCGGCTTCTATGCGTCAATCAGGTAGTAGGAGTCGTTGCCTAAGGCTCTGCTGATGACGAAGGGGCCCTCCCAAGGGGCCGAGAGCTTGTGCTGGCCGGCTGTTCGCTGGATCAGCCGGAGCACAAGATCGCCCTCTTGGAAGGATCTTTTCTTGACCTTCCGGCTGTGGTAGCGGCGCAGGCCCTGCTGATAGATGGCGGACCGGCTGAGGGCTAACAGCCGGCCCTCTTCCAGCAGGTCGACGCCGTCTTCTCGTGCTTCCTTGGCCTGGGCTTCTGTTTACATGGTTACCCGAGGCGAGTCGAAATCGATGTCAGTTGGGATGACCGCCTCGGCACCATACACGAGGAAGAAAGGAGTGAAGCCGGTTGGCTTGTTTGGTGTAGTGCGCAGACTCCAGAGGACGGCCGGCAGCTCATCGAGCCAACAGCTGGTTGAACGCTTCAGTGGTACAACCAGTCGGGGCTTGATGCCGGAAAGGATGAGGCCGTTGGCTCTCTCGACCTGGCCGTTTGACTGCTGGTGGGCAACGGACGCTAAGTCCAACCGGATGCCTTGCATCGTGCAGAAACGTGCCAAGGCTCCCTTGGCGAAATTCGTGCCATTGTCGGTGATGATGCTGTGTGGCACGCCGTACCGAGTTGTTATATCTGCAATAAATGTCACGGCAGTCGGCCCATTCCGCTTCTTGATCGGCTTTGCCTCAATCCATTTGGTGAATTTGTCCACGGCGACAAGCAGATGTGTCATGCCGCCGCGCGCCGTCTTGAATGGGCCCACCATGTCAAGTCCCCAAACGGCGAAGGGCCAAGTGAGGGGAATGGTCTTGAGTGCTGAAGCCGGCATGTGTTGCTTGGAGCTGAAGAGTTGGCATCCTTTGCAATGTTTAACTACCCCCTTGGCATCATCCAAAGCAGTCGGCTAAAAGAAACCATGGCGGAAGGCTTTGGCGACGAGTGATCTTGAGGCCGCATGGTGGCCGCATTCTCCTTGGTGGATGTCTCTGAGGATTGCAATGCCCTTCTCTTGCTCGACGCATCGCTGGAGGACTCCAGTGACACTGCGCTTGACGAGTTCTCTATTGACGATTGTGTATGCTCCGGCTCGGCGTTGGACTTGTCTTGCCTCTGTTTCGTCAGCCGACAGATCTTGGTTTATTAGGAAGTTGAGGATGGATTGAGCCCATGATGGAGCTGCGACTTCTTCTATTGTCAATACGGCTACTGCGACCAGGGCGGGCGGGCTGGGTGGTGAAGTGCTGGAGTCGGCCGCCGCCTGTTGTGTTGGTGCAGTCTCCGGGCCGACTACCGCAGTCCCCGAGCTGGGTTGTGGCAGTCCCCGGGTCGGGCGTAACTACGGAAGTCCCCGAGCCGCCTGCTGATGTCCCCTGGCCGACTATCGAAGTCCCCGGGTCACCTTCTTGGTTCTTCGAGCTGGGCCCGACTGTATCGGGGTCAGGCGGTACGAAGATGGAATCGGACTCTGGAGACGGCTTGATAGACGGCTTGAGGAGGCATTGTAGAGAGACATCGGTTGGTATTGCTTGCCGAGTGGAGCCTATTCGAGCGAGGGCATCAGCTGGCTCGTTGTCAGCTCGCGGTACGTGGAGGAACTCGCATCCTTCAAAATACCCACTGATCTGCTGAACGAGGAAGCGGTAGCTTGCCATATTTCCGTCCTTGGCATCCCAGTCGCTGGATGATTGCTGGACCACCAAGTCCGAGTCGCCATAACATAGGATCCGGCGAATGCCGAGTTCTTTGGCAAGCCGAAGCCCGTGTATGAGCGCCTCATACTCGGCCATGTTGTTGGAGGCGGCAATGTGAATTTGCAGCGTGTATCTGAGCTTGTCGCCTTTGGGAGAGGTGAGGATGATGCCGGCTCCCAAGCTGGTGCGCATCTTGGACCCATCGAAGTGCATGCGCCAATGAGTGGAGTTGGGAGCTGGCGGTAGGTACTGGGTCTCGGCCCAGTCAACGAGGAAGTCGGCCAATGCTTGGGACTTGATGGAGGTGCGAGGCTGGTAGAAGATCGTGTAGGGGGCCAGCTCGATGGCCCATTTCGCCACCCGGCCGGATGCATCTCGGCTGCCTATGATCTCGGCCAGCGGGGCGGTGCATACAACCGTGATGGGATGCTCTTGGAAGTAGGTCTCCGGCTTCTTGGCGACGAAGTACATGCCGTAGCACATCTTCTGGTAGTGCGGGTAGTTCTGCTTTGAGGTAGACAGCACCTCGTTCAAATAGTACACCGGCCTCTGGACCGGCTGGGCTCGGACCTCTTCTGGGCGTTGGACTACGATGACGGTGCTGACCACCCGGCTGGTTGCGGCAATGTAGAGGAGCATGGGCTCTTTCTCAGTCGGCGCTGCCAGGACAGGCGGCGTGGTCAGCATCTTCTTCAGCTCGTGAAAAGCTTGGTCGGCTTGGTCATTCCACTCGAAGTGGTTGGTCTTCTTCATGAGGCGGTAGAGGGGAAGAGCTTTCTCTCCGAGCCGGCTGATGAAGCGGTTCAGGGAGGCCAAGCATCCGGTAAACTTCTGGACGTCTCGAAGTTTGGTGGGAATCGCCATTCTCTCAATGGCCTTGATCTTTATTGGGTTGCATTCGATGCCGCGTTCGGAGACCAGGAAGCCTAGGAGATGGCCGGCTGGCACTCCGAACACGCATTTCTCGGGGTTGAGCTTGATTTGGAACCGGCGTAGGTTCTCAAATGTTTCCTTGAGGTCTTCCAGCAAGGTGCCGCGCTTCTCTGTCTTCACCACAATGTCGTCTACGTAGACGTGGGCATTTCTGCCGAGCTGCTTGAGGAGGCACTTCTGCATGCAACGTTGAAAAGTGGCACCGGCATTTCTCAAGCTGAATGTCATAGTCAGGTAGCAGAAGGCTCCGAATGGCATGATGAAGGCGGTCTTCAGGCGGTTTGCCGGATCTAACTTTATCTGGTGGTACCCTGAGTAAGCATCCAAGAAACTCAACAGCTCGCATCCGGCTGTGGAGTCTATCACTTGATCAATCCTTGGCAGGGCAAAGGGATCTTTGGGGTAGGCCTTGCTGAGGCTCGTGTAGTCTATGCACATGCGCCACTTGTTGTTCTTCTTTAGCATGAGGACCGGGTTGGCGAGCCACTCTGGAAAGAAAACTTCCATAATGAAGCCGGCTGCCAGAAGCCGGGCTATCTCCTCTCCCACAATCCTTCTTTTCTCCTCCGACAGTCGGCGGAGGGATTGTTTGACTGGCTTTGCGTCTTCTCGGACGTGTAGTTTGTGCTCAGCGAATTCCTTCGGAACACCCGGCATGTCCTTGGGGGACCATGCAAAGATGTCTCAATTCTCATGGAGGAAATCGGCGAGCTCACCTTCCTATTTGCTGTTTAGGTTTGCCCCGATGACGGCAAACCTCTCTGGGTGCTCAGGGTCAAGAGGTATCTTCTTCGTCTCCTTGGCCGGCTGGAAAGATCCTTGAGCATCATGCTCCTTGGGATCGGGGGACAAGGCCAACTGTTTGCTGGCCATGGCCACGACTCGGTCCAACATCTTCTTTTCTTCGGCAAGCACAAGGGACTCGGCCAGCCGGCTGCTGGCTGCTGCGCACTCGGAGGACTTCTTGTAATCGCCGGCTATGGTGATGATGCCCTTGGTGCTCGGCATCTTCATCTTGAGGTATGCATAGTGGGGGACTGCCATGAACCTGGCCAAGGCAGGCCGGCCAAGCAATGCATGGTAGGGGCTCTCCAGGTCCACCACTTCAAACCAGATCGCTTCCTGGCGGAAATGCTCCTTGTCCCCAAAAAGTACATCAATCTTGATCTTGCCAATGGGGGCGCAGGACAGGCCGGGTACGATGCCATGGAACACAGTCCGAGTAGGCATGAGTTGCTTCGTCTTGACATTCAGCTTCTCCAGGGTGTCACGGTACATGATGTTGATGCTGCTCCCGCCGTCTATCAGCACGCAGGAGAAACGGGCGGCGCGTCTATCCGTTGCAAGGGTGGCATCCGAAACCAACTTACAAGAGCCGGGAGACGGCATCACCTCTGGGTGGTCGGACCGGCTCCAGCTGATAGGTTTTTCTGACCAGTGCATGTGCTCGGCGGGGTTGGCAGCGACCATGCTGACTTCTTGGTGCTCTCGGCGTTTGCTGCACCGGTCTTCGGCCTGGCTTGTAAAGATGACATAGGCGGCATGCTCGTCAGGGAACTCATCGTGCACGGCTCCGACTGTGGGCCGAGCGGCCGGCGGCTACGGAGCCGGAGGCGGCGGACCGGCAGGCGGAGGCGGCGCGAGCCCTTCGCCTTTGGAGATTCGGGTGAGCCAGTGGCACTTCCGAGTCGTGTGGTTGGATGGCTTCGCGCCGCTGTGGAACTTGCACGGGGCATCGAGAGTCTGCTCGTAGGAGAAGGATGACTGCCAACCCGGCTTGCCGCCCCTCTGCTTCTTGGGTGCGGGCCGCCCTTCGGGCTGCTCGTCTTCGACTGTGGCCACCTGCCGACTGGTGTTCTGGTGTGGGCGTCGGCTGGAGTCCCCAGCCGACGTCTTAGGCGCCGGGTTGAGTACCTTCCCGGACGCGTCTACCCGGAGTTCGGTCTTCATTGAGGAGTCGGCGGTGGCGTACTTGTTCGCTATGACCAGAAGCTCATCGAGGGTAGTCGGCTCGTCGCAGAGGAGCTTGTGCTTGAGGAGGGTGCCCTCTCGGCACCCGACAGTGAAGTATTCTATGGCGTGCACCTCGTGCACCCCTTCGCAAGAGTTGCGGAGCTCGGCCCAACGCATGAGGTAGTCGCGAGTGGACTCGGCGAGGCCTTGTACGCACAAGGAGAGCTGTCTGGTCTTAGGAGCCCGCTTGTAGGTGCTGGTGAAGTTGCGGACGTAGGCTTCTGTGAAGTCTAGCCAGCTGTTGATGCTGTATGGCTTGAGGCTGTTGAGCCAGGTCCGCGCCGTGCCCTGCAGCATGAGGGGCACGTACTTCACGGCAACGCACCTGTTGCCGTTGGCTATGCTAACCGCCGTGGAGTAGTCGATCAACCAATCTTCCGGCTTCACGGAGCCATTGTACTTTGGCGTGTCTCTTGGGAGCGAGAACCCATTGGGGAAAGGCTCGTCGCGGGTGCGGGGGTCGAAGCAAGGCGGGCCGACATCGTCTTCTTCTTCCAGCGCCAGGGATCACGCCAGGCGGTCGATCCGATGGCGGGCGTCGTTCTCGCCGACTCCTTCGCGGCGACCTAGCCGGCCGCTGAGAGTCGGATGCGCAACAGGCGGTGGGGTGGGATATCTCTCTCCACGGGGCCGAGGCGGAGGCGGGTTGCCCCGCCACTCCACGGCCCGGGGGTGGCCTTCTGCGTCTCGTTCGATGGAGACTCGGGTTCGGCTTCGGCTAGCAGCCGGCTCTTTCTCGTGCCGCGCGCAGGTTTTACCCATAGTCAGCGTCCGGGACGTCGCGCCGTGATCTCGGCACGGGGGAGGGCTTTCCGCGCGGGCGTCGGCTTCGTGCCGCTGCGCGGCTGCATCGATTAGCTGCTGGATGCGTCGGGTCATGTGGGGGAGTTCTTCGGCCCCCAGTCCATCTAGCTCGTCTACGGCCGCCTGGGCGGCGCGCAGGTTCTTGAGTGGAGTGGTGTAGACTGGGCGGTCGACTCCTAGCGTATCGGCAACGACAGCGCCGCGCTGTCTGACAACGCCGGCCCGGCTGGGCCCGCCTGGGGGCGGCGTGCCAAAGGCGGCGCGGTCGGCCTCGCGTCGGTGGGCCTCAGCGAGGCGTCTCTTGGAAACTAACTTCCGGCCCTCCGCGAGGAGGGCGAGGCGGCGAGCCTCCAGTGCTTCAGCGTCGGCATCGGCCGGGAGGGGGATGGACAAGTCGTGGACCGCCGCGTGCGGGGCGTCGTGGGCACTCTCGTCAGAAGCGCCGCCGTGGCTGATGACCATCACCTCGGTGGTGACAGCGTCGCAGCCATCGGCCCGGGGAAGCGGGTCGTTGTAGATCGTGACGTCGGTGGGGAAAGTGTCGAGTGAGGCCGTGTCGGAGTCAACAGGCATCGGATCGGTGGAGCCAACTGACTCCAAGTCCACAGCAGGCTCGCCGGAGACGTGGAGCTGGCCGAGGAGGTTGACGAGGTGGTCGGTGCCCGCGTCGGAGGCGAGCTCGTCGGAGATGAGGGTCTTGTCAAGGAGATCGGCGAGGCCGCTCGCCGCACAGACGTTGATGACGCCTTGCAGCGCGTCGTGGCAAGCGCCATCAGGCGTGCTGGGCTGGCTACGCTCGCAGGGGAGGAAGAGGGTTCCCGTCCAGAATAGGTCTCCGGACGACGGTGCACCTAGCCCCACGGTGGGCGCCAAATGTCGGGTGGTAGGTGCGATATATGCCAACGGGTGGCTTATCATTGTGGGAGCCAGTAAGACGTCGCCGGTGCCTGGAAACGGGATGAGGCGAAGACATGCACGCCGGCGAATCTTACCCAGCTTCGGGGCTCTCCGTGGAGATAACACCCCTACTGCTGCTCTGCGGGGTCTCTGCATGATCACTAGATGAACAAGTAGCTACACGATGCTCCTTGAGCTGTTCGGCGAGAGGAGGAAGAAGGGCACGGCTCGCTCTCTCCTCCTCCCTATGTGGTGTCTAAGACTAGCAGGGATCAACCCTTTGCATGGGTGTCCCGGGGGGTTTATATAGGCCTATCCCCCGGGGGTACAATGGTAATCTGGCTGGGCGTGGGGCCCAGCCGTCTGTGTCGACACTCGCCGGCTTCTGCACCGGCTGCCGGGGCCCGCCAGCTGGTGGGTCCCGCCAGCTGCCGGCTCCTTGGTCGACAGGCAGGCCCCACTGTCCAGGGCCTGGTCAGGGGCTGGTTACCGTTGCTCAATCCTGGTGACTAGGGCTTCGCCGAGGTGGGCGTGGCTACAGTGCCGCCGTCCGGCGGGTGATCGCTGTAGCCTCACCGCGTCTTGTCTCCTTAATGGGGCGTCTCCTTCGAGGGAGGTGGCAAGCTGGCTGTGGGGAGCCGGCTCTATCTTGGGCCGACTGGGGGAGGCCTGGCCGCCTTCGGGCGTCTCTCTCTGCCCGAAGGGGCCCACCGCCCGTGGGCCGCGCTGGCAGCCCGTCGTGGATGACATCAGGGTCAACGTGGCAACAGTGCCGCGCCGGACAGGTCATGGCCACCCGTACGGCGCACTGTGCCAGGCATGCTCAGGGATTCGGGGGTGGCAGGCTTCACTGTAGCCACGCCCCGTCACATCGCCGTTATGTAGATGTAGACTTTGAGGGTACGATCTTGACCGCTTTGTGGGGGACGGCTTCTTGGAGTCGGACTTCTCGCGGCCGGCTTCTCGGAGCCGGCCCTCCCGCGGCTTTCTTCATGAGGGCTAAAGTCGGGTTGCCTTCCGATAGTTAGCAAGGGGAAGGCGGCCCCGCATCTTGGATTCTTGAGGGCCGGATCGGCTCGTAATTTTTTCAGAAGGGCCAGGGGGAGCCGGCTAGGCTACCCATGGTTATTTACTCCGACATTCCCCCACCTCAAGCTCAAACGCCCAAAGTTCAGGTCAGGTGCTCCGAACCTTCAGTCATGTCCGGATCTAGCCTTCAAGGTCGATAGGTGCCTTCCTCCATCACGGAGGAAGACATCAAAATGTTGAGGGAGGACAAATATCTGACCGCCGAGATCTTGCATCGTCTGCCTCCTCGAGGGCAGGCCGTCCCCACCCCCAAACCCAACGAAAATGTCGTGTTCGTTTCCCACTTCCTCCAAAGTCTAGGCCTTGCTCTGGATCCTTTCGTCAGGGGTTTGATGTTTTATTACGGGCTAGACTCCCATGATCTAGCTCCGGACTCCTTTCTTCATATCACGGCATTCATTGTCGTGTGCGAGGCCTTCCTCCGGGTTACCTCTCACTTTGGCCTATGGCTCAAGACCTTTGAAGTAAAGCCGAAGATGATCGAGGGGCAACATGCAGCGTGTGGAGGTGCCTCAATACGCAAGATGACGGGAGCTCCGTGGCCCAAAGGTTCCATCCCAGAGGTGTCTGAATTTTGGCAACAGGAGTGGTTCTACATCACGGCTCCTAGAAGTGCCAAGTGGGAGGCCGCCCCTGTTTTCCGCTCGGGCCCTCCACCACAACTGATGTCATGGATCAGTAGAGGTCTGAGCTGGGGTCCAGCCAAGGACGTGCCTATACTACAAAGCCGCATTCGAGATCTCTTCAATGGAGATTTTAGTTTGGTTGCGGTAATACAAGTTATGCTGGTTCGTCAAGTCCAGCCTTGCAAACGCCGGCCTCTTCGCCTGTGGGAGTTCAACCCCGAGGGACCGCGTGTCATTCAAAATTTTCTTGGCCTGACGCACGAGGAGATGTACAAGTCATTCTTCGAACCTCAGGTGGAGTGTCCGGAAATCACCGAGGACGTGGGCCTGAGTAGTAACCGCGCCGCCGAACAGGTAAGGCATCTTTCGACCGAACATACTATCTCTCCTTTGTTACGAAGTTATTTCTGAGGGTTCGCTTTTTGACTAGGACTGGCTATCAAAGGCGAAGTTGATTCGGTGTTCAGCCCCCCTCCCTGAGGGTTTGGAAAATCCGGTATTGGAAAAGATGCTCCAGACTGCACCTTGCCCGGAGCCCTTGGAGGAAGATACTGTGGAGGACAATACGGGCGGACGCGGGCCACCAACGCTGCCCATTCTAACCGAGGGAGCGAGCGTCTCCATGAAGGAAGACGACCAGAAGAGGAAAAGGACTGCGCCCGGGGATTCGGAAGCTGAAGCTTCCAAACGGGAGAAGAAGTCTCCCACAGAGGGTCCTACCTTGGGGGGCGCTGTTGCCGCACAAAGTCCGCGGGGGGATCAATTCTCCCGCGAGTCGTAAGTGACCCGAAATACTTTAATAGTACAGATATGCCATCTTTTTCTTCTGAGAAAATAACCACCGCATATGTCTTTGCAGTTCGGGCCTTAGCCCCTCTCAAATGAGCTCTTCTTCGGGGGATCTTCTTCCAGAGATGATGGAGAGCGAAACGCCTCCTCCGGACTCCTCCGCTCTGGAAGCGGGCGGCCCTAAAGTGTCGTCGTGGAGGGCCTCTCCGAGTCCGGTGAGGCCAGAAGATAATCCCATTGACCCCCGAAGCTCCCAGTGCCCGCCTCCCGAAGAGAGAAGACAAAAGAGTCCGGCACCGTCTAGTGTGCAATCTGATGTTCTGAGGGAGTTGGTGGGGCGAGCGGCCATCTCAGATGAACAGCGTGTGCTGATGAATACGGTGATGGAGAGAATATCGTCCGCCGAAAGCGGATTGCATGAAGCTTTTATGAGTCTATTGACAGGCTTTGAGGTACGTAAAATAATGTATGATAGTCTTGCACATGCTAGGTGTGCCCTGTGTAGATAGTAGCCCCTGAGACTCCGGTTGTCGTCGGAAACGATGATGAACAGAGGATCATATTCCTAGGTAATAACCATACTGCCTCTATGTGCAGGTGATGGAAGCTCCGGTGGCTAGCCGGACTAGCGAGTTTGCCCATTTGGAACGGCAGTTGGATGCGGCAGACGCCGACATCGAGCTTGTTAACAAAAGGCTTGATGAGGCACAGGGTAAGTGTCATTATCTGGTAAATGCCACATAGGAAGAGCAGCATGATGCCAGTATCTTTAATATGTTATGACTGCAGATGGAGCTGCCACTGTTGAAGCCTTGCGAGCAGAACTTTCCCGAGCCAAGGAACAAGCGAGGTTGGGTAATGCGGCTTCTTTGAAGGCAGCCGAAGAGTTGCAAGCCGAGAAGGCCGTGCATGGCGAGAGCCGAGACAAGATGGCCAAGTTGGCCATAGAATTAAAAGCCGCCGCCGACCGTTGCCGGGTTCTTGAAAAGGAAAACCAAGCGAAGGCATCGGACCTTGAGAAGGCAGCTGCGACGAAAAAGGACCTCCGCTCTGCTATGAGGGCAAAGAAGGAGGAGCTGCGGGAAGCCGGGGATATTGTAGCTAGGAAATCCTTTATGTTGCAGAGGAAGTTCGGAGATCCACGGTATGCCCCTCTAGATCGGCTGTGGAGTTCGGAGGATGTATATATGGATTTGGCGGCGAGCGCTGCCGATGCGGCCAAGTATTTCCAGGGTCAGACGGACCGTGAAGTAGACCAGCTGTTTTGGAGACAATTCCATTCTCCCGAGCGTCCTGTTTCATTGATTGACCAATTAGCCGAATGGGCCGAACTAAGTAGGTTGTCCGGACTCTCCATGAGGTCTGTTGTGGATCAGCTATGGCAGGAAAGGTCAAAACCAAACAGCTATTTCAGCTTGGTGCAGCAGTTCCTTGACGTGGTGCCGCGCATTAATGCGATGAAGAGGACGGCGTGCATAGAGGGCGCACAGATGGCCTTTGCCCGTGTTAAAGCATACTGGGCGGAGATGGATGCTACCACTGTTGCAGCGCGAGATTCGGCCATAGGTCGAAGGGCTGCTGAGCACTACTTTGAAGAAGTTCTTGAGGGTGCTCGTTTGGTAGAGACCCAGTGCTCAAAAAATATTATGTTTGAGTGATATGTAATCTCATTGTAAGAGAAATGCTTTTATAATTTTTATAAGGCTATTTTTATACTTTTGCCTGAAAGTAATATGATGCCTCCTGGGCGGCCGTTTATGTATACATGTGTATAACCTGAAAGATTGCAGCCGTCGGCTTCAACCCTCACGCATATAATGCGGAGGTGCTCGCAAAAACACGCGTTAACACTTAACCCAACGTCTTGGTCCTATTAAGGAGGTGATAGCGGAGCGAGCGAGGCAACCGGACTATAATGCTTTAGCACTTTCACTTAGCCATAGGAGTTTGACAGTGGGGCTACTAAATAGCCCCTGGTGGCTCTGCACTTTCCCGATCCCAGGGTGCGTACATGCCTGGCCAGAAAATGGCCCTTCGTTAAGGCGGAGGAATTCTAACATTCCAACAGGTCATCAAGTGGTTGACCAGTCTCACGCTATATCATGACAGTCAGTTTTTAGCTTTCTCTACTGAGGTGCTCGTCCGGATGAACCAGGGCACAATCGCAGTAGTTCTCCTGGTGCTACCTTAGCCGGTAAAGCGGAACGTAAGGCACCAAAACACAGGAGCCAGGCAAACCCAACATTTGACCAAAGACAATGATTCAGAGCTGATGCATATAGGGCCAAACTCGCAACGCCGAACACTCCCTAAGGTATTCGGTCTTTGTGGTATAAACCGGGCCTAAATAATGGCCTCTGTAAGAAGCCCCTTGTGTCCAGGTACGTGCATTGTTCTGGCGTGGCCACATGCCCAGACAGCAGCATCCTTCTCAACGGTGGATATGTATCAACAAGAGACGGTAAAAAAGGTTTACGCAGGGTCTTAATCTAAAAAGAATCCTTGGAGCGGGTCCTTGCTGCACGTCTGCGCCTGTGTCTCCGTTGTGGCGTATCCTGGACGGGTGTGGTACGATGATCGTCTGTAAAAGAGAGGAATTTAGGTGAAAAAGTTGTCGTGCAAAAAGATAGTTTGTTAAAGAAACCATGTATAATTCAAGATGAGAAGAAATTGCCACTCGTCTGCGCGTGTTGAGCCCCTTGTATTGACAAATAGGGGTGTGACCATTTATTCGGTATAAGTAGTGGCGCCGGACTCGATTAGTTGTATCTGAGGTCTTGACGACCTATTGGATGCTTTCGCTTGTCCGGGCGCCTTTAGTGTGCGGCTGCCAAGGCTGCCTCACTCTCTTCGGCGCGCAGAGATCGCTTGATATTTCCGTGCACTGTAATGATGCCACGTGGACTGGGCATCTTGAGTGTGAGGGAGGCATAGTGTGGTATTGCATTAAAGTGAGCGAAAGCTTCGCGTCCGAGCAGTGCTTCATAGCCACTTTGAAACGGAGCGACGTGGGAAGTTAAATGCTCGCGACAGAAGTTATCGGGGGAGCCGAATATAACTTGTAGTAGGAGGGAGCCCGTACAACGAGCCCCTGGGCCTGGCGTTACTCCTTTGAAGGTAGTATTGCTATGGCGAATTTGTGTTGGGTCTAACCCCATCACGCGGATTGTATCCTGATATATTAGGTTTAGGCTACTGCCGCCGTCCATCAAGACTCTTGTGAAGTGATATCCACCAATTACTAGGTCTAATACCAGGGCAGCCCATCCTGCGTGTTGGATACTTGCCGAGTAATCGTGATGGTCGAAAGTGATCGGTTGAGATGACCAGTGGCAGGACATGTGTCATTGGGTGCATGTTTAGGTCTCGTTTAAGGAATGAAAATAAATTACAAACTTGTCGTCGTCCAAAAACAATGAGAATCTCAGTTTTTAAATCCCAGTAAATAAAAAAGTCACCCAAAAAACATGAAACGTGGCATGGTTTCATGATATTGCACATATATGCCGTGGTAAAAAAATCGTCTAGTTTGAGAAGAGGCGCACACATTAGTAGCCAACGAAGTCCTTTTTGAAACAAAAAGCTGACACGTTAATATCGCAAATGGTTGTATTATATTTACCATGTCAAAATTTAACCATACTCGGTGGCGTGCATGCAGCTGTTTGATTAGACGGGACGAGCGCGAGAAGTCCGCCATGCAGCTTCGACGGGACGCGTGCGAGCAGTCCGCCGCAATGGCTCGACGGGACGCGTGCATCCTGTCCACCTTGCAGGCTCGACGGGACACATGTGAGCAGCAAGGCCGCCCATGCTCACCTAGAAGCGAGCTCTTTGACCTCCATGCACCAGCCGCCGCCCGCCTCGCTCACAACTTCTCCATTAATGGGTTAATTAAAGCACCTGGACGGAGGGTGTTTTCTTGTGATCCCATGGCAGCATTTGCTTTTTTCGTGTTTTAGACTAGTATTCCGCCCTAATTTAAATTGCCACATAGGGCAACGGATAATATGACCACAAATAAAATGGCAACGAATAATACGAAGACAAATTTACAATGGCGCACATAATAATTGTCTTACATATTCCGGATAATTTAAAATGCCACATGTGGCAAAGCCCGAAAGACATGGGGGCAAGAGAAGAAGGAAATTGCACACAACGATCTGGGTCGCTATTGTCTCTACTCATCGATGGAGCGCGGGGTAGAGAAATCCTCTAGCTCCTTCAATTCCTCATGACTTTTCTTGAAAGCAGCCACGAATTCCTCCACCTCCTGCTTGTGCTCAATCAGGAGCTTCCTCAAGCCACCCATCAGTTCCTCAACGACCGCTTTCAGCGTCATCTCCGAGGCACTGCTCTGCTCATGTAGCATCTTCCAGCCGGCGGCCTCCTCCTCCTTCTTGGCGACCAACTTGAGGAGCTTCGCATTGTCATCCATGAGTTTCTCGACGAGGCCGGTCGCCTTGTAAACTGGGGCATCGCTTGTAACACCCCGGATGTAAGTTTCCTTATTTATAACTCTGACTCTTGCCTTTTTCGGCTTTATGTTATGAGATTCCCTTCGTGGTTGGGTTTTTTTCTTTGTTCTGCATTTTCTTCATGTCATGCATTTCATATCATGTCATCATGTGAATCGCATTTGCATTCGTGTTCATCTCATGCATCCGAGCATTTTTCCCGTTGTCTGTTTCACAGTCCGACACTCCCACATGCACCCGACACACCCCTCTTGTCTCTTTTCGTGAGCGGGAGTTAAATGTTCTCTGAATGGGCCGAGATTTCTCAAGTGGCCTTGGTACACCACCGGTAGACCGCCTGTAAAATTTCGTTCCATTTGGAGGCTGTTTGATGCTCCAATGGTTAACCGGGTAACCGCAAAAGCCTTTTTTGTGTTGCAGCCCAACACCCCTCCAAAACAGCCCAATAACCCATCTCTACCGTCGGATCACGATCGTGTGGGCGAAAACCGCACCCCATTTGGACACTCCAAACTCCCTCTACCTATAAATAAGTGCACGCCTCCAAAAATCTCGCAGTCCAAACCCTAAAATTCTCCCCGCCGCCGCCGGACACGCCCGGATCCAGCCGGACAGTTCGCGCCACCGCCCTACACCTAGCGCTGCCTGCCACATGGCGCCGCCGGCCCGCGCGGGCCCGAAGGAGGCCCTTCGAACCCATCGACCGATCACCGCCGCCTCGCACGGGACCCTAGCGTCGCGCCGCTCCCGCGCGCCCCGCCGCCAACCCTCGCCGTGCCGCCCCTGCGCCGCCTCCACCGACCGCCGTCGCCTGGTGCCCTGCTCCGCGCCACCATGCCACGCGCCGCCGCCTCCGGCCACCGCGCCACCGCCCCGCGCCACCGCGCCTCACCGCCGCCCCGCGCTAGCTCGCCGCTCGCCGAAGACCGTGCCTCGCCGGAGACGTCGCCGGTCCGGATCTGGTGGATCGGGACCGGATCCACCAGTCACTCCATCCAAACACCGCCCTGCCTCGTCCCGTATCTCTCCGTCCCGGAACCACCTCGTCCCGCGTTGACTTTCGCGGAGGTGAAATTTCAGTAAGTCCCGTAACTCCCTAATATTTTTATGCCTCCTACAACATGTCATATCTCGGTGACCGTGGCTCCGAATCATGCATATGATATGTCGAAATGTTCATCTGATTGAGCTCTTCATGTTAGAAGGATTTCCATGCATGTTACTGTCAAGTATGATGCCATTTGCATTGTTTCAAGAGTGCTATAAAATGTTGACTGCTGGTACTTATGAGATCATGGTGATTTGTCATTTTTGTTGCATTTGATGTGTGCATCATATGAGCATGAGGTCTACATGTGTTTTCAACTACAACATTCCATATTTATATAGGTTCAAGTTTTGTATTTTTGTGATCTATGTGGTGACTAGAACAAGCATGCAAACTAGGCTCCATGATGTTGCTGTTTTCAGGGACATAGGATTTTGATGCCATGTAAACTTGATGTTACATTGAGATCCATGCTTATTTTGAGATACTTCAGTAAGGATGTTTTGAACTTGTGGTTATGCTCTATCCACTCATGCTCCTGGTTGCAATTATGGAGTGATCTAGCAAGTCATTGTCTTGCTCTACTTTTGCTATAAAATGTTCCTGGCAGATTGTTAACATGTTAATCAATATTGCCATGGTTGTTGCTAGTGATCCATGCATCCAATGAACTTGATATTGCCATGTTTAGCTTCATGAACATGTTTGGTTACTGTTGGTATGCTTGTTTTGTCATGCAATGCTTTGTGATGAGTGGCATGAGCTCGCAAAGTTGCTATCACAAATCTGTTTATGCCATGCTCTCTTTTTATGCAAAGTCTGAAACTGTTAATGGAACTTGCTATGTTTACATGGGTGCCATCATATCTTCTGTGCCTTTTTGGCTCATGTTCATTAGGGAATTTTGTTCTATGCATTTAGTAGAATCATGCCATGCCTTTAATTGCCATGATATGTTCCTATAGCACGTTGTTTGGTTGCTCCAAATATTGCTTCCTGATGTTGTTTTTGACATGTTAGTATTTTTACAAAGTTTGTGAAGCTGATATCTTTTGCACTTTTGCCATGCTTGTTTGTACCTGTTCTTGTGTGATTTAGCCGTAGCCCAGTGTTCTTGTTTTGTCAAGCATCTCTTTTAGATCACTTCCATATGCTTTGTTGCTATGTTGGACTGCAGTAGCTTAGATTCTTGTTGCATTCTAAGTGATATCGTGCTGTTAATCGCAGATTTGCGTCATTCTTGTTTTGCTTGCCATTTGCAAACCGTGCATCCGTTTCCGGTGATCTTTATATCAATTTCAACCGAAATCACCTAATCTTTCCAGCGGCATACTTGGTTTTCCAAGTTGATGCCTTGATCATTATTTCCCTTCCAGAGCACGCATATGCATTGCATATCATGCCATGTATTGCATCATGTTGCGTGTGCATTGCACCGTGATCGATTGTTGTTCCATTGCTTGTGTTCTTGCCTTGGGTAGAGCCGGGAGACGGGTACGTGAACGAGGAACCTGTTGAGTACGCTAACGGGGATCAAGCTTTCGACGACTCTGAGAACTTTGCAGGCAAGATGACCATACCCTCGAAATCACTTCTATCTTTGCTTGCTAGTTGTTCGCTCTATCGTTATGTTGCGCTACCTACCACTTGTTATATCATGTCCCCCATGTTTCCATGTCAAGCCTCTAACCCACCTTCCTAGCGAACCGTCGTTTGGCTATGTTACCACTTTTGCTCACCCCTCTTATAGTGTTGCTAGTTGCAGGTGAAGTTGAAGTTTGTTCCATGTTGGAACATGGATATGTTGGGATATCACAATATCTCTTATCTAATTTAATGCATATATATACTTATTAAAGGGTGGAAGGCTCGGCCTTTTGCCTGGTGTTTTGTTCCACTCTTGTCGCCTTAGTTTCTGTTATACCGGCGTTATGTTCCTTGGTTTTGCGTTCCTTACGTGGTTGGGTGTTATGGGAAGCCCTTGACAGTTCGCTTTGAATAAAACTCCTCTAGCAAGGCCCAACCTTGGTTTTAACATTTGCCACATAATACTTTTTCCTTGGGTTCCGTGCACTCAAGGGTCTTCTTTATTTTAAACCCCCGGGCCAGTGCTCCTTTGAGTGTTGGTCCAAACTAGGCGATGTCCGGCACCCCCTGGGCAACCAGGGTCTATACCAACCCGATGTCTTGCCCATCCGGTGTGCCCTGAGAATGAGATACATGTGACTCCTATCGGGATTTATCGGCACATCGGGTGGCTTTGCTAGTCTTGTTTTACCATTGTCGAAATGTCTTGTAACCGGGATTCCGAGACTGATTGGGTCTTCTCGGGAGAAGGAATATTCTTAGTTGACCGTGAGAGCTTGTGATGGGCTAAGTTGGGACACCCCTGCAGGGTATAAACTTTCGAGAGCTGTGCCCACGGTTATGTGGCAGATGGGAATTTCTTAATATCTGGTTGTAGAGAACTTGACACTTAACTTAATTAAAATGCATCAACCGCGTGTGTAGCCGTGATGGTCTCTTTTCGGCGGAGTCCGGGAAGTGAACACAGTCTTGTGTTATGCTTGAACATAAGTAGATTCATGATCACTTCTTGATCACTTCTAGCTTCTCCACCGTTGTGTTTCTTCTCTTCTCGCTCTTATTTGCGTATGTTAGCCACCATATATGCTTAGTGCTTGCTGCAGCTCCACCTCACTACCTTCTCCTACCCATAAGCTTAAATAGTCTTGATCTCGCGGGTGTGAGATGGTTGAGTCCTCGTGACTCATGGATACTTCCAAACAGTTGCAGGTGCTGATGATGCCAGTGTAGGTGATGCTACCGAACTCAAGTGGTAGTTCGACGAGGATCTGGGTCGTTACTACATTTCGTTTCTTGATGATCAGTAGTGGAGCCCAGTTGGGACAATCAGGGATCTAGCATTTGGGGTTTTCTTCCTTTATTTTGGTTCCGTAGTCAGACCTTTGATTGTACTTTGGATGATGTATGGATTATTTATGTATTGTGTGAA
Source organism: Triticum urartu (assembly GCF_003073215.2). Classification (NCBI taxonomy): domain Eukaryota; kingdom Viridiplantae; phylum Streptophyta; class Magnoliopsida; order Poales; family Poaceae; genus Triticum; species Triticum urartu. The sequence continues at coordinate 167,031,595 of NC_053025.1, forward strand.
GTGGCGATTGTAAGACAACTCTTTATCCCTTTCTATTCAGTACATGGGATTGTGTGAAGATTACCCCTCTTGCGACAAAACTACCATGCGGCTATGCATCTAAGTCGTGCCCCGACACGTGGGAGATATAGCCGCATTGTGGGTGTTACATCGCTGATCTTGAGCAGCTTCATAAAGCCGTCGACCAGCTCCTGCTGCGTAGTGACGCCAGCGAGAATGTCGTCGTCACCGGCGAAGGACTTTAGGAACTCCGGCTCGTCGCGATGGACGACACCACGAATGCGCTTGTGAGAGCCCTCGCGTGCGCGTGAGAGCTCGTTCGATGGCTCTGCGGCGCGCCCGGACATCTCTGCTGCGGCTGCGGCTTCACGGTGGGACCTCTCTAGTGCTTCCGTAGCCTTGGCTTTGCTACCTGGATATATGTCCACCCTAAACTCCTCCTACCGGTCATGGCGGAACGACTTGACAGAGAAAACCAGATTTGTGGGTGATGAGGAGAGGAACTGTGAAGTAATTTTCGAGTGGTTAGTTTTTATAGCCCGGTGCTAAGTGTGAACACATATTAGTCTGATAGGTGTGAAAATATTTGCAATTACTTATTGCATTGTAATCAACATTGTGACGAGAAACAAGGTCAAAATTTATTGATGGCAGAAGGTTGACCATGTGGTTGCTCGCCGTTGAGCCGGCCGCGGCGCGCTCTGCTCTCGCGTCCCTGCGCGCGCTCTGCTTGCCGTTGAGGCATAGTTACGATGGTAACTGTTAATAATTCTTAATTATTTTCTTATATATTCAGGATAATTTAAAATGCCAAATGCGACAAGGCCCAGAACACTCACGACCTACATATTCATACAATTATAATAAAATATAAGCTAAATGGCTGAGCTGGCAGCCTTCCGACGATGGTCTTGTCGGACTCCATAATCAGCATAGCACCGTTGCGACCGTTCACTCCGAGTGTCCCGACCCGCCTCCGCCTACGAGCTGCTAGTGCTGGGAGGCTCTTGGGGATGCTGGTAAATCTGAGAACGGGTTAATAACTGGACCATAACTAAACTATGCCCGTACACGTATCTCTCTAAACCAAACCTGAACCATAACTAGATAATACCATTTTTAGCCTAACCAAAACTGCACCCAATAATTTTCCACCCAAACCGATTCACACCCAGTACATAGCCATGGGTATAAACCCAATACATAACCATATTCAACTTCAGTTTAACAGTAACATGCCAAACAATAATTTAACAGAAACATTCAACTACAGTTTTACAGTGACATGTCGTTTCTGAATAGGCTACTACTGGTTAGGCTACTTTCTCTGCCACACTGAAACAGAACAAAGTAGAACATCAAACAAACAACGGCAATAGAACAAACAAGCAATATTGGCAGAATCATCAGCATCTTCGTCGTCGGCATATGTGAGATGACTTTACTACTTGATAAGGTCTGTATCTCACAAACCAAGCTGCAACACTTCCGGACCACCATGGTAAACCACTGTTGAATCACAGAGAGAGTTCTATTAGATCAATACAAAACCACAATTCCATATAAAAATCAGTGATAAGCATATCTACAGTATGGATGCTATCCAGCCAATAAAACAAAATATGTTTCTTCTATCAATGAAAAAAGATGAAATGAAACTAGCCACTGTAACTGGCAACAACAAACTTTTGTTTCTGGGTTCCTAGAATGCCAGTTATGAGCTTTTAAAGATTTAAAGACATATTTTTTAAGTACATCATCTTTTATTTCTAAGCAACAATACTGACTATGCTCATGATTTGTGTTGTTACCGTACAACTTAAACCACCCATCTCCACAGCAGTACAACTCCAAACAGAACCTATGTACTTGGTCATGCTAGTACAGCGAATTTTACTCTGACTAGTGATGACACTTTCAAACTGAATTTCATCAGGTTTGCCTCTTGTATGCAGTCTGCAGGCATTATGTTCTTTAAGTCTTGGATCAACAACATCAACATGTTGGTGTGACACCATCCAAATCATCAGGCTAATGAAGAATGCAGATCACAGAGGAGAGGAAAGGGCATGTGAGATTACCTTACTCCTTGGGGAAGTCGTGGACAGAGGAGAGGAGGAGCAGTAGCAGCAAGCTTGGACTGGATGACGGCGCTATCGACGAACTCGAGGGCAGGGGCACCGGATGCTCCTCCTCGTTGATGGGGGAGGGGAGGCGAGCGATTGTAGGGGAGGGGCTGGACGAGGGGACGCGGCGAGGTCGAGGGCGGAGGCGAACCCTATCCGCCACACGCAGGAGTGTTGCAGCTAGGTGGAGTACCCCCTGCAGGAGACGACGGAGCAGGTGGCCGGCGCCGTGTTCGGTGAGACAGGATGTGCCGTCGAGGGAACCGGCCAGGCCCGCGAGGGAGAGCGCGAGGAGGAGCGCCCCGTGCGGGAGGAGGAGGCCCACTTCCGTCGGCGAGGCGGCGCCGCCGTCCGAGGAGGCGGCTGGCGTGGTGGAGGCCTAGACCCTGGAGGATGGAGGGAGGAAGAGAGATGTAGTCAGGGTTTGCCGTATGGGCTATCGGCCTATCGTGGTGTTGCCTTGAGTTAGCGCGAATGCGTGATTAGACTTTCTCTGGGGCGAGGAACCGGTTGGACCTATAGTTTACACCCGTGTTAGACTAAACTTGTTAAGCCCATAACCAACTATACCCGACTTAGTTTTTCTAAGTACCCAAAACCAAACCAAACTAAGAAAAGCTTAGCCCCAAAAAACTAAACCGATCAAAACCAGAAGAAAAACCAAACCATTTTACCCGGTTATTTAAAAACTATTCTCAAATTTAGCTGCTGGGCCTATTCCGGAAGTGCTTGACAGCGTGCAATCGCGCGCATGACAACTCTGTGGAATCGCTCCATTTCCATGTCTCTGGCCTGGTAGCAAATTCCGTCGATCACCTGCATCCTCAAGATATCACGTTGGCGATGTTCTACTTCGTCGGGGACATCAACTCCGCCAAGGATGTGCTCGAGCCTAGCCACCACATCATCAGGATCGAGGTTGACACGGCCGCCGCGGGCAATGATGAAGCCGTAGACTGACTTTATCTTGACTGAATCGCAGAGGTCCTCTGCCCATTCCTTCCGGGGCATCAGGCTCTCGATGAGCACTGGTGATGGCGGCTCTTCGGGTGGGTTGTCGATCATGCCGCCGAGAAGCTCTGGATCTTTTGCATGGTGGATGGTAAGCTGGTCATCGCACCTCCTCTGCAATATGTAGATTGTGCTCCCAAGGACTGTGATGCCGATATCGTTGCCGATGGGCCATGTTGCTTGCACTGTCCAATGAAGCTCTTGCTCCCCGACCTGCTCCGGCTCATTCTCCTCGCTGAAGATGTAATGCAGGTAGGCGTCGACGTCGAAGCTTTGGTTGTTGCCTGGCATGCTTGGAGTAACTAATGGTAGATGGGTGAGGACTAGATCTTCGCAGAGTGTCACGGCGGTGCATTGCTGCCTGGGTTATATGTAGCAAGCCGTTAGCTGGTGGCAGGAAACCTGTCGTGGAATTGTCACAACAGATGTCCTAGTGAAAGGACTTAGTCGTAGGGTCATCGCAACTAGGAATCTTAAATGGGTTAATCGGGACAAAGGACACGAGAGGTTTATACTAGTTCGGCCCCTTACGGTGAAGGTAAGGCCTAGTCCAGTTGATGTTGTATTGCTAGGTTTCGATGACCAAGGAGCGAATCCGCTAGCTTGGCTATCGATCCGTTGTCTCTTTTTTCTAAGCCGCCACCGGGTCATCCCCTTATATATACGGGTTGACGCCTGGCAGCCTACAGAGTCCCGGCCGGCTCATAAAATGCATCCGGCTCGGTGACTTCTTTTATATGCCTTTCCTTACAAGTCTTTCTCTACATATGGCGGTTCACAATATTGGGCCTTAAGCCGCCTCTGGGCTTAGACTTTCTATAAGTCTTAATGAACTATCACCTTGAATATTACTGGGCTTCTTTTTGTAACCGGCCATTGGGGTTGACCCGGCCCCTCCTGGGCGGGTCATACCTGGTAGCTATATCCCCAACATTAGGCCCCAGGTTAACTTGAACTTTGTTCTTTGTCAATCTTCAACACTTAGACGAAATCCATCTTCCTCTTTCTAAAAAAACTCTATAACCCGCCATGATGTCATCTTCTGAAAACATGAAAGCCTGCTATGATGTCATCTTCAACGGATCTTTTATCTTTTAATGTCTTCCGAGAATCGAGGCATCCGTTTAGCTGGATAACCATTATTTTGGTCTTCCTCAATTTTTGCGCCTGCCTGTTCACTTATCCCCTTAAAAATAGGCTTGGCCGGTCCTTCCTCTTTCTTCTTATTCCTTCCATATGCTCCGCCGCTACCGTAGCACTCACCGTTGCCCTCAACGTCGGCCGCTGCATCACCCTAAGCTCGTCCAGAGAACCGCAACGACTCTTCACAGTAGATCTCCATTCATAAGTTCCTTCTTTTTCACACACTTAGATCTGTATTAGGGTTGCAAGTTCATCGGTGTTCTTCGCTGTTCATCACGGACCTTCTTGTAGTTCATCCTCCGCAGCCTCTTCTGATCCAAAAAGGAACACATAACTCATGCGGTAGTTGTTTTGCGTCCATTTTTGATACGTGTAGATCCCTTTTTTCTGTACAGAGGCCTCATTATAACTCATGAACTCATCTATACTAGATTTTTAGGTCTAGAATATTTTCTTTTCAGAACAGCCATTTGATCCAAAATAATAATGACAACTTGGTAAACTTGTTTGTGCTAATACTTAGCCATTTCTGTTTCTGGCATCTTTCGAATATCTTTAGTCATGGCGGCTTATGACTCCGGCTTTCCTTTATATGTCATTAGCTCTTATTTAAGCACCATGATTCATCTGTATCATGATCATGAACCTGTAACTTCATCAAATAAATTGAACCGACAAATTACTTTCTTTCCAGCTTCTCCTTTTTCATCATGCTGTCAAAAGCACCAACAGTCTGCAACTGGGTCCCCTCCACAGTAACTGAGGATAACTTGAAAGAGTTTGTCACCATTGGATTTTTTCCAGAGAAAAACATTATGTCTTATCGTGCTCCTGACCCGGACGAGGAACGCCCTAATCCCAAAGACGGTGAAGTTATTGTCTTCACTGACCACATGAATCGGGGTTTTTCACCACCCAGCTCAAAGTTCTTCAGAGATGTTCTTCATTTTTTCAAACTTCATCCTCAAGATCTTGGACCCAATTTCATATCCAACACTTCAATTTTCAAGTTCTCTGTGAGGTGTATCTTCAAGAAGAGCCGACTGTGGAACTCTTCAGAGAGCATTTTTATTTGAACCGCCAGAATGAGTGTACCAACGGCCCTAGCTTGGAACTCGGTGGAATCTCAATTCAGCGCCGACAGGGCGCCGTCTTTCCCTTAATAGTCTTACCGGGTCATCCCAAAGATTGCAATCAGACCTGGTTCTATTGCCAAGAGATGTCACTAGCCAATGAAAAACCACTGCCGGTTATCGCGCGGAGCATCTGGATTCCAAGTTTGTGCTCCCTGATAAGCTTACTGCTACTGAAGGCAAGAAACTTATTCCATCTATTAAAAGGATTAATTCCTTATTGGGGAATGGCTTAACCGGAGTTGACTTGATCCGTTGCTGGATCTCATGGCGGGTCATCCCTCTAAGCCGATCATCCAAATTGATGTATGAATATGGCGGAGGCCCAGATGACTCTCTGCGTCACAGCTCTGCACAACTAACTGAAGAAGACATTGTTGCAATGTGAACCATCCTTGTGAATGGAAAATATGAGGATTGCAGTAAGGTTGGGTTAAACCCCTTCTGCAAACTTAACCCGGCACCAGAGGTAAAAAACCCTGACCTCTTTCTCTTTTTGTGTTTTCCTCAGTAGTTTTAAATACTTGCATGACCTTTTATCCTGTTTATTTGTTTACAGGCCAAATCTGACTTCTGGAAGGCCAAGTATGACCATGAAGCTGCCAAGAAGGCTAGAGCCGCCGCCGTAGCCGCAAGGAAGACGACCCGGAGGTCCAAGAAGAAAAGGAGCACTGCTTCAGACCTGTTAAAGCTTGACGATGATACTGAGTCGGAGGTAGCCCTTGACTCCCTTGGCCAGTTTTTTAATAACCTTATTGATGCTGACTATTGCCAGGAAGACACGGGGGCCAGCCAGGCCGTAGAAGAAGAGGTACCTATTTCCTTCGACTCAGCCCATTTGCCAAGACAGAAACTTCGACTGGTAACCCAGAAAGTAAGGTTTTCACACCCTTTGGCTTATTTGGACCCTCATTTTCTTTTGAAAAAGCAGCAACATGAGAGCCGCCATCAGGCCCGGAATAATAACGACGATGAACCGCCTTCCGTTTTACAACAAACTCCTCCAAAATGCCAGAATGAGGTTTATTTCATCTTCATCTTTTGCTTTCATTAATGAATCTATTCCCTTGCATTACTGACTTTATTTTACCTTTTGCAGGAGGTTTCTCGCTCTTCTGGCGACTCATCTCAGACTCAGTTTCCGGCTTTCAAAACTGCTCCTGGGTAGGAAAAATCAGCTTTCGTCTGTATCTTTAAAAACTACATCCTTACACTAACTGTCTCATAAAACTTTTCTTAGCGGCCAAGCCAAATCCAAGAAGGCCAAGGTGATTAAGCTGTCAGAAGACCCGAAGGTTCCTGTACCTGAACCGGCCATGCCAACTCCTCCCTCTGAAACTGAAGCACCTGAAGACCCGCCTGTTCATACTCAATTGGATCCTCCTGAGTTGTCAGCCGATGAGATCACACTTAATCCGACTATCACTGAACCATCTAGTTCACCAACAACTTCTGATTCTGACGTGTTGATTACTGGTAGCCGATTTGTTGAACCAGGGACCCCCACTGTATTAGCCTGGCACACTGCTAAGCAAGAAGCCTTGGAGAAGCAGCAAGTGCATTTTGATATCTCTCACTACACTCATCTAAATGCTAGTGACATACTGTCCGGCTATCTCAGTCATGTGCATTCCAGCCATGAGTCGGAAATTGAGATGGTTAAGCAATTGCAGCTAAAATATGAGGTATGTTCTGTTCACTTTATGATATAGGTTGATACTTTGTCTCTAAGATGTTCGAAAGTCCAACAAAGTAGCGTAAACTTCACCTGTAGTCCCCAAGGGTCAGCTCAATTTATCATAAATGAACCGGTACTTAACTTCATAACTGTCTTTTACTAGTACCAATAAGTATTGCAATCCGGCTTAATCTTGAGACACTTTCTGAATATCATGCATTAGCCCCCAAGTGCTAAGTGATGTTACTTTGTCAAACACTTGGGACTTGAAACATATAAGAGTCATAAAAAATTGCTTTGGCAGACATTAGCCCCCAAGTGTCAAGTGGTATTGCGGTGCAAAGTACTTGAGACTTGAACCCTTATAACTTTTAGTTTAAGCTTTGACTCACCTGTTTATGTTTTGTAGAATGCCCTATCTAAATTGGGCTCCCAATTAACTGATGCAAAGACCCGGCTGACGGATCAAGAGGCAAAAATCAAGACTGCTGACTCTAAACTCCAATTGAGTCTTTCTGAGACAGAAAAATTGAAGACCAGCTTGATGGCAAAGAAGAAATCCTGGGCCGAAGAAAAGACGCTACTGATACAACGTGCTAAAACAGCTGAGGTGGCTCTTGAGGAGGTTACCACGGAGCTCACCGGCTTAAAGAACCAGGTGTCTCAAATGGTCTCCGCCATCTTTGGTAAGTCATATGTATTAATCACTTATACCTTCTTTTGACCCGGAATATAAGCCGCCTGCTGAGCCTCTGTTTAAAAATACTCGCAGGTGCACGAAGCAAAAATCTGAGCCAAGACAGTGTGACCAAATTGAAGGCAGTTTATACTCGCAGGTGGAGCAATTGTGTACTGGCGCTCAACGAGCACTTGCCACCATCTCCCATGCCAACCAAGGACCCAATCGGTTGAGCGATGTCTTGAAGAAGTTATCAATATTACCAGCCAGGTTTCAAGAGGTCAAACGATCCTATGCCAGAACCGGAGGCATGACTGCCCTGAGCCGCTCCAAAGCCTGGGTGCCAGATCTAGACCCGGCGGATGTGGCTAAGGGGTACCCTACGGTGAAGGAAGACGAGACTCTATTTGAGCAAGACGACTTCATTGCCTGTGTGAGGGGAGTTCGACCTCAAGCTACCATTCTTGGAGATGAGACCAACATCGATAAATATCAGCCGGGTCTTGATATGGAGAATAAGAAGATGGCGACTCCCTCTTATAAAGTTGGTTGAATACTCTACCCTCGAAAACTGTTGTGATCCCCCATACTTGTGGGTTATCAATGTGGTGCGAGGTGGCGCGGGTGGTGGACAACGACGGTGAACAGCGGCGGCTCCGGTGATGCGGGCGGTGACCGGCGTGGGAGGGGCTCCCTCGGGCCCGGTGCGGCCGGGGGCGGGCCTGATCTGGGATCTACGGGCCCTGGCAGTTGGAGGTGGGAGGAGCTCAAGATTAGGGTTTCCTCAGATTTCAGGGGAGGGGACTAATTTATAGGTAGAGGGAGCTAGGAGAGGGCTATGGAGGTGCCGTTTTCGCCCACACGTTCGTGATGCGACGGCGAAGAGCATGGAAGGCAGATAGATGGGCTAGTGGGCTGTAGTGGAGAGGTGTTGGGCTAGAAAGAGAAGGAGGGCCTCGGTCTGATTTGTCTCGAAGTATCGAAACATCCGGCGGTTAACGCGGTTAGCCGTTGGGCATTAAAACGAACTCCAAATGGAATGAAATTTGACAAGAGGTCTACCGGTGATATACCAAGACCACTCGTAAACTTTAAGCCCATTCCAACAATGTTTTTCTCCCGCTCATAAAACAAGATTTCGGAGGTGCGGCGGGTGCGGTTGTGAGTGTCAGATTCCGAAATGGACAATGGAGGAAATGTCAAACATGACCGGATGCAAGTGACTAACACGAATGCAAATGCAATGCACATGATGAAATGGATGATATGAACAAAAGATGCAAAAAGAGAAAACCCAACCATAGATGATTTAATATAGCATTGCCGAAAATGGCAAGAGTTGGAGGTACAAATATGGAATATTACATCCGGGACATTACAACTCTCCTCCACTACAAAAGGATCTCGTCACGAGATCTAGGACTGAAAGAACTCCAGATATTCGGAACGGAGGTGATCCTGGCGTTCCCAAGTAGCTTCTCAGTCGGAATGGTGAGACCACATAAATTTCAGGAACTTGATCCACTTATTGCGATTTTTGCGCTCGGTTTCTTCAAGAATGGCAACAGGATGCTCATGATAAGACAAGTCCTCTTGGAGGTCAATCTCTTCGAAGTTGATTGTGCACTCGGCGTCTTGAAGCACTTGCGAAGTTGTGACACGTGAAACACATCGTGCACATTTGAGAAGTTGGAAGCGAGCTCTACTTGATAGGAAAGGTCGCCTCTTTTACCAATGATCTTGAAAGGACCCACATATCTTGGGGCAAGCTTCCCTTTGAAACCGAAGCGTTGAGTGCCTTTCATTGGAGAGACTCGGAGATAGACATGGTCTCCAATCTTGAAAGACAAGTCATGGTGCTTGCTATCATCGTAACTCTTCTGGCGCGATTGCCCGGCTTTGAGATTTTCATGGATGAGTTTACACATTTCTTCAGCTTCTGAGATCAAGTCATTGCCAAGAAGTTGGCGTTCACCAGTCTCAGACTAGTTGAGAGGAGTACGGCACTTTCTGCCATATAGAATTTCGAAAGGGGCCTTGCCCAAAATTGCTTGGTAGCTGTTGTTGTAGGAGAACATGGCATACGGGAGGCAATCTTCCCACTTCATATCAAAAGAGATGACACAAGCTCTCAGCATTTATTCGAGGATTTCATTGACTCTTTCAACTTGTCCACTTGTTTGAGGATGAAAGGCCATGCCGAAACGAATGTTGCTGCCAATGGCCTTCTAGAAGGAGTCACAGAACTTGCAATTTAAGATGCTTCCAAGGTTTGAGGAGATTAATTGAGGGATCCCGTGCAACGAGACAATCCTGGAGGTGTATAGCTCTGTCAACTGAGCTTTTGTGATAGATTCTTTGACTGGAAGGAAATGAGACACTTTTGTAAGCTTGTCAATGACAACGAAGATAGCATCATTCCCTCTCTTGGACTTGGGAAAGCCGGTGACAAAGTCCATTTCAATATGATCGAACTTCCACTCGAGAATAGGTAGAGGTTGGAGGAGTCTAGCTGGTCGCTGATGTTCTACTTTGACCCTTCGACAGCCATCACATTCATTCACGAATTGAGTAATCTCTCACTTCATTCGTGTCCACCAAAATGTCTCCTTGAGGTCATGATACATTTTAAAACTTACTGGATGGATGGAAAGAAGAGAGTTGTGTGCTTCATTCATTATGACCTTCCTTAGATCACCCTTAGGAACCACTATCCGGTCCTCGAAGAATAAGGTGTCCTTGTCATCAATGCGATAACACTTGTATTTGGATAAGCCCTTGGCAACACCATCTTTCACCTTCTACACGATAGAGTGAAGGAGTTGTGCCTCACGAATTTGATCATCCAAAGTTGGAGTGACTTGAAGGTTGGCAGGAAAACCTTGTGGAACAACTTGGAGGTTGAGCTTGCGGAAAGCTTCACAAAGATCAGGTTGGAATGGCTTGATAATTAAGCTGTTGCAATATGCCCTTTTGCTCAACGCATCTACAATCACATTCGCCTTGCCTGGAGTATATTCAATGCTTGGATTGTATTCTTGGATCATTTCAACCCAACGAGTTTGCCGGAGGTTGAGGTTGGGATCAGTGAAGATATATTTGAGGCTCTTGTGACCGGTGAAAATATTCACTTGCCTACCCAACATAACATGTCTCCATGTGATTAATGCATGGACAACTACCGCCAACTCAAGATCGTGAGTGGGGTAGTTCCTTTCGTTTGGCTTCAACTGATGATAAGTGTAAGCCACAACTTTCTTCTCTTGCATTAAGACTCCACAGAGACCTTGCAACGAAGCATCACAAAATACTTGGTAGGGCTTGGACTCATCAAGAGGAGTTTGGACCGGAGTTGTGACGAGTTTCTCTTTGAGAGTATTGAAGGCCATGTCACACTCACGAGTCCTGGAGTATTTGAAATTCTTCTGGAGGAGGTTGGAGAGAGGCTTAGCAACTTTGGAGAAGTTCTCCACAAATCTTCAGCAATAGCTTGCAAGCCCGAGGAAACTGCGAAGTTGTTTGACGTTCTGAGGAGGCTTCCAGTTGACAAATGCAGAAACCTTTTCTGGATTGACAGAAATGCCCTTGGCAGAGATGATGTGACCAAGATGAAGAACTTCATCAAGCCAAAATTCGCATTTAGAGAACTTCGCGTATAATATCTACTCTTTGAGCTTGTCGAGCACCAACCGCAAATGCTTGGCATGATCCTTTTTATTCTTGGAGAACACCAGGATATCATCGAGATACACCAGGACGAATTCATTGGTGTAGGGGTTAAAGATCAAGTTCATCATCCTTGAGAAGGTTGGAGGGGCATTGTCAAGCCCGAAAGACATGACAGTATATTCATAAGAACCAAAGCTTGTTCTGAAAGCTGTCTTTGGGATATCTCCTTCACGAATGCGAATCTGGTGATAACCCATATGGAGGTCAAGCTTGGAAAACACATTTGCACCTTTGAGTTGCTCGAACAATTCATTGATGTTAGGAAGGGGGTACTTGTTCTTGATTGTCTTCTTGTTTAATGGACTGTAATCGATGCAAGGTCGTTCCATGCCATCTTTCTTCTGCACAAAGAGAACACCACATCCCCAAGGAGATGAACTTGGTCTGATCAAACCCAGACATTCTTGTTCATCGAGTTGTTTCTTCAATTCTTTCAGCTCTTCTAGCCCAAGCTTGTAGGGGGGATTGCAAATGGGTTCTGTACTGGGCTCAAGGGCAATAACGAACTGGACTGACTCGTGAGGTCGCATACCAGGAAGCTCTTCTGGAAACACATCTTGATACTAACAAACAACTGGAATCTGAGAAATAGCGTTGATCTCACCTTTCTCATTGAGAGAGAACAACCGAATGGTGTCATCATGAGCCGCAAAGATAATCACATCTTCAGACGGATGAGTCAATTTAATATCCTTTTGATCGCAATCAAGAAAAGCCATGTGCTTAGAAAGCCAATCCATGCTGAGGATGAGATCAATATTAGAATCACCAAGAACTACCGAAGAAGGCAGAAAAGAATAATTGCCGATCTTGATGGCGACATCCGGAACCATCATACGAGAGGTCATCACCTTTCCCGTAGAGACTATTGATAGAGGCCTCGAAGTATTTATGTGACACGAATCATACTTCTCGGTGAACAGCATGGAAACGAAAGAAAGCGATGCTCCTGAATCAAACAATACTTTTGCCGAAAAATAGTTAACTGAGAGATTACCCATAATCACATCTGTAGATTTCTCCGCATGAGCTGCATTCAACATGTTCACCTTGCATACTTTGGATCGTGCTTGACGACTGCATTGCTTGTTGACCTGACCGGAGGAGGAGGCGGAAGGCACCTCTCATTGAAGCACTTGTTGGAGTAATGCCCTCTCATACCAAACTTGTGACAAGTGACCTCTGAAAGTGGGCGAAAAGGTGGAGGAGGAGGATCGCCTGTCCTTGGAGCCTGAGACTTGGACTTGTTCTAATAGCTTGAGTTGGGTGGGTGGAAGATCCACGACCACCTGAGTGCTTCTGCTGATAGGGCGGACGAAACGGAAGAGGTGGAGGAAGCCATAACTTTTGCTGCTTTGAGACCACTTGAGAGGAACAAGACGAGTGGACTGCATCCCTGAGTCTCTTCTTGGAAGCTTCACACTTGACCTGAGCTGCTTCTTGTTTTAGAGCCATGTTATAGAACCGATTGAACTGAACAGGCTCCACAAGAATGAGAGCTAGCTGAAGGTCCTCTCCGAGGCCACCCCTGAAGTTGTAGATCATACTCTTCTCATCTAGAACGTCTTGCCAACGGCGAGCAACCATGTGGTCAACCTTCTGCCATCAATAAATTTTGACCTTGTTTCTCGTCACAATGCTGATTACAATGCAATAAGTAATTGCAAATCTTTTCACACCTATCAAACTAATATGTGTTCACACTTAGCACCGGGCTATAAAAACTAACCACTCGAAAATTACTTCACAGTTCCTCTCCTCATCACCCACAAATCTGGTTTTCTCTGTCAAGTCGTTCCGCCATGACCGGTAGGAGGAGTTTAGGGTGGACATATATCCAGGTAGCAAAGCCAAGGCTACGGAAGCACTAGAGAGGTCCCGCCGTGAAGCCGCAGCCACAGCAGAGATGTCCGGGCGCGCCGCGGAGCCATCGAACGAGCTCTCACGCGCACGCGGGGGCTCTCACAAGCGCATTCGTGGCGTCGGCCATCACGACGAGCCGGAGTTCCTAAAGTCCTTCGCCGGCGACGACGACATTCTCGCTGGCGTCACTATGCAGCAGGAGCTGGTTGACGGCTTTATGAAGCTGCTCAAGATCAGCGATGTAACACCCACAATGTGGCTATATCTCCCATGTGTCGGGGCACGACTTAGAGGCATAGCCGTGTGGCAGTTTTGTCGCAAGAGGGGTAATCTTCACACAATCCCATGTACTGAATAGAAAGGGATAAAGAGTTGGCTTACAATCGCCACTTCACACAATACATAAATAATCCATACATCATCCAAAGTACAATCAAAGGTCTGACTACGGAACCAAAATAAAGGAAGAAAACCCCAAATGCTAGATCCCTGATTGTCCCAACTGGGCTCCACTACTGATCATCAAGAAACGAAACATAGTAACGACCCAGATCCTCGTCGAACTACCACTTGAGTTCGGTAGCATCACCTGCACTGGCATCATCGGCACCTGCAACTGTTTGGAAGTATCCGTGAGTCACGAGGACTCAACCATCTCACACCCGCGAGATCAAGACTATTTAAGCTTATGGGTAGGAGAAGGTAGCGAGGTGGAGCTGCAGCAAGCACTAAGCATGTATGGTGGCTAACATACGAAAATAAGAGCGAGAAGAGAAGCAACACAACGGTGGAGAAGCTAGAAGTGATCAAGAAGTGATCCTGAATCTACTTACGTTCAAGCATAACACAAGACTGTGTTCACTTCCCGGACTTCGCCGAAAAGAGACCATCACGGCTACACATGCGGTTGATGCATTTTAATTAAGTTAAGTGTCAAGTTCTCTACAAACGGATATTAAGAAATTCCCATCTGCCACATAACCGCGGGCACAGCTCTCGAAAGTTTATACCCTGCAGGGGCGTCCCAACTTAGCCCATCACAAGCTCTCATGGTCAACCAAGGATATTCCTTCTCCCGGGAAGACCCAATCAGTCTCGGAATCGCGGTTATAAGACATTTCGACAATGGTAAAACAAGACCAGCAAAGCCACCCGATGTGCCGACAAATCCCGATAGGAGTCGCATGTATCTCGTTCTCAGGGCACACCAGATGGGCAAGACATCGGGTTGGCATAGACCCTGGTTTCCCAGGGGGCGCCGGACATCGCCTAGTTGGGACCAACACTCAAAGGAGCACTGGCCCGGGGGTTTAAAATAAAGAAGACCCTTGAGTGCATGGAACCCAAGGGAAAAAAGCGTAGGTGGCAAATGTTAAAACCAAGGTTGGGCCTTGCTAGAGCAGTTTTATTCAAAGCGAACTGTCAAGGGCTTCCCATAACACCCAACCACGTAAGGAACGCAAAATCAAGGAACATAACGCCGGTATAACGGAAACTAAGGCGGCAAGAGTGGAACAAAACACCAGGCAAAAGGCCGAGCCTTCCACCCTTTAATAAGTATATATATGCATTAAATTAGATAAGAGATATTGTGATATCCCAACATATCCATGTTCCAACATGGAACAAACTTCAACTTCACCTGCAACTAGCAACACTATAAGAGGAGTGAGCAAAAGTGGTAACATAGCCAAATGATGGTTTGCTAGGAAGGTGGGTTAGAGGCTTGACATGGAAACATGGGAGACATGATATAACAAGTGGTAGGTAGCGTGACATAACGATAGAGCGAACAACTAGCAAGCAAAGATAGAAGTGATTTTGAGGGTATGGTCATCTTGCCTGCAAAGTTCTTAGAGTCGTCGAAAGCTTGATCCCCGTTAGCGTACTCAACAGGTTCCTCGTTCACGTACTCGTCTCCCGGCTCTACCCAAGGCAAGAACACAAGCAATGGAACAACAATCGATCACGGTGCAATGCACACGCAACATGATGCAATACATGGCATGATATGCAATGCATATGCATGCTCTGGAAGGGAAATAATGATCAAGGCATCAACTTGGAAAACCAAGTATGCCGCTGGAAAGATTAGGTGATTTCGATCGAAATCGATATAAAGATCACCGGAAACGGATGCACGGTTTGCAAATGGCAAGCAAAACAAGAATGACGCAAATCTGCGATTAACAACACGATATCACTTAGAATGCAACAAGAAACTAAGCTACTGCAGTCCAACATAGCAACAAAGCATATGGAGGTGATCTAAAATAGATGCTTGACAAAACAAGAACACTGGGCTACGGCTAAATCACTCAGGAACAGGTACAAACAAGCATGGCAAAAGTGCAAAAGATATCAGCTTCACAAACTTTGTGAAAATACTAACATGTCAAAAACAACATCAGGAAGCAATATTTGGAGCAACCAAACAATGTGCTACAGGAACATATCATGGCAATTAAAGGCATGGCATGATTCTACTAAATGCATAGAACAAAATTCCCTTAATGAACATGAGCCAAAAAGGCACAGAAGATATGATGGCACCCATGTAAACATAGCAAGTTCCATTAACAGTTTCAGACTTTGCATAAAAAGAGAGCATGGCATAAACAGATTTGTGATAGCAACTTTGCGAGCTCATGCCACTCATCACAAAGCATTGCATGAAAAAACAAGCATACCAACAGTAACCAGACATGTTCATGAAGCTAAACATGGCAATATCAAGTTCATAGGATGCATGGATCACTAGCAACAACCGTGGCAATATTGATTAACATGTTAACAATCTACCAGGAACATTTTATAGCAAAAGTAGAGCAAGACAATGACTTGCTAGATCACTTCATAATTGCAACCAGGAGCATGAGTGGATAGAGCATAACCACAAGTTCAAAACATCCTTACTGAAGTATCTCAAAATAAGCATGGATCTCAATGTAGCATCAAGTTTACATGGCATCAAAATCCTATGTCCCTGAAAACAGAACATCATGGAGCCTAGTTTGCATGCTTGTTCTAGTCACCACATAGATCACAAAAATACAAAACTTGAACCTATATAAATATGGAATGTTGTAGTTTAAAACACATGTGGACCTCATGCTCATATGATGCACACATCAAATGCAACAAAAATGACAAATCACCATGATCTCATAAGTACCAACAGTCAACATTTTATAGTACTCTTGCAACAATGCAAATGGCATCATACTTGACAGTAACATGCATGGTAATCCTTCTAACATGAAGAGCTCAACCAGACAAACATTTCGACATATCATATGCATGATTCGGAGCCACGGTCACCAAGATATGACATGTTGTAGGAGGCATAAAAATATTAGGGAGTTACTGGACTTACTGAAATTTCACCTCCGCGAAAGTCAACGCGGGGCGAGGTGGTTCTGGGACGGAGGGGCGCGCGGGAGCGGTGTTTGGATGGAGTGACTGGTGGATCTGGTCCCGATCCACTAGATCCGGACCGGCGACGTCTCTGGCGAGGCGCGGTCTTCAGCGAGCGGCGGGCCGGAGCAGCGACGAGCTAGCGCGGGGCAGCGGTGAGGCGCGGTGGCACGGGGCGGTGGCGCGGTGGCCGGAGGCGGCGGCGCGTGGCATGGTGGCGCGGAGCAGGGCGCCAGGCGACGACGGTCGGTGGAGGCGGCGCAGGGGCAGCGCGGGGAGGGGTGGCCGCGGCCGGCAGCGAGGGCAGCATGGCGGAGCGGCGGGGCACGCAGGAGCGGCGCGACGCTAGGGTCCCGTGCGAGGCAGCGGTGATCGGTCGATGGGTTCGACGGGCCTCCTTCGGGCCCACGAGGGCCAACGGCGCCATGTGGCAGGCAGCGATAGGTGCAGGGCGGCGGCGCAAACTGTCCAGCTGGATCCGGGCGTGTCCGGCGGCGGCGGGGAGAATTTTAGGGTTTGGACTGCGAGATTTTTGGAGGGGTGCACTTATTTATAGGTAGAGGGAGTTTGGAGTGTCCAAATGGGGTGCGGTTTTCGCCCACACGATCGTGATCTGACGGTAGAGAACATGGAGATGGTTTAGATGGGTTATTGGGCTGTTTTGGAGGGGTGTTGGGCTGCAACACAAAAAAGGCTTTTGCGGTTACCCGGTTAACCGTTGGAGCATCAAACAGCCTCCAAATGGAACGAAATTTTACAGGCGGTCTACCGGTTGTGTACCAAGGCCACTTGAGAAATCTCGGCCCATTTAGAGAACATTTAACTCCTGCTCACGAAAAGAGACAAGAGGGGTGTGCCGGGTGCATGTGGGAGTGTCGGATTGCGAAACAGACAACGGGGAAAATGCTCGGATGCATGAGATGAACACGAATGCAAACGCGATTCACATGATGACATGATATGAAATGCATGACATGAACAAACTGTACAACAAAGAAAAAACCCAACCACAAAGGGAATCTCATAACATAAAGCCGAAAAAGGCAAGAGTCAGAGTTATAAATAAGGAAACTTACATCCGGGGTGTTACAAGCGATGCCCCAGTTTACAAGGCGACCAGCCTCGTCGAGAAACTGATGGATGACAATGCGAAGCTCCTCAAGTTGGTCATCGAGAAGGAGGAGGAGGCCGCCGGCTGGAAGATGCTGCATGAGCAGAGCAGTGCCTCGGAGATGACGCTGAAAGCGGTCGTTGAGGAACTGATGGGTGGCTTGAGGAAGCTCCTGATTGAGCACAAGAAGGAGGTGGAGGAATTCGTGGCTGCTTTCAAGCAATGTCGTGAGGAATTGAAGAAGGAGCTAGAGGATTTCGCTACCCCGCGCTCCATCGATGAGTAGAGACAATAGCAACCCAGATCATTGTGTGCAATTTCCTTCTTCTCTTGCCCCCATGTCTTCCGGGCTTTGCCACATGTGGCATTTAAATTATCCAAAATATGTAAGACAATTATTATGTGCCCCATTGTAAATTTGTCTTCGTATTATTCGTTGCCATTTTATTTGTGGTCGTATTATCCGTTGACCTATGTGGAAATTTAAATTAGGGCGGAATACTAGTTTAAAACACGAAAAAAGCAAATGCTGCCATGGAATCACAAGAAAACACCCTCCGTCCAGGTGCTTTAATTAACCCATTAATGGAGAACTTATGAGCGAGGCGGGCGGCGGCTGGTGCATGGAGGTCAAAGAGCTCGCTTCCCGGTGAGCATGGGCGGCCTTGCTGCTCACACGTGTCCCGTCGAGCCTGCAAGGTGGACAGGATGCACGCGTCCTGTCGAGCCTACGCGGCGGACTCCTCGCACGCGTCCCGTCGAAGCTGCACGGCAGACTTCTCATGCTCGTCCCGTCTAATCAAACAGCTGCATGCACGCCACCGAGTATGGTTAAATTTCGACATGGTAAATATAATACAACCATTTGCGATATTAACGTGTCAGCTTTTTGTTTCAAAAAGGACTTCGTTGGCTACTAATGTATGCGCCTCTTCTCAAACTGGACGATCTTTTTACCACGGCATATATGTGCAATATCATGAAACCATGCCAAGTTTCATGTTTTTTGGGTGACTTTTTTATTTACTGGGATTTAAAAACCGAGATTCTCATTGTTTTTGGACGACGACAAGTTTGTAATTTATTTTCATTCCTTAAACGACACCTAAACATGCACCCAATGAAATCTCTAGAAAGGCAAATACTCCTTTCCGGTTTACAGGGCTATACTACTCCCTCCGTCTATGTGTGTAAGTCATCTTACGAAAACCAAATAGTCCCAAAACACTTAGGCGTGGTGCATTAACTTCTACCTTGTTTCTTGTTTCTTGACATATCAACCAATAAGAGATGAGAGGTGTGCATGCTTTTAATGACTTGCAATGGCTAGTTCATTGCATGCAATGCAATTAATTAGCAAATAAACATTGGTTACCCCAGGAGGAAACGGTGCTAAGCGCGTGGACCTATGCAGAATGAGTATCAACCAATGGATAATGGAGTTTAATTGTTAAACAATAGAAACTTTGTCTCATGCAAGAGCCCAGCTAGTACTCCAAGGAACCGCACCACGCGAGCGTTCGCAACTGCCACGTTCAGGTTGCGCTTGGCTCTTCGCCTCTTCGAGAAGACGAACAATGATGTTACTCCTACTTCTACAGTATCGAATCTACTGCTGCATGTCCATCCACCTCGTGCGGGAAGGATAGCGTGTAGCGAAAGCTTCTACTTACTTCTCTTGCCTTTACGTCTATGACAGGTGGGCCCAACAGGTGGTTGGCCCGCCGGCCATGCAGCCAAAGGCAGGTGCAGTTAAGGCGCCGGAGCTTAGTCTGCAAGGGAGAGGGCGTTGTAGTAATCAAATTTCTCGGTCTTGTACGAGTTAACGCGACACGTCAAAGCACTGCACTCGATATAAGTCATTTTACACATTTCAAATGGGCCACTTCGTATGTAGTCACTTGTTGCAATCTCTAAAAAGACGTATATTTGGAAACGGAGGGAGTACAACACATGCATGCATGCCGTGACTTTCCTTTTGATACTTGCATGTGTTGATTTGATGCACCTTGCCAAATTTTGACTATAAATTTAACTAACCAAATTTTCATGCATGTCACAAAAAATTACGGGGCTATTTGGATTGTGACTATGTTTGTCTTATGTTGCCACATTATTTTTCCCACACTTGCCACACTTGCCTAACCTAAGTTGCTCAAATTGTTAGACACACTTTGGCTTGCCTAAGGGAATCTTGCCACAATTTTTGTGTCTATGACATGTGGGGTTCGCTGCTAATAAAAAAATTCTTGTCTTAGGTGTGGCTAATAAAAAAGACCTATATTTAGGAACGGAGGGAGTAGAAAATATAAATAATAATGCATGTTGGGGCAACCCATGTTTGCGCTAATTTTAGCCGTGGGCTTGTTCACAATTTTTACGAGGGAGTGGTTGTTCATTTAATGGAGGGACTTGTAGTACCAGACTTGAAC
The DNA here is from genome assembly GCF_003073215.2 of Triticum urartu. Taxonomy (NCBI): domain Eukaryota; kingdom Viridiplantae; phylum Streptophyta; class Magnoliopsida; order Poales; family Poaceae; genus Triticum; species Triticum urartu. The sequence goes on from NC_053025.1 coordinate 167,051,917, forward strand.
GATACAAAGTGCGACCTGGCACACCGTAACACCACTTGGAACAAGCGGGTAGCTATCTCAAAAAACAATCAACAACTAAAAAAACCGTGACCTGGTATGTAGTAGTACACAATTTTAAACGATTGTTTTGATGGAGTGAAAAAGGAAAACTACCCCACTACGTATATATAGGCTAGAGCCTCCATCCTTGCTTGCTAGGGTGCTCTATTCACACACTCTCATCCTCCCTAGATCTAAACAAGATAGGGGTAGTAACACTGTCTTTCTCCCTTAAAAATACACTAGCTTTCTATCCTCACCGCTGGTTAGAGATTCGGATGTATCCCCCTCCGTCGGTGAAGGGGAGGAGGGGTAGCGTTTAGGCCGTCACCGACAGCGAGGGAGGAGACCCACTGCCGGCCGCACCGTTATCTCTGGCTGAGCGCCAACGCGGGAGGTCCTCCGATCCCTTCGTTGTTGCCTGTGGGCAGATCTGGCCTCCCGCCGCCCACCTATCCACATCCCGACGACCTTCAGGTATATCTTCGTTCGAAATTGCCTTAGCTCTACTTCCCCAGCTCGCTACGTCGCTGCATGTGCATCATTTTCTACCTCTCAGCCCCTCTCGATCGGATGGTGCAATGTCACATATTTTTTTTCTTCTATTGTTTGAAGTAAAGCTACTTCATGGAGTCGAATCTTGTACTCCCTCCGTCCGAAAATACTTGTCATTGAAATGGATGTATCTGGATGTATTTTAGTTCTAGACACATCCATTTTGATGACAAGTAATTCCGGACAGATGGAGTACTTAGTTCAAACAAGAAATAAAGTGGGGGTGGGGGAATTTAGTATGTACATCGGACTTGGTACAAACAGGAAGGAAAGGGGGTGAAAGTAGTACAGAATGGTCATCCAACCGGTCCCTTCGTCGAAAAGGGAAATATAGGGGTAACGCTGTACACAATGGTATGACCAGGACTAGATTTGCTATCCACACATAGGAGTAGGTGGCTAGAATGAACAAAAATGGGACCAACCCAGATATGTTTCTTGGATGTTTGTTTCTCGGGGAAACAAACTATGAATCACCACTTTATGCCCCTGTTTACATACATGGTGCTAGACTGTTGGTGCACCCACTGTCCCATGCCCTTATACCAAATATTTAGGCTCCGTTCGGAATAAAGGGGCAAAAAACATAGGTCTTGATGAGAATAGAGGAATACGAAAGGAATGTAGGTATAAAACTATGGAACAGCGAACCGGAGGAAACTCTTAAGAGAATGTGTTCGGATGGACTACGAAATGTAATGATTTGTTTTTCTAGAGTAGCATGCTTGGCAGTATGAGATGCTATTTGTTTATTCAGCTGCACAGTGAATACTCTTGTCCTCACCTCACATACCACACATATGTTGATTTTTTTATTCTGGCAACACAGCACAGCAACCTGTCTAACGCATGGCAGTGAGCGCCTGCCTCGGGCTTCCGCCCAAAAAATGAGCAGCGCGTGGATGTTTCTAATCCTATGGAATCAGTACTACCAGACCAGCTTTCCTATGAAACACTATTCACCTTTCCCGTGTTCCGAATGGTTGGAAGGGAAAGAATACCGTAGGAATTGTGTTCCTACGAAAATCCTGCACCAAACCTGTGAACCGAACGCAGCCTTAGCTGTTCTTAATCTAATGTCCCTGGTAAAAATGAAGCCATGCCACTGTTATAAGCCATGGCAAGTTTAGCCAAATGTTTTTGCCTGTAATTGTTTGAGACTCTGACTGTTTCCTCTATGCCTTTTTGTGCAAACAGGGATAGCCAATTCACCTGGTTGTTGTTGTGACCTTTTGGTGCACTACACAAAACTCTTCTTAAAAGAAGTGACTTTTGTGCTGTTTAATTGGAATGTCCGAATGGAACAGTTGGTTGATTTTGGTGGAACTGCACAAAGGGAGATCTATGTTTCAATCCTCATCATCCATATTTGCGCCATAACCTTCCTTTAGGTAAGAATGATATTTAATGCATGTGTTCATCTCTATTTTCCGACTGCCATGAGAAAATAATGCTGTTTTTTACTAGTACACTTGTACTCCCTCACGGACAAAACCAATTCTGAATTAGAAGGCCAATCATGTACTTGGTTTCACCAACTGGTGAGGAGAAAGAGAAACAGAGCATGAAGAGGAAGAAGAAGAAGAATAAACAGTGCCAAGGCGATCTTGCTGAAGCTAGAGGCCTCAGTCGAGGCCATTCAAGGGCTCCGGCAGCGACTACCTTACATGTGAGACGATCCTCCAGGGAGCCCTTCCACTTCTGCTGTTTCACTTAATTAATTAGGAGTACTTAAGTACCACTAATTTATTACTGCCTAATTTTCCTGTTGGAGTTAAACAAATCTTTAGTAGGACCCTATGCTGAATCAAGTACGTGTGTATGTTTGTCTATGGAGGTGAATCATGTGGTGGAGCAGGGAGGGAATATTATTAGTGTCATGACATAATAGTGCTACTATTTTGCATGTCAATTTATTGCCATTGGTTCAATGAGGCAATGTTTTGTGTATTGTCCATCATGAATTTGATGCTACGGTTTGAGTAATATGCTAATGTCTTCCTATCCTTTCTCACTAAGCTAATGAAGGTTTCACCTTGTTCCTACTTGTGCAAACAAGGATCATGTTGTGCCAATCATACATTTTAGTGGAACTACACAAGACAATACATTGAATTGTATCCCAGCCAGTGCTTTAACTCTACTGGAAGTTCTTGATAATCTTTCGATATAATCTCAGCACTGGTAAACAATAGTGATTTCAACCATACATCTGAAGTGCACAAAAATATATACTATTGTGTGATTCCAGTGAGTGCTTTATCATCTCTTATGGGACTACATGAATAAGCTTTTTTTCTTAGGTTGGTACGGGCCTAAGGCCTTCATCCATATGAGTTTGTTGTCATCTCTATTTGTATCGTGCTACTGTCATGAGAAACTCCTTTATCTTTACACGTTAAAGTTTTGCAACTTATGACAAATGGCAATGCTCTGAGTGTTGAATTGAGCTAATTGGCACTGATTAAATAAACTAATACCTCTTGAGGGAGTCCTGGATTAGGGGGTGTCCGGATAGCCGGACTATACCTTCGGCCGGACTCCTGGACTATGAAGATACAAGATTGAAGACTTCGTCCCGTGTCCGGAAGGGACTTTTCTTGGCGTGGAAGGCAAGCTTGGCGATACAGATATGTAGATCTCCTACCATTGTAACCGACTCTGTGTAACCCTAGCCCTCTCCGGTGTCTATATAAACCGGAGGGTTTTAGTCTGTAGGAAGAAAAACAATCATACCATAGGCTAGCTTCTAGGGTTTAGCCTCCTTGATCTCATGGTAGATCTACTCTTGTACTACCCATATCATCAATATTAATCAAGCAGGACGTAGGGTTTTACCTCCATCAAGAGGGCCCGAACCTGGGTAAAACATCGTGTCCCCTGCCTCGTGTTACCATCCGCCTTAGACGCACAGTCGGGACCCCCTACCCGAGATCCACCGGTTTTGACACCGACATTGGTGGTTTCATTGAGAGTTCCTCTGTGTCGTCACTTTTAGGCCCGATGGCTCCTCCGATCATCAATGACGATGCGATCCAGGATGAGACTTTTCTCCCCGGACAGATCTTCGTATTTGGCGGCTTTGCACTACGGGCCAATTCGGTTGGCCATCTGGAGCAGATCGAAAGATACGCCCCTGGTCGTTAGGTCAGATTTGAAAGTTTAAACTACACAACGAACCTCCGCGGAGACTTGATCTTTGACGGATTCGAGCCGCAGCCGAGCGCGCCACACTGTCACGATGGGCATGATCTAGCTCTGCCGCCGAACAGTGCCCTGGAGGCCGCACCCGCATTAGCTCCGACCCTTAATTCAGAGCCAACTGCGCCAATCGAGGATGGGTGGTTGGACACCGCCTCGGGGGCTGCAATCTCTATGGAGATCGAGCCGAACACCAGCCCTATTTTCTGCGAAGCCCATGACTCCAAGGATCCGGACACCTCTCCAGACTCTGAGCCCTCCGCGCCCCTACAAATCGAACCCGATTGGGCGCCGATCATGGAGTTCACCGCTGCGGACATCTTTCAGCACTCGCCCTTTGGCGATATTCTGAATTCACTAAAGTATCTCTCTTTATCAGGAGAGCCCTGGCCGGACTACGGTCAACAAGGTTGGGATGCGGATGATGAAATTCAAAGCCCACCCACCACCCACTTTGTAGCCATTGTCGATAATTTAAACGACGTGCTCGACTTCGACTCCGAAGACATCGATGGTATGGACGACGATGTAGGAGATGAACATGAACCAACGCCTATAAGGCACTGGACAACCACCTCATCTCATGATGTATACATGGTGGACACACCCAAAGGAAGCGACGAGAGGAACACAGGGATGCAATGAGGGATCGTTCACTCGAAAAGCAATCAAAGCGGCGATGTAAGCGCCGCTCCAAGCCCCGCCTCGACAGAGACAGCAGCCATACAGACCCAGCCATAGAGCAGGACGAGCCAACGGACAATGAACATTCCTTCGAGCAATCGTCCGAATAGGGCAACTTGGATAAACAAACCAAACACCCCGTCCCCGGCGAAAACAACAGTCCGGACGACCTTACGCCGGATAGGCTCATGGAGCAGAAGAACCTCCACAAAAGGCTCGTCGCCACTGCGCGTAGCCTGAAAAAGCAGAAGCGGAAGCTCAAAACTGCGGAAGATGCACTCAGAATCAGATGGAGCAAAGTACGCAACACCGCAGACAAATATGGCGGCAGTCGCCGCACAAAAAGCTATCTGTCGGTGTCAAAACCGGTGAATCTCGGGTAGGGGGTCCTGAACTGTGGGTCTAGGCCGGATGGTAACAGGAGGCAGGGGACACGATGTTTTACCCAGGTTCGGGCCCTCTTGATGGAGGTAAAACCCTACGTCCTGCTTGATTAATATTGATGATATGGGTAGTACAAGAGTAGATCTACCACGAGATCAGAGAGGCTAAACCCTAGAAGCTAGCCTATGGTATGATTGTTTTTTGTCATACGGACTAAAACCCTCCGGTTTATATAGACACTAGAGAGGTCTAGGGTTACACAGAGTCGGTTACAATGGTAGGAGATCTACATATCCGTATCGCCAAGCTTGCCTTCCACGCCAAGGAAAGTCCCTTCCGGACACGGGACGAAGTCTTCAATCTTGTATCTTCATAGTCCAGGAGTCCTGCCGAAGGTATAGTCCAGCCATCCAGACACCCCCTAATCCAGGACTCACTCAGTAGCCCCCGAACCAGGTTTCAATGACGACGAGTCCGGCGCGCAAATTGTCTTCGGCATTGCAAGGCGGGTTCTTCTCCAAATTCCGTGTACCTGTTGAATAGTGTCCGGTTTCTTGTAAATGTAGTGCTCCTTGACTTCTACGCCTAATAATGGCCATTTTCCACGTGTCAAACGAATACGAAAAGTCAGGGTGTTTTTTATATTTACACCCCTAGCCGCGTGAATGAGCCGCCTATTTAAGGGGACGGGGATTTAGATCCAAACCACACCTTCTCCCTTCCGCGAGTATTCATCAGAGCGTATCCGACAGAGGTCCATTCCATCATGGCCAGCCGCCGCAGCTCCTCCTCTCGCCCTTCCAGCCCTCATCCTGGAGATTGGAAGAGGTGCTCCATCCCGCACAGCGAGCTAGTGATGCTCCAGACCAAGGGATTTCTCCCCCGGCCTATATGGTCCCCGTTCGAGCCGGACTTGCCACCTATAATGGTGGAGAGCAAGCGGAGAGCGCCCCCAATCCCTCCAAAGGAGAGCGGGTATGCCTTGCCTCTTACTTAATAAGTGGGCTCGAATTTCCAATTCATCCGTTTCTCCGGGGGCTTCTGGAGTTCTATGGCCTCCAGCTGCACAACCTCACGCCTGCCTCCATATTGCATATCGCGGGCTTCGTAGCCCTTTGCGAGCTGTTCTTGGGCTGCCAGGCTCATTTCGCGCTGTGGAAAAGGCTATTCTGCCTCGTGCCCCGCTCTAAGGAGGGGGTCAATATATCAAGTGGGCGGAGTCGAAGTGTGGCGCATCGCCGGGACCGGATATCTATCCGGAACCCCAAAGAAGGCGTCCGAAGACTGGCCTTCGGAATGGTTTTATATAGAGGCCGTCCCGCTGTCGGATCCTGTCTGGATCAGCCTCCCTGAGTTCGATAGTGCTACCCTAAAGAAGCGCCTAAGCTGGCATCCACGGAGCCCTCAGAGGGAAAGTGACAGGGACGTTATTTACCTGATGGGCCGGATAAGATTGTTTGCTCATTCTGGACTGACCATGATCGGGGTCATGGCCGCATGCATCATGCGAGGGGTGCAGCCGCTTCAATATAGAGGCCGCCCCATGTGGGACTTCAACGGGGAGGACGACGCCACCCGCTACGGCCGTAAGGGGTCGGATTCGGCAGCCGCTCTAATAAAGACCTTCTCCGCTTTGTACAAGGGAGAAGAGGAGGAATTTCTCCGCGTCAACCCATGGGGTGGATTTTCTATGTACAATCCCCCAAGTTGGGCAAGTGGACACTTTTACTTGCCCATCCATTTTATATTCCCATTGCTAAATTTTCAGTCTAACGACTTCAACGCAGGAACTGCGCTAGGCTGTTAAAGAAATAAACAGCCCTCCTCCACAACCTGAGGATCCGGGACGGTCCCTCGACCCGGCCTCTCAAGAGGATCCGGACTTATCTATGGAGCTGATTGATGGAGTGTTTCATCAATTGAGCAAGGAAAACGGCTTGGTGGCCATTACGGCCGATTATCCAGGGCTACTCCCAGCCTCACAGGTAACTGAGACCGGATCCCAGCACTTTGAAAAGGGATCTGTCCTCGCGTATTTTCGATTGCCGTATGACAACCGTGTTTTGCAGGGGAGGTCCTTGAGACAGGTGGCCGAGCCTGCGGCGACTAGCCAACGAGGGGCGGCAAGGCCCCGCGAGCTGAAAAGAAGTGCGGTCCGGACTGAGGCATCGGCGCAAAGGTATAGCGCACCGCCTTATTCCCAGGTGTTATTCCTTCGAGGCATATTAATGCTCGTGCTCTCTTCAGGATGAAGAGACCTCGCCGGACTATATCCGGAGGGGCTGCCAATCGCGCCTCCACCAGCCAGGCTCCAAAGCCTGGTCCGGAAGCGGAGGCGAACACGAGGCGCGCACCGGAGGCTCCTTCGACGGAGGATGCGGATAGGCTGTCTGCCACCAATTCCGAGGTGGAGAGTGCCATGAACCACAGGCGTCGCCGGACAGTTCTTCGCGACGCTTGTTTCTCCCAAGAGGCGTTGGATGCCTTCAATTCGGGAGACGCGTACCTCCGTGCCGCTCAAAATGGTCTAGCCAGAGCCACGGAGCAGTATGTGAAAGACATACGGGTAAGAAATTTTTGGTAATTATATATATATACCAGTAGCCCCCAAGACTTGAAACAGTTAGAATAACTGTTTTAAGGATCATTTGTTATGCAGGTTCTTACAGAAAAGAATACCCTACTGTCCCAGGAGCTGGAAGAGTGCAAAGCCCAACTTGAGGCCGCACTAGCCACGGCAGGGGAGCCCAAGGAGACCCCCTCTGGTAATATACGATTCGAAAGATAAGTATTTTGCGAAGTGCGGCGTGGGTGCAAATCTGACAAATGAAATTGCAGATGGCGCCGGATTAAATCCGGAAGTGCAACAACTCCGATGCCAGCTAAAGGCTGGTGAGAGCGTGCTAACAAAGGTGAGGCGGGAGAAGAACGATATCCAAGATGCCAACACTAAGCTGGGCGTTGAACTGAAGGACGTTCGTGTCCAGCTGTTGGACTCCGTGAAGGAGAATCAGCGGCTTCGACGCGGCATATATAGTAAGTGCTTAAACGAACTTTGAAAAAAGAGTTTAGCAAGGAAGTCAACTAACAGAGTAATGTCTGTAGGTATGCTGATAGGTCGTCCTGCAGAGGAAATGCCAGCTTCTACGAGTGACCTTCTTCCCGAGCTCTCACAACTGCACGAGCGAGTTCGGCAGGTGATGCAAGGCGTCGCCCAGGCCTTGTGGCCATCCGTCTCCATGCCCGAAGGCCTTGGAGAGCTTGTAGAGAAGCTGAAGGGAGCACAGCGGCGCTTCCGATTGTGGAAGATGTTGGCCTACCGTCAAGGCGCCAGGGAGGCCTGGGCCATGGTGAAGACACGGTACACGAAGGCTGACCCAAACCACATGGCCGAGGTCGGACCCGTAGGGCCCTATGGGAAGGAGATCCCTGTGAGCTTAGTATACGGCCAAGTAGAGTTGGCCGCAAAGTATTCCCAACAGGACTGTAAACTAGACAGCCTGTTAGATGGTATTGAAGAGGAGTACAATCAGTCAGATTGACTATGTAATTTTAATTGACATGTGTAATGCCTTCTAGCCGGATTGTAGATCGTTTGTCATGGCCGACCTTTTCACTTTAACCTCGGGACCTGACGGTCCGGAGTGTGTCCGTATACCCTCACGGTTATATAAGAACCGGGGTACGCATGGAGACCAGGCATAGGGGTCATTAGTGCTTGAACAGACAAGTGCCCAACTAGTTATGTTATATTACATGGTTACTAAGAAACATCTTCCAGGGAAAATAGTTCCGTTAGGGGTTCCTTTCCCTGGGAGGCATGCCCTAAAGTGCATGTCCATTCTGCGAAAAGAGATGCAGGAAAAACATCTGGGGGCGTATAGTTAAATAAATGAAAGAAAAGATCATCTTTAGTTCACCGACCGAATATTCGCTTAAGAACGCTAGCTTTTGGCTTCACCTAGTCTGAGGTACACATCCGGCTGACCCGGCAGTAACAATCGCAGAGGTGCTCCCTTTACCACCTACCCGAATAATCGGGAACGTAGGGGTAAGCACAGGAGCCAGGCAACCCAGCTTGGCCAAAACGTAAGTCATATCGATGCATATAATGACGAATAAAAGGTACATGCGGAAGTATGACACATGTGTTGGGCATGAAGCCCGTATAAATAAGCTTCTGTTTAAAGAAAGCCCCAGGTTTAATGAGCGCGAATAGCGCTTCACTTTATGAGCCTTTAAAGGCTATAAGAGAGAGAGAGGAGGAGAGAAATGTAAGACAGAAAGTATATAAAAATGGACAGAGGAAGGAGACGAACACAGAGTCCGGTGCTAGCATAGAATCTTCGTAGACGGGTTGCGTTCCATGGGTTCGGCTTTAGTCAGTTATCCGATGCATCTCGCAGGCAGTACGCTCCACCAGTTAGGACTTGGTCGATTATGAAGGGACCTTCTCACTTGGGCTTGAGTTTGTCCTTTTTCTTGTCCGGCAGGCGTAGAACTAATTCGCCAACGTTGTAATTTTTGGCCCGTACTTCTCTGCTTTGGTATCTTCGAGCCTGCTGTTGATAGAATGCGGAACGGGCTTTTGCCACGTCACGCTCTTCCTCCAAGGCGTCCAAACTGTCCTACCGATCGAGCTCCGCTTCTCTTTCTTCGTACATGTGCACTCGAGGTGAGTCATGAATTATGTCGCAGGGCAAAACTGCCTCTGCGCCGTACACCATGAAGAATGGTGTGTATCTGGTGGTGCGATTCAGCGTGGTCCGCAGCCCCCAGAGTACGGAGTCGAGCTCCTCTACCCAGTGCGTATTAGATTCCTTAAGGGACCGCACTAATATGGGTTTGATGCCGCTCATGATAAGACCATTTGCACGTTCGACCTGGCCATTGGTTTGTGGGTGATAGACGGAAGCATAATCGAGCTTGATGCCCATGTTTTTGCACCACATTTTTACCTCATCGGCCGTAAAGTTCGTGCCGTTATCAATGATGATGCTGTGGGGGACGCCATAACGGTGTACAACCCCGGATATAAAGTCTATCACCGGTCCGGATTTGGCCATCTTAACAGGCTTGGCTTCTATCCATTTGGTGAACTTATCCACCATGACCAGTAAGTATTTTTTTCTTATGGGTTCCGCCTTTAAGGGGTCCAACCATGTCAAGCCCCCAAACCGCGAAGGGCCAAGTGATGGGGATAGTTTGGAGGACGGTGGGTGGCATATGGATTTGGTTTGCAAAAAGCTGGCAACCGACGCATCGTTGGACTAAGTCCTGGGCGTTTGCCCGGGCCGTCGGCCAATAAAAGCCTGTACGGAATGCCTTGCTTACAAGGGACCGAGCTGCAGCGTGATGTCCGCCGAGTCCGGCTTGAATTTCCGCCAGGAGGTTCCTCCCTTCCTCTTCGGAGATGCACCTTTGAAGGACTCCGGTAGTGCTTTTCTTATAAAGCTCTCCCTCATGGACTTTATAGGCTTTAGATCGCCGCACTATGCAGCGTGCCTCATTTTGGTCCTCAGGGAGTTCCTTCCTGGTAAGGTAGGCGAGGAATGGTTCTGTCCACGGGGCAATGACGGCCATTATTACGTGGGCTGAAGGTGTTATTTCATTGGCAGAGCCTCCAATTATGTCAGAGTGTTCGGTGTCGGGCAGTGCGGTTGGGTCCGGGCTATTATTGCCAGGTTCCCCTTCCCATACTACGGACGGCTTGAACAACCTTCCCAGGAAGATGTTGGGAGGGGACTACATCGCGTTTTGCGCCGATGCGTGCCAGGACATCTGCCGCCTGATTATTTTCCCGGGCTATATGGTGAAATTCGAGCCCTTCGAACCGAGCTGACATTTTTAGGACGGCGTTGCGATAAGCTGCCATTTTTGGATCCTTGGCATCAAAGTCTCCATTTATTTGGGATATTGCGAGGTTCGAGTCCCCGCGCACCTCTAGGCGTTGAATGCCCATGGATACTGCCATCCGGAGACCATGTAAAAGGGCCTCATATTCGGCTACGTTGTTGGAGTCTGTGTACATTATCTGGAGTACATATTGAACTGTGTCTCCTGTGGGGGACGTCAAAGTGACACCAGCCCCTAGACCGGCCAACATTTTGGAGCCGTCGAAGTGCATGACCCAGTTTGAATATGTGCCGTACTCTTTAGGGAGTTCGGCCTGCGTCCATTCTGTGACGAAGTCGGCCAAAACTTGCGACTTGATAGCTCGCCGTGGCTTGTAAGTTATGTCAAATGGGAGGAGCTCAATGGCCCATCTTGCAATCCGGCCCGTCGCGTCGCAGTTGTTTATAATATCGTTAAGTGGCACTTCCGAGGCTACTATTATTGAAGACTCTTGAAAGTAGTGTCGCAGCTTCCGGGATGCCATAAATACCGCGTACGCAATCTTTTGATAATGTGGGTACCGTGAATTGCACGGAGTAAGGACAGTGGACACGTAATAGACTGGCTTTTGAAGGGGGAATTTGTGTCCGTCCATTTCTCGTTCGACGACGAGCACTGCGCTTATGACCTGATGGGTTGTTGCAATGTATAATAGCATTGGTTCGCCAATGTTTGGCGCGACCAGGACTGGGTTTGTTGCCAAGATGGCTTTTATTTCGTCGAGTCCGGCCGTGGCTGCATCCGTCCACTCGAAGTGTTCGGTGCGCCGAAGGAGGCGGTAAAGGGGTAGGGCCTTTTCTCCTAGGCGGGTGATAAAGCGGCTTAGAGCCGCCACGCATCCGGTTATTGTATTTGTTTGAGGTCCTTCGGGATATCCAGTTGTGACAGAGCTCAGATCTTGGCTGGATTTGCTTCAATTCCTCTACCGGATACAATGAAGCCCAAGAGCTTTCCGGCTGGAACGCCGAAAACGCATTTTCCCGGGTTGAGCTTGATGTCGTATGTTCGGAGGTTATCGAATGTTAGACTCAAGTCGTCTACTAGAGATTCGACATGTCTTGTTTTAACGACCACATCATCTACGTATGCCTCCACTGTTTTGCCGATCTGGTTTGCCAGACATGTCTGAATCATGCGCTGATATGTTGCGCCGGCGTTTTTGAGCCCAAAGGGCATTGTGTTGAAGCAGAATGGGCCGTATGGTGTGATGAATGCGTTTGTGGCTTGGTTTGACTCTGCCATCTTTATTTGATGGTAGCCGGAGTATGCATCGAGGAAACACAACGAATCGTGTCCCGCGGTAGCATCGATGATTTGATTGATGCGAGGGAGAGTGAAGGGATCCTTTGGGCAAGCCTTGTTAAGGTCTTTGAAATCAATGCACAGGCGCCAGGATTTGTCCTTCTTTGGTACCATCACCAGGTTTGCTAGCCAGTCCGGATGTTTTCTATCTTTGATTAATCCGGCCTCCAATAGCTTGGCTAGTTCCTCTCCCATGGCCTGTCTCTTAGGTTCGGAAAAATGAAAAATGTCGAAGAGCCTGTTTGACTGGCTTGAATCCTTCTAGGATATTTAAGCTGTGTTTGGCCAGCCTGCGTGGGATTCCTGGCATGTCTGAAGGGTGCCAGGCAAAAATGTCCCAGTTCTCTCGTAGGAACTCTCGCAGTGCGGCGTCTACATCAGGTTTTAACTGTGCCCCGATGGAAGCTGTTTTATTGGGGTCCGTTGGATGGACCTGGAATTTGACTATTTCGTCCGCCGGTTTAAAGGAGGTGGACTTGGATCTTTTATCGAGTATCACATTGTCCCTATTTACCGTGGAGCGCAGTGCAGTCAGTTCCTCAGCCGCTAGGGCTTCGGATAGCGCCTCGAGGGCCAGTGCGGCTGTCTTATTTTCAGCGCGGAGTGCTATGTTCGGATCACTAACGAGAGTGATGATTTCGTGAGGCCCGGGCATCTTGAGCTTCATGTACCTGTAATGGGGTATTGCTTGGAAGACTGTAAACGCTTCCTGCCCTAGCAGAGCGTGATATCCGCTACTAAACGGGGCCACCTGGAACATGACCTCTTCGGACCTGTAATTATCCGGCGTGCCGAACACCACATCTAGTGTGATTTTTCCTATACAGCGCGCTTCCCGACTGGGGATTATTCCTCTAAAGGTTGTGCTGCTTCGCTCAATGCGGTTCTAGTCTATTTTCATTTTTTGAAGGGTTTCCTCATAAATGAGGTTTAATCCGCTGCCGCCATCCATGAGTACCTTGGTAAGACGAAAGCTGTCCACTATTGGACTGAGGACCAATGCGGCTGGTGCTCGGGCTGTTCAGCATTTAGGTTCATCACTGGCATTAAAAGTAATAGCCGTGTCACTCCATGGGTTTATTGTTGCTACTTGGTAGACTTTGGCAAGGCCGCAAAGTGTTCTTTTTCGCATATTATTTGATGCGAAAGTCTCGAAGACTGTTAATACCGTACTGGTTTCTCTGGGGTGGCTTTCTATGGCTTCTAGAATTAGAAGATCTTCGCCAATTTTTGCCACCTGTTGGAGTATCCAACATGCTCTAAGGCTGTGAGTTGGCGTGGCACCCTCTGCACTGTGGATTTTACAGGGTCCATTAAGCCATCCTTCCAGTACGGTTCTGTGCCCTGTAGAGGGATTTTGCTTTTTGGTATTGAACCCGGGTATCTGGCGATGATGCACCCTTTTGTTTCATACTAGGTTTGTATTCAGGGCCGGATTGTCCCAAAATTTTATTTCGGTTTTCCAGGCGCTTTCCATTGCACAGTACTTTCGTACTATGGATGCCAAGTTAGCGAAGCGTGTAATATCACGGCGACTTATGGTGTTGAGGATTCCCTTGTCTGTGCAATTATTGCAGAAGAATAAAATTGCGTCTTCCTCGCGGAAGTCCTTTATCCTATTCATAACCAGGAGGAATCTGGCCCAGTAATGATGTACTGTTTCTTCGGGCTCTTGCCTAATTTGGGATAGATCGCTTATGTACGGGTGGGTGGGCGGAATGAAATCCGAAACCTCACCCAATCTGAGACCCAGGGGCCAAGGAGTTTCCGAACTCGGAAGTTTGGATTCTTGGATGTTGTCCAATGAATCTAGCCCATGACCTGACTTTAAGTTCAGGTCTTGAGTGATGTCCTCCCCTCCGCGGGTATCCGACTTGGAGGGATCAGGAATCCGGACATATCTAGTCCTTATGATAGATGAAGGGTCGCCGCACTGTCCCTCTACCACGACAACGTGATGGGTGACCTGGGGGGAGTTAATCTCTCTCACATCGGGTTTAGAACCAATCTGGTCGTAATCCGTAGTGACTCCCAGGGCGGCGAAGCGATCCAAGAGCTCATTTAGGGAAGAGAGCTTCATTGGATCTAGCTGCTCGGCGAATTCCGAGCTGACGTGAAGATTGCTTTCGATGACCCGAGAGGTCGTCATCGGCGCAGCAGCCGAACGAGTGGTCATAAGGAAACCACCTAGCCTGAGAGTCTGGCTGACAGCCAAAGCTCCCTTAGCAACGGTGCCGTCTTTAAAGACGGGATGAGGCATCCTTCCTGATGGTGATGGCACAGAGGAACTCTCAATGAAAGCACCAATGTCGGTGTCAAAACCTGCGGATCTCGGGTAGGGGGTCCCGAACTGTGCGTCTAGGCCGGATGGTAATAGGAGGCAGGGGACACGATGTTTTACCCAGGTTCGGGCCCTCTTGATGGAGGTAAAACCCTACGTCCTGCTTGATTAATATTGATGATATGGGTAGTACAAGAGTAGATCTACCATGAGATCAGAGAGGCTAAACCCTAGAAGCTAGCCTATGGTATGATTGTTTTTTTTCCTACGGACTAAAACCCACCGGTTTATATAGACATCGGAGAGGGCTAGGGTTACACAGAGTCGGTTACAATGGTAGGAGATCTACATATCCGTATCGCCAAGCTTGCTTTCCACGCCAAGGAAAGTCCCTTCCGGACACGGGACGAAGTCTTCAATCTTGTATCTTCATAGTCCAGGAGTCCGGCCGAAGGTATAGTCCGGCCATCTGGACACCCCCTAATCCAGGACTCCCTCACTATCCAAAGCAAAAGCTACTGCCTGAATTTGACGAGGAGGCCTTAGAGCCCCGGCAGTCAAAAAATAGGAAAGCCACCCGGTCGGATAGACGACCGCATGGCCAGCATGGAGCGGCAAGCAGCGCCGCACACAAGCCGGCACGCGATCCACCAAAGGATCCGCATCAAAAAGATGGCCAAGCCAGATCTATCTACGGGCCAAGAAAGCAATCTCTAGTAAGCAATGCAACACAACAAATATCCGAACATCACGGCACACCCAAATACAGGGGTGCCGCACACCCCCTATGTTTCACCGATGAGGTGCTGGACCATGAATTTCCAGCGGGATTCAAGCCCGTAAACAGAGAGGCGTACGACGGAACAACAGACCCTGGGGTCTGGATCAAGGATTATATCCTCCACATACACATGGCCAGAGGAGATGACCTCCACGCCATAAAATACTTACCCCTCAAGCTTAAAGGGCCAGCCCGGCATTGGCTCAAAAGCCTTCCCGAAAAGACCATTGGAAGTTGGGAAGAGCTTGAGGATGCTTTCCGGGCAAATTTTCAAGGGACCTATGGCCACCCTCCAGATGCAGACGATCTCAGTCACATAACTCAACAGCCCGGAGAGTCAGCCCGGAAATTTTGTAACAAATTTCTTACTAAAAAGAATCAGATAGTCGACTGTCCGGACACCGAAGCCCTAACAGCTTTTATGCATAACGTTCGAGACGAATGGCTCGCCAGACACCTCGGCCAAGAAAAGCCAAGAACAATGGCCGCTTTAACAAGACTCATGACCCGCTTTTGCGCATGAGAGGACAGCTAGTTGGCAAGATGTAGCACCAGCGACCCAAGTACATCCGAAATTAGGGATGGAAACGGAAAACCCCAACGCAGCAAGGACCAGCGGCAGAATAAGGGAAACAGTCCAAAGAGCACGGCGGTCAATACCGGATTCAAAAGCTCGCGGCAGAATCAGAGAAAGCCGCCCCTCAAGGATAACAGGGATGAGCTATCCAACTTAAACAAAATCTTGGACAAGATATGTCAAATACACAGTACTCCCGGGAAGCCTGCGAACCATACCCACAGAGATTGTTGGGTTTTCAAGCAATTCGGCAAACTCAACGCCGAACCCAAGGGGCTCGACACACCAAGTGAGGACGATGACGAACCCCACAAGCAGAGCACCAGGAAACAAATGGATTTCCCACAAGAACTCAAAGCAGTAAACTTACTTCATGTGACGAACAGAATGGCGCCAACAGAGATACACGCCATCCGGCCTATCCGAAAGGAGTCTCGCCAATGGTTGTTAAAACCGATCACCTTCGACCATCAGGATTACTCTAGAAGTATCCAGAACGCAGGTTGGACTGCCTTGGTATTAGATCCAATAATCGGCGGACTCCACTTTACAAATGTCCTGATGGACGGTGGCAGTGGTCTAAACCTGTTATACCAGGACACAATCCGCAACATGGGGAAGAGCCAACAAAAATTTGCCATAGCAAAACCTCCTTTCAAGGGGTAACACCAGGCCTGGGTGCCCGTTGTATGGGTTCTCTCCGGCTAGAAGTTATGTTTGGCTCCCCCGATAACTTCCATCGCGAACAGCTAACTTTCCACATCGCCCCATTCTCAAGTAGCTATCAAGCACTGCTGGGGCGCGAAGCTTTCGCCTGCTTTAACGCAATACCGCATTATGCATCTCTTACGCTTAAGATTCCCGGTCCACGAGGCATCATCTCATTAAAGGGAAAACATTGAGTGTTCCTCCCGCACGGAAGACAGTGCGGCTGCCTTGACAGCCCCACAATAAAGCGGCTTCACCAGCCAAAGCACCTAAACAGGTCGTCAAGACCACGGACACGGCTAGACGAGTCCGGCATGAACATACAATTGATAAAGGCTTAATAGCTGTATACCCCTGTACTAGGGGCTCCGCGCATATAAAACAAGAGATAATAAAGCTCAATTTTACCCGTTTCGATTTATACTTTGTTTATTTAGTATAACTCATGTTCGACACGATCTTTCTTCAACTAAGTTCCTCTCTTTTACAGATGAACACCGTGCTACACCCGTCCAGGATACGGCACAACGGAGACACATGCGCAGACGTGCAGCAGGGACCCGTTCCAAGGATTCTTTTCAGATTAAGACGCCGCGTAAACCTTTTTTACTGTCTCTTGTTGATACACATCCCTTGGTTTCTTGGTATAACCAAGGAGGAGGCTGGCGTTTTGGCATGTGGCCACGTCAGAGTTTTGCGCGTACCTGGACACTAGGGGCTTATTACTAAGGGCGTTATCCCGCCCGCCCTCATAAAGACCGAATACCTTAGGGAGTGTTCGGTGTCGCGAGTTTGGCCTTATATGCATCAGCTCTGAATCATGTCTTTGGTCAAATGTTGGGTTTTCCCAGCTCCTGTGTTTTGCTACCTTACGTTCCGCTCTATCGGCTAAGGCGGCACCAGGAGAACTACTGCGATTGTGCCCCGGTTCGGCCAGGCGAGCACCTCAGTAGAGAAAGCCGAAAACTGACTATCATGATATAGCGTGAGACTGGTCAACCACTCGATGACTTGCCGGAATCTTTAGGATTCCTCCGCATTAATGAAGGGCCGCTTCCCGGCCAGGCACATACGCGCCCCGAGTTCGGGCGAGCGCAGGCGCTACCAGGGGCTATATAAGTAGACTCACTGTCAAACTCCTATGGCTAAGTGAAAGTGATAAAGCATCATAGTCCGATTGCCTAGTTCGCTGCGCTATCACCTCCTTTGTAGGACCAAGACGTTGGATCAAGTGTGAAAATGCGCCTTCTGCGAACACCCCCGCATTATGTGTGTGGGGGTTGAAGCCGACGGCTGCCATCTTTCATATTATATATACATATATGTTAAACGGCCGCACAAGAGGTATTATAATACTTGCAGGCACAAGTATAAAAAGCTTCTACATTTATCAAAATATCGTTTTACAATAATAATATGCTATTCTAATATAGTATCCTTCGAGCACTGCGTCTCTATTAAACGAGCGCCTTGCAGAACTTCCTGAAAATAGTGCTCGACAGGTACTCGGCTTCCATCTGAGTCTGGGGATGCAACAGCGGTGGCCTCCATTTCCACCCAGTATGTATTGACACGGGCAAGAGCCATCCGCGCACCCTCTATGCACGCTGACCTCTTCATCGCATTGATATGCGGCGCCGCACCAAGGAACTGCTGCACCAAGTTGAAATAACTTTTCGGCTCTGGCCTCTCTGGCCACAGATGACTCATGACATACTTCATGGCGAGTCCAGACAACCTATTTAGCTCGGCCCATTCGGCCAAACGATCGGCTAATGACAGTGGACGCTCTGGATCGTGGAACTGCGACCAAAAGAGCTTTTCCACTTTGCGATCTTCTTGATCTCGGAAGTGTTCGGCTGCATCTACGACGCTCGCTGCCAAATCCAGATAGGTATCCGCCGTACTCCACATCCGGTCTAACGGAGCATGTTTAGGATCAAAGAACTTCCTCCACAGCATAAAGAGCTTTCCAGCCGCGATCTCTCCGGCCTGACGCAGCTCCTCCTTCATAGCTCTCATCGCAGAGCGAGAATCCTCAGCATCGGCAACGACCTTCTCCAGGTCTGTCTGTTCCGCCTGATCTTCTTTTTCAAGAAGCTTGCAATGGTCAGCAGCGCTCTTTAGCTTCACAGCCATCTCGGCCATTTCCTTCTTGCTTCGGCAGTGAGCAGCCTGTTCGGCTTTCAGCTCTTCAATTGCCTTTCCGGCAGCCGCATCACTTTTCCTGGCTTGCTCCTTGGCTCGGGCAAGTTCTGCCCAAAGATTCTCCATGGCAGCAGCACCATCTGCATCAAGCGCACACATTGTAAGATACTGGCATAAAGCTCCTCTTACCAGGTGCCGCTGGAGTAATTATATACCTTGTGCCTCGTCAAGCCGCTTGTTGACAAGCGCGATGTCGGCATCTGCCGCGTCAAGTTGCCGCTTTAGCTCGGCAAATTCATCAGTCCGGCTGGCCACCCGACACTTCGCCACCTACGTATGAAGGCGGCATATTAGACCTGGGATTATGATCCTCTGCGCGCCGTCACTTTTGACAACACACAGAGTCTCAGGGGCTACTATCTACACAGGGCGCATCTTATTTATGCGCAACTGTCCAAAAAGGGTACATTATTTCGCGTACCTCAAAACCTGTCAGTAAACTCCTGACGGCCTCGTGCAATCCGCTCTCCGCGGATGAAATCCTCTCAATCACCGTACCCATCAATGCACGGTGCTCCTTTGAGATAGATGCTCGCCCTAGCAGATCCTTCAGCTCCTCCGACCGCGCACCAGACGGTGCCGGACTCGTCCGATGGCCCTTTTCGAAGGCCGGACCCGGAGGGCTTTGGGGGGCCAAATGACTACCTTCCGGCCCTGCCGGATTCGGAGAAACCCTCCGTGACGATACC